>NW_028137065.1:707500-1271719 GCF_965140915.1 Aythya marila | reverse complement strand
TTAAAGTTTCAGTGTTTCATGGAAAGTATTTCAAAATACTTTTTTTTTTTTTCAATTTAAGTGCATATTGGAAGGACTAGAAGTGGAAGTACTGTTTTATTGTGGTGTGTGTAATTGGACAGACATTACCATCTTACTCACAAAAGTCCTATTTCTTCAGATTTATCTTATTCTTTGCCTAGTCTCACACTGGGTGTTTCTAGGACATGTACAAATTAGTATTCCACCCCTTTTCTTCTTTCTGCTTTCCCATTCTGTCACTGTGCTTTCTTTCCTTCTGCACACTTCTTTGTGCTGGCACATTTCAAAATTGTAATTCTCTTAATCTCTTTTTATAAAACGGCCTTGGATTTCATATGGGTATGCTCTTCTGTGCTGTACACATGTAGTTTTGCTTTCAGTCCTCAGGAAAATCAAAGTTACGAGTATGAAACGTCCTTTATGAAGTGATGCTGAAGGACAAAGCACAACTTTCTGTTTCAGATGGCATGTCCTATTTGCCTTTCTAAAGAGAGCATTGATGGAAACAGGATGAATACATCTACGTATTCTAGCATTGGCCGTTAGATTGGTACCACAGGGAAAAAGTCTCTAAAGTGTATCTTTGTATGCTCTGTGAGGCCTCATTGGTTTCGGTAGTTTAACAAATCCTACCTAGTTCTGGTTCACTCAGTACTGCTTCAGAACTAAAAGGTCTGAGACAGAGCAGTGTGAATTCCCAAACCTGTCCTTCTGTGCAGAATCAGTCCTACTCTAGTAGGCTCGTCACAGAGCCAAAGCTAACAAAGTTGGTTGATCCTTAGGTCCTAAAGCCTGTTGCACAGGGTTGCAGCAACTTGAATCCCTATTTGTAGGGCCCTGTCACAGGGAAACCTCTTATGGTCTTGTGACAGTTTTACAATTATGAAAGTATCATCATGGAACAAGTATGAAAACACATGATTTGACAGTGTTCTAAGTTTGGATTTCAAACAAGACCTTTTTTTTACACTTGTGGATATAAAGTTAGTTTAAGTTTAAGGACAGCAATTACAGAAAAAAAAAAAAAAAAAAGAGATTTTACCTAAAAATAGAGAAGTAGTAGATTCACAAGTTATATGATTAATGAAATCTTGGTATCTGTAGTATGCCATGTGTATTACAATCCTCAGAGAACACAAACTGTGCTAGTATGTGGCTGCTTGAAGGGTAGTTCTTACAGTCAGAGGGGTACAGCTCTGCTTACATCACTTTCAGAAATGTTCTTAACTATTCCTCCATCCATAGACAAAGTAAGGAGCTGATGGTTGCTGAAACAGAACAATACTTACGTTGTGAAATCTGACAAGGTATTAAAATGTAGCTCTACTATTTTTACCTTGTAAATGTATTCACAAAGGAAGCACGTTTCCCTTGTGGTCTGTTTAGATATAGAGGGACTTCTGCATAAATGTTTGATATTTATCTGTGTATTATCCACACTTCTGTAAAATCTACCTATAATGTTGGTGTTTGTCATTTGTGCTGTAAGATATTGGAGGTTTCTTTTTTTCCTTTTTTTGTTACAGATGTTTGCCAATATAGAAAGGTGTATCCTTTTAATGGAGGTTCTCCACTCGTCCAGTCATCGGCTTACGACTTTCACTTTAGCTGGAATCAAGTTCCTTACGCTGTTGGTAAGAACATACCTCTTTTACCCTTTTTTCCTTACTGTTTAGGCTTGCACTTGGCTGTTGTTGGAATTGCAGCATGTGTGCTAGGAATATATAAGAATAAATCTAAAATTAAAAATAATTTAACATACATAAATCTATTTTTAGTATAATAAAATTTAATAAATATGGGTTAATAAATTCCTATAAATAAGAATTTCTTCATGGAGAGGGTGGTTAACCGTTAGAATGGACTGCCCAGGGAAGTGGTGGAATCCCTATCCCTGGAGAGGTGTTGACATAACACCAAGGTGTTGAAGGATTTTTTGAAACAGCAAAAATCCCATGGCTTGCTGCAGCTGAGCAAACCAAGCTACCAGGGCAACTATGAGAAGTTCCCATGACAGTGTTCCCACATCGCCCAACTGAGGAATTTAGAAAAATATTGTTACCAGTAGCTGGCTTCAAGGACAAGGTCTACGTGACTGCTGATCACAAGAGGGGTTGTTTTCTTGCAGGTGGGGTTGTTTTCTTGTAGTTGTTTGTCTGAGTGCTTTTGACCAATAATTTTGTGTGAAACACTATCCACCCCTGTTAAGTTCACTATAAAAGTTAGGCTATTCGGGCAATAAAATGGAGCATGATCTGACTCTACTGGTGTCTGTCGTGCTTTCAGCCATGCTTCCTGCAACACCAAGGGACATAATGATGGAACTTGGTAGGTCAGGTTGATTGTTGGACTTGAAGGTTTTTTCCAACCTAGATGATTCTGTGGTTCTCTAAGTGTGTTGCATTCATGATGCCACTTCAGCTAAGATTCTGCATATGGTATCTTTAATAAGTGGAGCCTTGGGGCCAAGTTTTTCCTCTGATAAACTTTGTTTTTTCCTTTCTCTTTTTTTCTGTTTTTTTATTTTCCATTCAGTTTATATTCTGCGAGGCATGGAGAGTGAAGTTTTCTTCAGGCTTGTATCTGAATGTCCAACAGTACAGTAGACAAATCTTGTCATAGGAAAGGGAGATACCAGAGTAGGTCAGATCCTCAAGAATTGTTTTCAGGGAGCATCTGAGAAACATTTACATTAATCATTCTTCCTTGCAAAATAATTTTTGTTTCATTGCAGTCTGTGCTTTTCCTTCTATCCTTGCCTTCACTACTGATTCCATTGAGATCCGATTAGTGGTGAGTGGAAACTTAGTCCACACAGCAGTTGTGCCTGAGCTTCAGCTTGTAGCATCAAGGGTAAGACACGAGAAAAGCATGTTTGCCTGTTTGTGAGGTGTTGGGACCTAATTCACATAAAGAGTTGCTGAAGCCCAAACCAAACCAAAACTGACACATTTTCTGATTTGCATTAAGTGTTAATTTGTGTGTTCTTAGCTTGTAGTGAGTACAGTGAGAATCAGAATTGATCTAACTGTCCTTTATTGCTTGCAGTAATGCAGAGCTGAAGTATTTGATTATTTACAGGGCAAATGCTCTTCTGAACATCACAGAAGTTCTCCCCATTTACAGTGAGATAGCCTTTCCGTGGCCAGCTGTAGTTAACTTAGCAGCAATACAGCAACAGTGGCAATAGAACATAGTGGACAAACATTTAAGCTCTTCTTCAGCAAGTGTTTAAGAAAGTTTTGCTGTACTAATGATGAGTTCTTTGTGATTTCAGTCAGATATTTATTTTAAAGCTACTGCTGCAGTAAGGGGATCATCTCATAGCAGTTCTAAGGAAAGGAGTTCAAGTTCTCCTCAAGCACCAACGGCTTATGAAATACCAGAATGTCCTCTTTCTTCTTCAGAAGGTAACATGGTTTCCAGGCTGCTTGAAGCTTTGATTATTATCTTTAGTAAAATGAAATCAATCCGTTAAAAGATTTTGTTTTCATGGCTGAGAGTCTGGAAGATGGAAACCTTATCCAGAGATCTGAAACACCTGGCTGAGCTTTTGTCCCATAGTATCTCTTCTGAATGCACAGCAGCATTGTTTTGAAGAAATCATGTCTGTAGGAGGGGAAGAATTAAGCTTCACTACCTTAATGAGTCTTTGGCAATATGGCCAAGACTATAAAGCAAAAAGAGGTATAAAATTGTGGGAAAACTTTCAGACTTCACATAGGCCATTCCTTTCATTTATGAACAGCTAAACTATCGATAGCTAATTAAACTAATGAAAACTAAAGGCAAGAAGTATTTCTAGTCTCAAAACAGTTAATAAATTTAAAGTTAATAAATGCACAGTAAATTTGGTGTAACATGATCTGTGAACAATCAATCTACAGGGATAAATAATAGAGAAACAAAGGAACACCAACTAGATAATGCAAGATGTATGTAGATCTTGTTCATTTAGATGTATTTAAATCTGCTGCTGCACTGTTGACAGAAGAGGAAAAGAGAAAGGAATCTGAATTTCAGTTTTTAAGACAGGCAATATGCTTTTTCTCAGTAAGCCAAGTTGTCAGTCTGCAAAATGTGGACGTATTTCTTCCTCCTCCTAGCCTATTTATAGTGAAAGATACGGTACAAGGAAGATCTTTGTTACTTGGGTTAAAAAGCACCCCACATAATGTTTATAACTTTTCTGTATAACTTTTCATTGGAAGTATTTAGAACTGATACTGGTATGAAAGTGTAATGTTTGAAAATGTATGAAAGTGTTTTCAGACTATGCCTTAGTCTAGTTAAATGTTAGATGGGTAAAAGCAATCTTATATTGGGTGTACAAATTGGTATTAAAGACTCTATGGGTTTTTAGGATACAATAATATATTAAAAGGTTAACTTTGTATGTACTTTAAATGCGTCCTTCTGATGGACTTCAAGTGCATCGATGTAGAACTGGTATTTTAAGACTCAAGCAGAAAGGCTGATGTTTGTGTTATGAAAATGTTCCCATAGAATGTGGTATTATCCAGCACTCAGTTCTAACAACCGGGTTTGAGATCACTTTAAGGTAGCTCATTTCAGAAGAAAATCCTGTTTCTACTGCTTCCTACTACCCTCTGCATTTCTGAGAGAGAGGAAATGTTAACAGTGAAACTAGAACTGAAGATAATGCTATCACTGAGATTTTTCAGGTCAGCATACCAAAAGAAGGGGGTATTTCAGGCACCAACAATACATCTGGTATTAATGACAGATGCAGAAATTGCTTTGGTAGTAGTGCTCTCTTTTCTAATGTTGATTAAATTTGTCTTAGTAATGAGAGATGAGTTATAGAAGTGGATCCACTTTGTCCTCCAAACATATTTGTTTATTTTTTTGCTACAACTTATTTTGTGAAACACCTAGACATGGTGAGGGGGAAGGAGGAAGAGCTCCTTCACTTGGAATAATCAAGTCTGTAGGAGGTGAAGAAAAACTCTCTTAAAAAAAACGACACCAAAGAAAAGCTTGGCTGATAGTCAGTTTCATGAGCAGCCACAGATGTAACACCGCAGTGGGGTTATTTGGGACATTTGCAAAACAACTAGTATCCTGAAAGAGGAACGCATTGAGGAGTGCAATCTCTAGGATGCATCCTATAGGACACACCTGACAAAGAGGCAGAGCTGACTTAATGAGTAGTAACGCTGTTCTTGAACATTTGATTTAGCTTATGCTTTCTAGCCTTCCTTTCAAAAGGGTGAATTTTGCTTGCCATTCTTCCTCCATGAACTCATTCATGGAAGCACGCATTCTTGTATGTACATTCTTGAAAAGAGAGAGATTGCATGTATTTCATTTTCCTTTTATCGGTGTTGATGGTAAGAATTTGCTGGTTGATCAGTGTTTCAAGTTGTGGTGGACTTAAGGAACCATTGCATCTTCTTTTCTCTTACACTTTCTATGGGAAAAGAAGGTCATAAAGGTTCCAGAAGCTGCCCTGATTCATGTTTATCTATTATCAGAATTGAAGGCAGCACATGTGATCTTGCTTTTGTATTTACGGTTGGATCCACGCTGACTATACCAGCTAGACTAGTAAGAGAGTATACTTTTGTCAGAAAATCTTGTTTTACTTGCATTTTAAGAAACTTGGCTTTTAGTTAAGAAACTACTCTTAACAATAGCTTATTTCCAACTGCAAATAGTAGTGTGTCATTTATTTATTTATTTATTTTAAATTTCGGAGTTGTGTATTCCACTCATGTCTATCTTTGTGGAAAAAAACATTTAGCCGTGGTGGTGGATGCTGTGCTATTTTTGCAGTTGGAATATGCCTTGAACCTAACTTGCCTAACTTTGAAGAACTGATAAGCAAAACCAGTCCGCATCCAAAAGGTTTTCAGACTCTGTTAAGGATCCAGGTATCAGCTGCTAGGCTGGATGGTTCCAGAATTTAAAGTTAACCCTTCTTCCCTTGCCTTTAGTTTGTATCTGTCGTATTTTCACCGTGTTCTAGCAGTGTAGGTTTCACTGTTTTGAGGCTCCTATTATTTATTGCCGCAGCACCATCTGATGGGAAACTCTGCTAGTGAACTGAAAGGGTTGCTTACTGGAACTGTAGAGTCTAGATAGAGTTCACAAGCAGTCTTCCTGTCACATTGCTGCTTACACTCAGAGAAGCAAAATTGTTTAACTTTGCTTTTATGGCAATGCTGTCTGTTAGGTGATTCATCTCTTTGGAAGTATTAATTTCAAACCACCACTGTCTTTTTCTAATTTGCTGTTTCCTGACTTTCTCCATCTTCAGGAAAAGACTCTCGTCTCCTTGTCTTCAGATTGAGTGCTGTCCAAGAAGATATAGAAACAAAGCAGATGATAAGAAGCAAATATGACTGCAGAGAAAATAAATTGGAGAGAACAAAAGGTAGCTTTATTATCTTGTATGAAAAGTGTCCACTGTGGTATTGTGCCAGTAGTTGCCAGGGTTTATTAGCTCCCTTGAGGCTGTTGTAGGTATTCACCTTTAGTTTTATCTCTGGACAGTTAATTCAAACTTTAAGCTTATGTGTGAAAATAACATAGGGTACAGTCCAGCCTATCATTTGAGAACTTGGTAAAACAATACCATGTTACTTGGCAGTCACTGCTGATGAAAAGCTCTGGTGAAAAACAGATATGTTGCTTTCAGGATTGAGGGGTATAAGAAAAATTACGCATGGATGTAAGACTGAAATAAAGGTCACTGTGAGGTAGAAGAACAATGGCAAATCTTTTTTAATTAGTAATGCTTAGAATAGTTTGGGTATTGCAGATTATTTTAGTAGATGTAAACATTTTCCGATATTCAGCATCAAGCTTCCTTGGAAAGCTGGAAACTGCAGAATAGTAAAGAAAAAAACATATATTTACTCTTTTACTTGCAAAAGGAGTAAGGGGGGAAATAGTTTTCAAAAGACTTACTGCCTTTTGTCTTTTTCTAGAATTTAATATTATCCTGTTGGGATGTTTGTAATTGTGTGGTGCTCAGGTATCAGATACCCATTGTACTAACCATCATACAAATACAGAACAAAAATTAAAAAATAAAAAAAAACAGTCTTTACCCCAAATACTTACAACCTAAATTGTTTTTTTTTCTTAGGCTGCCATTTGTATGCCATTAATACTCACCATGGCAGTGAACTGAGGATTGTTGTGGCTATTCGGAACAAACTACTTCTCATCACAAAGAAATACAATCCATGCAACAGTTTAACCAGCAGCTCTCTGCCGTCATTACCTGAATCTCCAGTAGACGAGTTCCAGTACATCTGGGTATGTGTAATCTAATCACTAATCACTTTTACAGACTGGGCAGCACTCAGCTAGTGGAGGAAAAAGGCAAAGAGCATGCATTTTATCATCTGGAACCTCCAGACAGATGTAAGTGAAAAGCAATACAATGGAGATCCATCATTGATATGCCAAAGAAATATTTCAGACTTCTTAAATTGTCATCTTGTTCTGTATCATGCTTCTCTGCTTAGATTACATCCTTGTAAATTCATGGAGTAATGCAATATTCACACTAAGAGCCTGAAAAAGAGAATAATACTATTATTTATCTCATAGGAAATATGCCTTTCTGACCCTCCAGTGGTTATGACACTGGTGGATGGACCTACTGGAGACAGTGACGATATGATCTGTGTGGCGTATCGGCATCAGTTTGATTTAGTTAATGAAAGTATTGGGGAGTCCTATAGTCTGCATCATGTTGAAGCAAACAAAGTAAATTTCTAGCATTTAAACTATTTTCTTGCAGAATTGGTCCATGCTGTGCTGACCTCCTGGGAGCAGCATTTACGGAGATCCTTTACTTTTCACTTTTTTAACTTCTCCTTTAGAGTTCTCTGAGGCATTTTTTCCTTTTGGAATGTGTGATAGTAATCACTCCTAAGAGAGGTAGTTATAAGGTATGACATATTAGGAAAGAGGCTGTGTTTCAAGCTCTGGAATATTGTTGTCAGTATAAATGCAAAGCCATTTTTTCTCCTTCCTTAGTCAATATTTTGATTTTTGTCTTTTCTTCATGGTCTCAGTGTTTTATTCTTTAGGAGGTTGCAGCAAAATAATTTCAGGTTTTGGCCACCATTACCTCATTCAGATTTGCCTATTTGCATGTACTAAAACTGAAATATTTGTGTATATCTTTTAGTTCTAAACTGCTGCCCAGCCAAGTAATACATTAACTGTATCTTACTAACTGGGACATAGGGTTGGGATTTAAGTAAACATCCTGATTTTTGGTAGAGGGTTCAAATGTTTCCTGTTGCTGGGAAGATAATGATCTTCAGCATTTTGAAAATCAAATAATTTCAATAATTTCTTAATATGGATGTGAATGTATAGCTTTAAGCGTAATTTAAAAAAAAAAAAAAAGAAGAACCTTTTACAGGGTTACTCTTGTGTTCTGTTGACTTCTCTGCTCATAATGGTATAAGGGACATCTCTTTTGATTTGATGCTTCTTGTTGATTTTTTTTTAAATCATCTGTGTTTTTATTCAGATTTGATGATGAAGAGGGTTGGTACTCCTAGCATTGGCAATACAGTGTTAAGATTCTCCACAGCAATGGGAATCTATTTTAATCTGGATTAAGAAGGAAATAAAATTAAAGAATGTGGACAGTCAAGAATCACCCCCCTCTGTTCTCTTCCCCAGTAACCCTTATTTCCTTTGAGAACACAGACAAAGCAGGAAGTTGATTAGATCTGTGCCAGTGATTTTTGTGTTGTTGAAATTGGTTACCAAATTATTTCCATAGGTCACAAAGCAGAAATGTCTTTCAGTTGCTACAAAGGATGGGTCAAAATGTGTTTTGTATAGATACATATAAGCTTCCAGGTCTGTTTAACAGTTCTTGCCTTATATTTGTCTTAAATCAAGAGAACACCTACTTTATTGCACAAAGGAAAGCCATGAAGTTCATGAAGTCAATCTCCAGCCCTGCCCAAGTAGCAAATAGTGTGGTCTAGGAGACATTTGTCTAATCCAGTCTTAAGTATTTCATGAGGGAGGTCTCCTTTTCTGAATGTATATACTACTACTTATGGGTGTCTTGCTTTTCTTTTAATTTAACTGTAAAAGACAAATACAGGATTAAAGTATGAGAATATAAGTAGCCTATGCTATGCAAAAACCATTTTAGTTTATCCAGCAGTGGTTCTCAGTTTCTAAATTCAGCTTATTCAGTAATTCTTGAAGTACATCCACATCAATCAATGTACCTGTTAGTGGTTTTGATCCAGTAATTGGCACTTTTGATCTTTCTGCTAGTCGTGATTTTCAGTCGAGCTTTTTAGATTTCACTTTTTGGAAAGAATTGCTATTTTTAGCATAGCATGTTAATTCAAAGCTACCCTGAAATATCTCAGTTTCCCAAAATTTATATTGTCAAGTAAGTTAGGTATGTTTGTATCATTTTATACTGTAGGTATGTATTTATACTGAAGGTACAAAATTGAATAGGCATTACTGAAACACAGCATTGAATACAAAAGAAATTGATTTCCATCCTATCGGCATCCTGAAAATGAATCACAAAAAAGAAATAGTTTTTTTTTTTTTTTTTTTTTTCTTTTATCTGTAATTGTGCACCAACTGATTTGATTGCTTCTTAGTCAAAACCTGGTCATAGTAACATCAGTATCCTATCTGCCTGATCATTACCCTTTCCTATTATCATTGCAGGTAAATTTTGTTGCAGCTATTGATGTATATGAAGATGGTGAAGCTGGCCTACTATTATGTTATAACTGTAAGTAGTTAGGGAAGACTGGAAATGATAATATCTCAACATGTAATTCTTTCTTCATTGGAGTTTAGATCTGTATTTTAAAGTTTCAGTGTTTCATGGAAAGTATTTCAAAATACTTTTTTTTTTTCAATTTAAGTGCATATTAGAAGGACTAGAAATGGAAGTACTGTTTTATTGTGGTGTGTGTAATTGGACTGACATTACCATCTTACTCACAAAAGTCCTATTTCTTCAGATCTATCTTATTGTTTGCCTAGTCTCACACTGGGTGTTTCTAGGACATGTACAAATTAGTATTCCACCCCTTTTCTTCTTTCTGCTTTCCCATTCTGTCACTGTGCTTTCTTTCCTTCTGCACACTTCTTTGTGCTGGCACATTTCAAAATTGTAATTCTCTTAATCTCTTTTTATAAAACGGCCTTGAATTTCATATGGGTATGCTCTTCTGTGCTGTACGCATGTAGTTTTGCTTTCAGTCCTCAGGAAAATCAAAGTTACGAGTATGAAACGTCCTTTATGAGGTGATGCTGAAGGACAAAGCACAACTTTCTGTTTCAGATGGCATGTCCTATTTGCCTTTCTAAAGAGAGCATTGATGGAAACAGGATGAATACATCTACGTATTCTAGCATTGGCCGTTAGATTGGTACCACAGGGAAAAAGTCTCTAAAGTGTATCTTTGTATGCTCTGTGAGGCCTCATTGGTTTCGGTAGTTTAACAAATCCTACCTAGTTCTGGTTCACTCAGTACTGCTTCAGAACTAAAAGGTCTGAGACAGAGCAGTGTGAATTCCCAAACTTGTCCTTCTGTGCAGAATCAGTCCTACTCTAGTAGGCTCGTCACAGAGCCAAAGCTAACAAAGTTGGTTGATCCTTAGGTCCTAAAGCCTGTTGCACAGGGTTGCAGCAACTTGAATCCCTATTTGTAGGGCCCTGTCACAGGGAAACCTCTTACGGTCTTGTGACAGTTTTACAATTATGAAAGTATCATCATGGAACAAGTATGAAAACACATGATTTGACAGTGTTCTAAGTTTGGATTTCAAACAAGACCTTTTTTTTACACTTGTGGATGTAAAGTTAGTTTAAGTTTAAGGACAGCAATTACAGAAAAAAAAAAAAAAGAGATTTTACCTAAAAATAGAGAAGTAGTAGATTCACAAGTTATATGATTAATGAAATCTTGGTATCTGTAGTATGCCATGTGTATTACAATCCTCAAAGAACACAAACTGTGCTAGTATGTGGCTGCTTGAAGGGTAGTTCTTACAGTCAGAGGGGTACAGCTCTGCTTACATCACTTTCAGAAATGTTCTTAACTATTCCTCCATCCATAGACAAAGTAAGGAGCTGATGGTTGCTGAAACAGAACAATACTTACTTTGTGAAATCTGACAAGGTATTAAAATGTAGCTCTACTATTTTTATCTTGTAAATGTATTCACAAAGGAAGCACGTTTCCCTTGTGGTCTGTTTAGATATAGAGGGACTTCTACATAAATGTTTGATATTTATCTGTGTATTATCCACACTTCTGTGAAATCTACCTATAATGTTGGTGTTTGTCATTTGTGCTGTAAGATATTGGAGGTTTCTTTTTTTCCTTTTTTTGTTACAGATGTTTGCCAATATAGAAAGGTGTATCCTTTTAATGGAGGTTCTCCACTCGTCCAGTCATCGGCTTACGACTTTCACTTTAGCTGGAATCAAGTTCCTTACGCTGTTGGTAAGAACATACCTCTTTTACCCTTTTTTCCTTACTGTTTAGGCTTGCACTTGGCTGTTGTTGGAATTGCAGCATGTGTGCTAGGAATATATAAGAATAAATCTAAAAATAAAAATAATTTAACATACATAAATCTATTTTTAGTATAATAAAATTTAATAAATATGGGTTAATAAATTCCTATAAATAAGAATTTCTTCATGGAGAGGGTGGTTAACCGTTAGAATGGACTGCCCAGGGAAGTGGTGGAATCCCTATCCCTGGAGAGGTGTTGACATAACACCAAGGTGTTGAAGGATTTTTTGAAACAGCAAAAATCCCATGGCTTGCTGCAGCTGAGCAAACCAAGCTACCAAGGCAACTATGAGAAGTTCCCATGACAGTGTTCCCACATCGCCCAATTGAGGAATTTAGAAAAATATTGTTACCAGCAGCTGGCTTCAAGGACAAGGTCTACGTGACTGCTGATCACAAGAGGGGTTGTTTTCTTGCAGGTGGGGTTGTTTTCTTGTAGTTGTTTGTCTGAGTGCTTTTGACCAATAATCGTGTGTGAGACACTGTCCGCCCCTGTTAAGTTCACTATAAAAGTTAGGCTATTCGGGCAATAAAATGGAGCATGATCTGACTCTACTGGTGTCTGTCGTGCTTTCAGCCATGCTTCCTGCAACACCAAGGGACATAATGATGGAACTTGGTAGGTCAGGTTGATTGTTGGACTTGAAGGTTTTTTCCAACCTAGATGATTCTGTGGTTCTCTAAGTGTGTTGCATTCATGATGCCACTTCAGCTAAGATTCTGCATATGGTATCTTTAATAAGTGGAGCCTTGGGGCCAAGTTTTTCCTCTGATAAACTTTGTTTTTTCCTTTCTCTTTTTTCTGTTTTTTATTTTCCATTCAGTTTATATTCTGCGAGGCATGGAGAGTGAAGTTTTCTTCAGGCTTGTGTCTGAATGTCCAACAGTACAGTAGACAAATCTTGTCATAGGAAAGGGAGATACCAGAGTAGGTCAGATACTCAAGAATTGTTTTCAGGGAGCATCTGAGAAACATTTACATTAATCATTCTTCCTTGCAAAATAATTTTTGTTTCATTGCAGTCTGTGCTTTCCCTTCTATCCTTGCCTTCACTACTGATTCCGTTGAGATCCGATTAGTGGTGAGTGGAAACGTAGTCCACACAGCAGTTGTGCCTGAGCTTCAGCTTGTAGCATCAAGGGTAAGACACGAGAAAAGCATGTTTGCCTGTTTGTGAGGTGTTGGGACCTAATTCACATAAAGAGTTGCTGAAGCCCAAACCAAACCAAAACTGACACATTTTCTGATTTGCATTAACTGTTAATTTGTGTGTTCTTAGCTTGTAGTGAGTACAGTGAGAATCAGAATTGATCTAACTGTCCTTTATTGCTTGCAGTAATGCAGAGCTGAAGTATTTGATTATTTACAGGGCAAATGCTCTTCTGAACATCACAGAAGTTCTCCCCATTTACAGTGAGATAGCCTTTCTGTGGCCAGCTGTAGTTAACTTAGCAGCAATACAGCAACAGTGGCAATAGAACATAGTGGACAAACATTTAAGCTCTTCTTCAGCAAGTGTTTAAGAAAGTTTTGCTGTACTAATGATGAGTTCTTTGTGATTTCAGTCAGATATTTATTTTAAAGCTACTGCTGCAGTAAGGGGATCATCTCATAGCAGTTCTAAGGAAACGAGTTCAAGTTCTCCTCAAGCACCGACGGCTTATGAAATACCAGAATGTCCTCTTTCTTCTTCAGAAGGTAACATGGTTTCCAGGCTGCTTGAAGCTTTGATTATTATCTTTAGTAAAATGAAATCAATCCGTTAAAAGATTTTGTTTTCATGGCTGAGAGTCTGGAAGATGGAAACCTTATCCAGAGATCTGAAACACCTGGCTGAGCTTTTGCCCCATAGTATCTCTTCTGAATGCACAGCAGCATTGTTTTGAAGAAATCATGTCTGTAGGAGGGGAAGAATTAAGCTTCACTACCTTAATGAGTCTTTGGCAATATGGCCAAGACTATAAAGCAAAAAGAGGTATAAAATTGTGGGAAAACTTTCAGACTTCACATAGGCCATTCCTTTCATTTATGAACAGCTAAACTATCGATAGCTAATTAAACTAATGAAAACTAAAGGCAAGAAGTATTTCTAGTCTCAAAAGAGTTAATAAATTTAAAGTTAATAAATGCACAGTAAATTTGGTGTAACATGATCTGTGAACAATCAATCTACAGGGATAAATAATAGAGAAACAAAGGAACACCAACTAGATAATGCAAGATGTATGTAGATCTTGTTCATTTAGATGTATTTAAATCTGCTGCTGCACTGTTGACAGAAGAGGAAAAGAGAAAGGAATCTGAATTTCAGTTTTTAAGACAGGCAATATGCTTTTTCTCAGTAAGCCAAGTTGTCAGTCTGCAAAATGTGGACGTATTTCTTCCTCCTCCTAGCCTATTTATAGTGAAAGATACGGTACAAGGAAGATCTTTGTTACTTGGGTTAAAAAGCACCCCACATAATGTTTATAACTTTTCTGTATAACTTTTCATTGGAAGTATTTAGAACTGATACTGGTATGAAAGTGTAATGTTCTTTTTTCCTTCTGCATTTCAGGTGAAGTTCCAGGCTGGAGAAGTGGGCCCACGTGAACCTGATGAGGTTCAACAAGTCCAAATGCAAGGTGCTGTACCTGGGTCAGGGAAATCCCAGATATGAAGACAGACTCAGAGAAGCACTCATTGAGAGCAGACCTGCAGAGGAGGACTTGGGAGTTCTGGTGGACAAAAGGCTCGACATGAACCAGCAGCGTGCATTTGCAGGCCAAAAGGCCAACTGCATCCTGGGCTGCGTCAACAGAGGAGTGGTGTCCTGGTTTCAGTTAGAACAGAATTTTCTTCCTAGTAGCTGGTGGAATGCTGTGTTTTGGCTTGGGATGAGAAGAGTGTTGATAACACCCCGATGCTTTAATTGTTGCAGAGCAGTGCTTATACCAAGCCAAGGACATCTCAGCCTTTTGCTCTGTCCTGCCAACAGGCAGGCTGGGGTTGCAGTAAGAGCTGGGAGGGGACAGACCCAGGACAGGTGACCCAAACTAGCCAAAGGGGTATTCCATACCATCTGATGTCATGCTAAACAATATATAGGGGTGGCTAGCTGGGGGGAGGGGGCCGGACTGCTCAGGGTTAGGCTGGGCATCAGTCAGCGGGTGGTGAGCAATTGCATTGTGCATCACTTGTTTGTACATATTAGTAGTAGTAGTACTATTATCACCATTGTATTATTATTATTATTATTATTATTATTAATTATTATTATTATTATTATTATTATTATTATTATTAATTATTATTATTATTATTATTATTATTTTATTGTTGTTGTTGTTGTTATTATTATTTTCCTGTCTTATTAAACTGTCTTTATCTCAACCCATGGGCTTCACTTTCCATTTCTCTCCCCCGTCCCAGAGAGGGAGCGGGGAGGGTGAGCGAACGGCTGCGTGGTGTTTAGCTGCCGGCCAGGTTAAACCACGACAGTGTTTTTGGTGCCCAACGTGGGGCTCGAAAGGTTGAGATAACAGCAGATCTGACCAGAGGGTGTTAAACTAAAATTGGTATAAGTATTAGACCTGCTTAATAGTCACTTGTCATAATGCTGATTGCTTTAATCTCAACTCTGCTGTGCCTGTTTTCCAAATTGAGTATTATAGTACGTTATTTTCCGTATTTGCTCTCTGTCATGTTTTTTATCCTCTCCGGGCCCTGGTTTCAGATCATTATGGTACTGAGTGTTGTAGCAATGGCTTACGAGACGATGAGATATCTGGTCATGACTCTAACTTGGTATTTGTACCCAGTGACATCGTCGACTCTGTACCTTGGAAACTGTATCTTGGAAACTATTAGCAATTATACCTATTGCTTTTTTCCATTAGGGAGTCAATCTGTGGAGGGGAAAGGGGAAGATATTTTTTCTTACTTGATTACTCTCCCTTTCTCCTTCACCACCCCTGTATCCTCCTTGATCACTCTCCCTTCCTCCTTCACCACCCTCTTATCCTCTGAGCTTGTTACAATAGCTCTCCAAGATATTGAATATCCTTGGGATACTCAGACCAGCATAGTCTTGTTGTTCTGCCTCCTGAATGCGCTTCAGATTCTGCTTAAAGTTAAACAACTACTTAGGAAGTTCATCCGCAGATCTGCCCGGAGGCAGTATAGTTGTGGATGGCAGGGAGTGTGGGAGGATATGGGCAGGCATCTAGAGCAGTTGGCACCCCCAGTGTTTTGGAAATTCACCCCTGAACAACTGCAAAATCCTCAAAAACTGGCAGAATGCTTGAAAAAAAGGTGTCATGATTCTGGCAGTTCCAAAGTAACACAAATCATTGTAACGTGCTGGGGCCTGGCTCATGCCTATCGAGCTGCCATTGATACTGCTATCAACTTAGTGACAGACCCTGCAGCCACTCCAAGCCCTGTGACAGATCCAACGGCCACTGTGACCCCCACGGTGGACTCTGCAGCTGCTCCTGCAGCCGCTCCAGTTCCAGCTCCTGCAGCTGCTCCAGTCCCAGTTCCTGCAGCTGCTCCAGCTCCAGTGGTGGACTGGCAGCTACGTAGTTAACTAGTTGTGCCAAAGGGTTTGTGTTGAATGCACAGAAAAATATGCAGATCCCAACAATAAAGAGTTGTCTGTAGGCATGACACTGAGTACAGATGTTGTCCACAGGTTCGTGCCCACTGCACCGCGCCAATAAGCATCCAGAGTCCGAATGCACATGAAGGTCTTTTAATTACATAATTACTTACAGAACTCTGCAGAGTCAGGTACTTGGCTATCTTTGGCACAGCACGCACATCTCTGACTTGAATCACCATCATTTATACACAGGAAACTTGTGAAAACTCTCTCTTTGGCTCCTTTTGATTGGTTATTACAGCTCACCTAACTTATCTCTACTGAGCTTGTGCATTAAAGAGGAATACCAGGGGGGGGAAGGGGGAAAGGGGGGGGGGGGGGGGGATGACACTGAATCCCACATTCGCATAGATTAGCATTTTGACAGGTGTGATTTTTAATGTGCTAATGACCCTTAATGAGAAAAAGGTTACTATACATGTAGGTCAGTCTGGAGCTGGTTTTCCCCTTCTTGTTTTTTCCCTTTTATCCCTTCTCTTCCTTGCTTCTGCTAGCTCAAGGCTACCTGTCTCTCTCCTTCTTCATTTTCTCAGCTAAAAGACTGCACAAGCTACAGGCCTCCCTATTTGCTTCAACATTTCCTTGTTTGTTTGTTTGTTTGTTTGTTTGTTTTTTCCCCAGCTTTGGGACGACACAGGTGTGGTTTGGTATTTGCCAGTATAGCTAAAACTCACACCAGCCTGCTCACGCACAATAAGCAGTAAGATTTAAGGACTGTTTTCATCTGCTTCTTCCTTAGTAACATCCTTCTTATGTTTTAGATATGCTGTAGTTAAATCAACACGAAGTTACTACTTGTGGAGTAATTGCCTTAAGTGACTAGGCATTATAAGCACACCTCCATCCCAAAAGCTACCCGCCTCCAAGGTGCAACCACCCCTCACTGAGCACGCCCTCGGAATTTCTCAGAGCCTGTACCTTTAAACGCAAGTGAGATCATTTCTACCAAGCACAACCAAGATACGCATGACTAGAGTCACTCAAGCTCCACCTATAAGATAGAAAATAATATAAATTGGCTTAAGAGAAAGGGGATGTTAGGGAAGATACTATCAGGAAGGATTCCTTCTGACATCACTCGACAGGCTGAGCCTCTCACTCCCCCACCCCCACTCCATTGGGACGCCGTGGGGTAAGATCTGAACGCTTGCTTATACCAGGCGTCTCTGTGGAATCTTAGAAATCTCTAGAGTTTTGATGCTTTTTAATGTCTTAATACCTAGGCTGTGTACCTGTGCATTTCATGCATGCTAGCTTGCTTTTGCAGACGGTGAATTTATCACTGACAATCCAAAGAACCTGTGTACCTGTCGCCGTAAGAAATTGCACTTAATTGCATTCTTCCTAGCTGTGAGAGTTCTCCTTGAATGCGACTAGAGCGAGGCCGTACTGCGTTGTTGGTGAATCCGTGACCGTGATAGTTCAGCACCCTGAATCCGACGGGACCCGTGACGGTCAATCGGCTACACCCCTTAACGCGACACTACTAGAGGAAGAAGATGACAGGGCTTGCATGCACTGCATTAGGCTTTGCATGTGAAAACACCCCCAAATAATTTCACGTGCATTTAACGTTTTTAAAGGGAAAAAAACAGGAAGGTGTAGTCTCTCTGTAAGCTACAGCCCTACATAGTTAAGGCATCAGCATTCATTCCTTTGCTTGATAGCAAAGTATGAACATACAGAAGAGTTAAATATTTTCTTTGCATTCTTAAAGGCGATTTTTCAGACTTGGGCTTCAGTTGTTGGAATTGAAGAAATCAGTAGACATCCTTACTTTTACGTTAAGACCAAAATCTTTATCTAAGATTGTGTTATCGAACGCAACTAAACTCCCACCCCCACATGGTTTTTTTTGTAACTTCGCAATGATCTTGCTGCAGTCCCACTCTGATGGTCTTTCAGTAACATGCAAACTGCCGTGGCAGATTCTGTTACAGTGCTTTTCTATTGACAGTGTGCATAACACTCAAGGTAAAGCCCCTCATTTCGCAGTGGGGACATAAAGTGTTTCTTTGGACCCTGCTGCTTCTGTTAGTACTCATTTTTTCACAAACTTGTTGAACCTGAGCCGTGCCTACCGAGCCAACGAATGCTTTGATGACACAGTATTTTGTCAAAGCAGTTTTGCTTCTTGGAGCTACAGAAGCAGCTCTGGCTACGTGATAGGGAATTGTGCTGCATTGGCAAAACCAGACTTAGCTCCAGACTTACAACACTTGCTAACTCGATCTATTTCAAATCTCATTTTAACTTTAAAGGACAATCAGTTTTGTGGCTCCTGTCTTACTAATTTGCCTTGTTTTGCATGGAAGGGCAGCCTGTGAATGTTTTGCTTTATTGCATGCTTCAAAAAAAGGCTGAGGAAGAGACTGGAGGAACCTTTTCTATTCTATGGACTTTCCCCCGAGAGTGTGGAATTGCAGGCTACTTGGATGAATGTTCGAATATGAGTAAGGGAGCAGACCTCAGCCAAAGGAGGTGGAATCCTTGCTTAATAGTAAGTATCACTGTGGGGACATCTTTGCTTAACGGGAGCCATTTAAACTCTTCATAGAAACAAAATAAGCTGGACATCTTATGCTTGGAAAGCAGTATGGTTACACAGCTGCTAACATAATGACTTGAGTCTTCTGCTCTGCAACTTCAGGTTTTGTTTTCAAGAAGTGCATATATCAGTTTAAGCTTTGGACAAGGAGATTTGCAATGCAAATAGCGATAAACCAGAATCAGCGGCGCTGACGAGTGTAATGGTGAAATGCAGCAAATCAAGTATTCCTGGAGAAATGTGAGATTACAAAACTAGTAAGCCATGAAGCACTTTTGTTGTTGTTGTTGTTTTTTAAATCAATTCTTATATGCTGAAATAGCACCTTCAAGAAAATCTGTTTATCTAGCCAGGTAACGGTGTCTCCCTGTAAACAGGAAGGAAATGCCAGGAGCAGCCATACCTCTTTGCTGTCAAACTAAAGAGCAAGTCGAGGCCAACATCATGCCATAGTGCAAAGGCTTGCTAAGAAAGATCATTCTAAGAGGTCTGCAAGAAAAGATGACTTACTTTGTCATAAGTTTCTCAAATAGAATGGACGAGTTAGTAGTCGAGTACCGACTGTGTCCGACTCTACAGCTGCGGCGCAGCTCCAAGTCCCAGTTTTCTCCGTGGACTCGTCTCACAGTTTTTGCACCAGCTCTACTCCTCAATGTTCTGGTGACTGAAACGCAGAAACAAAGGATTTTGAAACACTGAAGATGGGATTCTCCTTATTTCACCGTTGCTCTTGTAAAATGGAAACAGACAAACAAAAAAGGCACCCTGAAGTGGATTGAGTTTTCTTTACATTTCAGGTCAGAAGTTGTTGTCACAACCACTGCATTCCACTTCTTTATCGCTCTGCACGTTTAAACTGTCTACTTAAAACTGGGACCTGTAGGGAAATTTTTAAAGAGACTGAAAGCTAGCCAGACAAAAACAAACGTGCAACTTTTGTTCCACGCAGGAGGGAAATCTACTCCAGTTATTTCTGTCTTGGAAAAGTGAGAACAATCAACACCTTTCTCTAAGGTGTTTTCACTCCCTTCATGTCAAACTGTATCTAACAGTGCTCAAAACAAACACTATGACATTGCAAGCCTCTTCCTAAGAGGTGTATGTTTGATTACTCTGTTTATGCATGCAGCACTTCCATTTCCTGCATTAGGATCTAACAGCTCAAGGAGGGAAGAATCGTTTCAAGAGAAACACCCAAACACCACATAACTCAAACTCGTGCTTTTTAGAAAAAAGCCTGCCCATTGTTTATCATACAGCACCCTTTGGCACAGGTTTGTTGCTTGCACTGTCATTAAAAGAGCCAAGAGGACAAGGGGAAGGGAAGAGCTACACCACTGTGCTGCTAGGATCACAGCTAAGGTTTACTTTTGTGCTTGCCAACTATAAAACTAAGTTTGAAGTTATCAAGTATCGATTTACTTTGCACAATTAGAAGAGTTTGCTTTGTGCCTACCAAGCTGCAATTCACACTGCTCCCTCCCCAAGGAATTCATAAAATCTCCTATTTGCACCTACCTCTCTTCACAGAAAAGTCACTGAGGAGTGAATTCAGCTGACTACAGAAGGCTTTGGGGCCAAATGAAAGCCATGGAGTGACCAAGTGCCATCCTCTTCAGTAACCAGCGTAAATAGGTATCCCGGGGACTTACAGCCACTTACCTGTGTTATATTCTTTTTTTCGTTCCAATTTTGGCTTTCTCAACTGCCTACATTAAGAAAGAGGACAGGGCAGAGAAGGGAGAAAAGACTTGTTGTATTAGACCCATCAAGGATGGGAAATTTCACCATGTTTACAAGCCAGTGCTCCATGGTATACAAAGAGAAGCCTGTAGGCCTCACGCAGGATCCACATCCCAAGTCTGTTGCGTGCCATATACACGCGGTTCTGTATGTACCCACATTTCCTAGCTTGCTCATGTTGAATTCTCAAAATTATGAGCAATAGCACCCAAGTGGAAAAGATACATGTCCTGGTTTCAGTTAGGACAGCGTTAGTTCTCCTCCTAGTAGCGGGTAGGTTGCTATATTTTGGCTTAGAATGTGTGAAAGGATGTTTAGAAGATTGCTGATACCACCCCGATGTTTCAATTGCTGCAGAGCAGTACTTACAACAAGCCAAGGACCTTTCGGTGTCTCACTGTCCTACTGGCGATCAGAATCGGCGCACAGCAACAGCTGCGAGGGGACAGACTCAGGATGGCCGACCCCAACTGGCCAAAGAATTCTATGCCTTATGGCAACACGCTGCACCATGGATAGGGCGGGGCAGCCGGGCTGCTAGGGGTTACGCTGGGCACTGGTCAGCGGGTAGTGAGCAACTGCATTGTACATCACTTGTTTTGTACACATTACTAGTAGCAGTACTATCATCATCACCATCATTATTATTATTTTCCTGTCTTAATAAACTGTCTTTATCTCAACTCGCGGGCTTCACTGTCCCGTTTCTCTCCCCCATCCCAGAGAGGGAGGTGGGAGGGTTGCAGAAGGGCTGTGTGGTGTTTAGCTGCCGGCCGGGTTAAACCACAACAACACCTCAAAGGGGTTGGGAAAAAAAACAGTTTTTTTAGAAAAGCGGAAGACTTTCACTGAGAAGAGGGATTCTAGTTTTAAGGTACTGGTACGCCATCAGCATGCTCATAGGCCTCTGCTGATTTTAGCCGGAGGTTTATCAGGCCACAACTCACTGCACATGCTTTCTCTCTTGCTTTTCAATCTACAAATCGAACAGAGATTGAACATATAGAAATACAGTACCTTGAAAAGCATCTTCTCTTGACATTTCCCCTCAGTATCGCCATACTTTCTTCAAAGCTGGAGACTGAACACCGCAGGATGCTTTTGCTCATTGATCTTAAACGGTGTCCGTTGAAACATTCAATACTGGGAGAAGAATAATCCTAGGGAAAGAAGGAAACAAGAATATATTTATGTGAACCACGTAGATTCAGATAAAGAAATTCTGCCTCACGCAAGTTTAATTGACCCTCCTGACTTGGTAGTGGGCAAACTAATGGCAGGCAGACATTTCCCCACTTCCCTTTCCCCACCGTTTTCTTGTGGATAACTTAAGCTTAATATCCTTGGAAAAAAGATATTGCAGCAAAACCTTTCACATAAACTTAGTGTTTCGTGAAAAACTACAACAACAAAACATTAAATTCAATTGGAATTTTTTTCAATAAATTCAATTGGAATTTAAATTCAAAACTTTAAATTCAGTTGAATTTAAATTAAAAAAAATAAACTAATTAATTTAAATTAAAAAAAAATTTAATTCAATTGACTGTTCAGAGGAACAGTCAAGCTTGACATTATACATCCTAGAATTAAAATCTAGTTTGAGTTTTTCTCCCATCTCCAGGCCTTGCTAAAGATGCTTATTAGGAGCTCTGTCAAAAAAAGTGAAAGGCTTGTTATATCAAAGCTTCGAACCCTTCTTACTGCCCTTGACCTTCTTCACATTGCTGCTCCTACAAGGGTGAGCACTATCATTTTTAGTACGGGAGGGAAGCTGTCATATCCTTGAGTGGGGGGTCGTTCTGTTTACAAAATGAAGTTCCAGTAAGAGTACATCAAATGAACCAACTTTCTTTGAACTTTAATTCATCGCTATATTGAATGAATGACCTCTGGATTTCTCTCTCCCATTTGGAAGTCAATTTGAAAACAAAATACCTCTGCCATAAAGAGCCAGGCATCAGAGACACCTGTTGCGCCTCAAGAACAGAGAAGGTATGAACGACAAGAGCAGCTGAATAAAATGCAACTTGCCATTAGAAATGGGTGTACTGGCATCTACAGGTGCCGCTGGCATCTCCTCATTTTCATTACTCTCTTCATCTGGTTTCTCGTCTTCAGTAGCAGGGTTCTGCTGTGGTGACTTGGAGTTGTCGCATGGAGCACACACTGCAGAGGTGCGACCTTGCAAGAAAGAATAGATACCAAAGATCTTCGTCATGCATTTTCAGTTACAAATGCAGAGACAAGTCTTCAAATCCTTAGCGTTAAAGCACGTACCTCTTTTCTCACGAGATTCTTTAATTTGTTCACAAAGTCGTCTAAACTCTGTATCCAGTTCGTTCCTCACCATTGAATATGCAGTGTCTTGCAAAACATAGGCGCTGTGACTATCTGAAATTTTACACACTTTAACTGAATGTTGTCTACCAACCAATGAAACTCTTTTGATCACAGAAGAAAATTGCTTTCTTCATAGGTTGGTTCCGAAAGGTTCTCTCAGTGAATATTTTCAGCATAACAACATCGAAGTTAATTAAAACAAAAGCATTAGTTCCTTGGGAACACTTATATCACAATTCCATGCCCAAGTAGCAAAATGATAACATATTTACAATTTGGTAAGAGATGTTCTCTGTGGACGTCCAAAATCATCTAATCCATCCGTAGTCTATTGTCTGCACACAGCATTTATCCATCTATATGTTTGACAGATTTTTTAAACTAGGCCTAAAAGCACATCCTCACCTGTAGATCTTTGATCCAGGTAGTACTCTAAGGCATTGTTACAGATTAGATCGATGTCCTTCAGCTAGTCTCCAGCAGCGAGGTACTGGCGCGAGTCAATTTGAGTCAGAACTGTTGAAAGATCCATCGGCTCTTTAATCCTTGTGGCATAGTCAGGTACCTGCAGATCAAATACAAGCATTCAGAGGTTTTCTTAACCTTGCACACTGTCTACAAAAATTATTCTGAAGACTTTAAATAAACGACTTCCTAAAAACCCTGAACATTTGCGATGCATCAGAAGACGCTGAAATTAACCAGTTTGCTTCTCAAAAATGGAAGGGCTTTTTCATTTTTTCATTAGAGCGGCCACGAGAGGACAACAAGAAGTAGGGAGGTCAGAAGCACGTGCATGGTAGAGAAGAAACACTGAGGGTGGGAGATTCATTTCACTTTGCTTCAGAAAATCACAACAGTGAAAGCTGAGCAAGCCATCCAGCATTCTCTTTGTTGTCGACATTGAGGAAAAGGTGCATGAATTGCACCTGTGAAGTACCTATTGCAGGCATCTACTTTAGAATGAGATAACTGGGCCCTGAGGTGCTCATTTCTTCCCTCAGACCAGAAGAGGAGCCTAATGACTAGTTCAGATGAGGACATATGTATCTGTCTAGATTTTTCACAGCTCAAGAACCTAGGAGAAAAGGGGAAGAAAAGCCAGTGGAGGCCCACATGAAGACGACTTTGCTGATCCCCAGGTATATTCAAGTTACATCTGTCTTTGAAATATACGCCCCTAGTTTAGGCTTATCTCATAAATTAAGGAGAAAAAGGCATCTAAGCAGCCAATTGGAGGAAAAAGAAAACACACTGCACTTATGGTTGATTCCTATTGAGGAGTTCCAGATGAAACAGAGAACAGGATCTCAAAACTTATTTTTACAAACTGCTGCTCTTATTCCTGTGCCCACAGGAACTGACAGTCCAAGAAAGGGCTTTAGACTTCATTCAAGTAGTCCTGTAAATACTGTTTGTAATTATAAGGAAAGATCTCTGTGCTTTTCAGTGCTGTGACACGCCTACATATCAAAGCTTTTTCACGAGCAAACTGTGTTGGCATTTGGACTGGCTTTTTAGAATGAAACCAGGGCTTTCAGCGAATAATCCCATAAGACACATTTGAGAGTCAGCAGAAGTAAAAGCACTGCCTCTGCTTCTTGCAAAATCCTAACAGTGCAGCCCTAAAAACAAAGTTGAACCTTCCCCAAAACGCTGAGAAGTACGAACACTGAGAAGTTACAGACACACACAGATCAGCACTACTTTACCTTCTGTGGGTCAACGGGCTTTGCAAATTCCCTGAAACGTCTGTCAGTGGCAAGTCTGCGAGTAACGTCCCTCAAGAAAATTCTAAGGTCACGCAAGGTATCCTCCTCTTCCTCCTCCATCATCCCTACTTCTTCCTCTTGTGGCTTCTGAGGCTCAGCTGGTGGTGCTACAGGCACAACTTCCAATGTCCAATCAACTTCAATTCATCAGGAAAAATTAGCCAATTTACAGTACTCAAATACAAGCATACGACAAATTACTGACAGAAAATGACCACCAAAGCAAAGCCCAAAGAGCTAGTAACTTCGATAGGAAAGTTTTAGATGTACTTCTCATATCCTCTTCACCTCTTTTCTTTACGGGAGGCTTAGCCACTTCCTTTAGAATTAGGTCCTCAAAAAAAGGCTGCTCTCTCTGCCCTACCAGGCAACTCAATATTGCACACTTCTCCAAATTCCTTATTAAATAATTTTTGCATCTAAAGCAGAAGGAGGAAAGACATTTCAGATTTAAAGCCACAAAAAACTCATCTTCTATTCCAAAAAGACGAGTACCTTTTCAAATTAAGAATAACCTGAAGAACACAAACTGAAAAAAGTTATCTTCCTGGCCTTAAAACGCTACATTTTCACAGGCTGGCACAGCAAATTCAAATATCACCTTTAAGAATCACCTGTAGAATTAAAGCTCGCTGAAGGGATTGTACGCTACACTGATAAAGTAACGGCTTTCACCACATCCAACAGCGCCTCCTTTGTATTTACTTGCCTTGCTGCAGCCTTTACTTAGAACCTTTACCGCTATAGAGGGAAGAGAAAAGCTTCAGCAGACAAGTGAGGGCTTTTTGCTGAGTTTTTATTTCTCTACCCAAAGGTGTCTGAAGTAGCTAGTACCTCTACGTCTTCCTCCATTTTCAAGTTCTAGTAATAAAAGGTAGGTGAGGAATTTCACTACTTATTTTAGAAGGAATTTACAGCCTGTACAAAAACTTCTGTGGGAACTCAAGCACTTTCAAAGCAGTTGATAATAAACACGTCTAGGTAAGACCCGTTCTCTTCCCCCAGTGACTGAGACCAAATCATCAGAATGACAACAGCGTGGTCCTGTTTTGGGCACCTTCCCTTAATGTAAACTCTCAGAAGTCAATGAAGTTCTGCACCTACTTTTACTACAGTTTATTTAGGAATACAACTAGAATTTGATTCCAAAGTTACTTTAGCAGAAATTGGAACTCAGCTTTCCAGCTTGGAAAGCTTTGGCCTCTATGAAGAAAGAAACTGATTTATTTATGTATTTTTTAATCAAAGTGTTTCAATTCTCTACTAAATTGCATTATTAGCAGTTTACCCAACATAGCATGGAATGGCAGACTGTCAGAAGAAATCTCTTCAGTAAAAACATCCTCTTGTCATTTCAAGCACTGCATATTCTTGACTGAACCACTTTGTAGCCACCAGAATTATTGTATTAATTTATTATTTGCATGTGTGAGAAGGGGGTGAAAGTCACTTGCTTGACTCAGAAAAAACCTTAAGCAGATGCTTTCACGGTATTCTTTTTCTCTAAGCAAATTTTAAGTGATTTGTTAGGGTGCCTGAGTAATAACAGCATGCATTTAAGAAAGCACAGCATCTTGATGCTGAAAGCATTCATAAATTACAAGACACTGAAGAAATAGTAAGGAAAGTATTGACAAATACCTCTTCTGGGAGATCTGAGTGACGTACATCAGACGGAGCAAGCAGCAAAACTGGCAAAAATGCTGGAATGTTACGTAGTAGAGTTAGAAAAGTAAGTTTCAAGGCAGGTCCAGCGTTGTCCCACCATAAATGGATATCTGGGACATAAATTGTGCTCGGTGCTGTCTTCTGAGCATTTCGGATCAGCTAGTGAAAAGGAAAGCTTGGGTAAGAAAACTAAAACACGTACAAGAACCTCTTAATACATAGCTACATAGCCATCTGACTGCCCCATGAAATGAAACTACGTGAACAGAGTGGCAAGCATCCTTTCACATAAGGAATTTCTCTGTGCACCCTTTCAGATTATCAGTATTCGGAGAACTCTAGTCAGAAGATGGGAAGGATATATTCAGGCAGTGGCTAGACACCGTAGCTATATGGCCACAGCCACAATCATCGCATAACAAAGAAAGGAAATGTCCCTCTTAAGGGACACATCAGTATTCAGTCGTGTAACATGTCTGTCCTTACTTGTATGGCTCTCAAACGTTTCCACTAAAGGTAAAAATATTTTAAGGTAGTGATGCCAAACAAGACAATGGATTTCCTGCCTAAAAGTAAAAACACCAAATCTGTTCATTTTTTCTAGTTAAAACCACATCACCGTGCAAATGAAGTGTTTTCTGAATGTTAATGCTTTTATTGCACATACTGCAACAGCACAAGTTGTGTATGTCCGTGCGAAAACAAAATAAACAGAAGCCCCAAACCTTGGTTGCCTTACTAATATAATTTAGAAGAAGCCTACAAAAAGTAGCCGACATGCAGTCTGATACAGAGCCATCTACTGGGAGCACACAGTCTTAGGAGGCAATGAGAACTACTTTCTGGATCCCAGTGACATGAGCAGCATTTCTTTCCACGAAGACATGTTTATTAGCAACACCGCCCAGCTTCCTGAGCTGCTAGCAACAGCCTCACTGTAAAACTGGGTATGGAAAATGTGGACATGTACAACATCCAGATTGTTTGTGGTGCTGTCTAAAAGAAAAGGGGATTTTCAGACAGAAGCAAACATCCCAGCACATTAAAACAAGGCCACCTCCATTACCAATGAATTTTGCTCACCTTACTTGCAACTCGATTGATCCTTTACATACAGTCAGTGAATCCGATGAGAAGAAAAAGAAAAAAAGGTACCTGTCCGCAGATTTCTTCTGGCGGTGCAACGTTTGTAAGCAGAACAGAAAGGTCCAGGGTGTGAACGGGAAACTTCTCCAAAGCGTGCAACACCGCGGGTGCCACGTAAGAAACCTGGCCGTACCCTTCTTTTCCTACTATTAGCAGACGGGGCTGGCATGATGTTGGTTCGCAGAAAGCACTCCTAGAACAAGAGTTAAGAAAACAAGCTTATAAATGAGGTGCTGAATAGACACACAGATGTTCCAAGTAATTTTCCTACAGACTTTCTTTTCCCTCCCCAAATAATCCAAATGGCAGCGGTACATTAAATACATGTAAGATTTCCAGTTAAGTTATTCACTCATTCCAATTGTTTCACCTTCTTCCCTTTGTTTCATCTTCTTCCCTTGTGTTTCCTATTCTTTAATAAACCAAGACAGCAAATTAATATCCCTGCAATCTTGCTTTACTACTAGGAAATAAATTGGTGAGGAGCATTTGTTTCCCCACTACAATCAGGCTGTACCTCTGCTGGCTTAAATCAAAAATGCTAGAGACTTAGCCTTGCTCTAGAGGACAGAAAATCTTCTGGACAGCACAGCAATAGAAACTGAGAAAAATAACTGATCCAGCTGTGACAACATGATCTAACTTTCCAACTGTGGGCTTGCATGACTTCCATACTAAAATATCACAAGATTAACACAACTTGGTGGCTTAACAAATAAAGACACCATTCAATTTTTTCTCAAGGTGTTTTAACAAGCCATTTCTCAGTTTTCTTTCTGCTACATAATTCACTACTGGTTTAACAATCCTGGAAAACAGAAGGGCAAAAGGTGGCAACACAAACCCACAAAGTTGGGGTATTTTTAGCTAAAAGGACAGACTGCACATTTATGTGGTCTTGAGTCTTTCAAAGAATGCCATGGATTAAGTCAACGTGTTCTGGTAGTCTACAGATCACTTTGGCTTACGAAGAGAAGCCTGGGCTTTTCAATTTGGTCATTCAGAGCAACTTCGTTACAACTTTAGTCCCTCCACCCTTTCTTCTTGTGAATACCAAGCACCTCTTCAACACACAAACTTGATGTTGCCCCTTCGTCTACCACCCCTCGCACTTTTAACAGCTGGAACTGTTTACAAAGACTCAGCAGACCTGAGAATTTAAACATAACAGGGATCTATCTTTCTTTACCTGCTGAAACAGAGGCATTTTTTCTCTGGTCCGTCAGGCATTCCATCTTTTAATTCATCTCCAGAAACCAAGCATGCATCGTCATCACTGTCAAACATATCATCTTGTAAAATAGGATTGAAATGCTCTGAAAGGCAAAAGAGGTTTGTTAACTTTCCTGAATAGCCTTTGTCTCTTTCTCTTCCATTAATACAGCTTCTAAATCAGTGCCAAAACCCTTTCTTCATTTGAGAGCACACACTGAAAGCTATTTCCTAGAGTTCAGCCCACCACAGATCTAAGGAGATGGCACAAGGCCCTACAAAGCTCTACTAAGTCCCACTGATGTGTACGTGTAAGGTACGCTACTCTTGGTGATTTTTTTCTCCCCCTTAGAATAAAGAAGATTACGAACAATTTCTGCAGTTGCTAAATAGCTTAAAAAGAAAACAACAAACAAGACCATTTCTTTCTGGAGGAGGTTCCCACAATGAAAGCACGGGGATTAAGGATGTGATGGCCACAGAATTCCATTCATCTAGTAAATATCAATGCTAATTGATCTCACGTGTATAATACGATCCACAAACATTTAAATTAGGAGACTGGTTAAAAATGATGATAGCTAAAACAATATTTAGCTTAGACCAGTTATACTTGTATCCTGGTCCTGACATTCTTCAGAAAGGAATTAGAAACATTGACCTAGAAATGCTTCCCCTCCAAAGATCTGAGTTTTGATTTTTTAAAGAAAAATAGGTGCCTTATACTTCAAACCTCACGTCAACCTCTACAAATGCTAATTATCTTAGCTGCCGTCAGAAGCAGGATGCTTCAGTAGAGAACGCATCGTCCTTTACTGTGTATTGAGTCATTCAGAGCTTCCATTTGGCATTTCAGTTTCGAATCCACAATAAAACCTATGCGTTATATTCCAGACATGCCCAAAAAAAAAGACATGCACATGCAAATAATAAAATTCTACCACCATTATGTCTGAAAGCTATAAGTTGATTGCACAAACCACAAGTTTTTGCTTTAGCAGAATTATAAAGAAGTGGATGCTGTGGTTATACCTTGCTGTCGGTCCTTCTTTAGTGCAAGCTTTGCATGCGGGAAGATCTTCTGCACAACTTGTAAAATATTCTCTACTGATCTTTGAAAAAGTGGCTTGAAAATGGGTGATAGTGCTTGTACGGGTGAAGCCTCGATCCTGTTTGAAGCTGGAACAACCTTCTTCATAGCCATGAAAAAGTCCTTTGCTTTTATTTTAATAGAATTAACGTCTAGTAGCAACTTCTCCCTACTTGCATAAATCTGAGGATAGCATCGGCGTAGAGAGCACAGCGCAGCTTCAGTACAGAGGGATTTGATATCTGCACCACAGTCTCCTAACAAACAAAAATCAAACGTTACATCAGTCAAGGCCCAGGTTTACAACATGCAACATTTAAAGAATTTGTAATGCCAAAACCAAACAGCTTAACAGGGAATTCAAAGTGCTACCGCTTGTGAGGAATGTTTTAACATTTCATGTCCATAAAGAACAATTCTGTTTGAATCCTGTCTGCCTCTGGGCCCTGCACTGGCAATTTAATTCTTGAACCACAGATGCAGTGTGTCCCAGTCTCCCCCTCATTCTACTCAATTTATCAAGTCTTCAGAAAATACTCCTTAAATTTATGAACCTGTTTGCTTTTGTTATTCCGGACTTCTATTTCTAACAGTTACAGCCTTTTTTTTCCTGTCTTCTTCGAGATTAACTTAACACTGCTATAGATGTGACTGTCCCTGGGAATGGCTGGGGAAGAATGTTTTAATTACTCGTGAAGTGTCAATAAGAAAGCTATTTGTGTTTGATGTCTGGGAGTTTCATAACAACTGATAACAACTAGTGACTGTTATGGGATACTATGCAGACCTTTGGTATCTGGCCAGGGGGCCAAGAGATTAAGAGGAAGAAAAAAGAAGCTGAAGGACGGCTGGCAGACAAGACCTGCAGAAAATGTAATATAAACTTGGTACAGTGCCAAAGGAGTACAAACGGGAAGGACTTGGAGAGGAAGACTACGAGCCTTCAGCATGAAAGACCCCTAGAGACCCCCAGAGGAGACTGATGCGCATGCTCCAGTAGGAGGGACTGGACCCCGGAGGCTAATTATAATAATCTATTTTTTTGGGAAGTAGTAATGAATATGTATTAGTCTAGGAGCATAAAAATCAGCTGCTTGATGTAACTGGTGTGTGCCCTGGTGGAGCGGAGACTCTCAGTGCACCCAGCACTGTTTGCTTACCTCTATTCTTTTATATTCTTTTAATAAATCCTATTTTTTTATTTAATCCTAATTTGAATCCTGAGCCATTTATACCACTCTGCAGGGATGTTTCATGTTGCTCACTGCCTGATATCCTGCGCTTATGCAGCTGAAGCAGACTCCTCATCAAAAACTATACTCTTGAGGAAGATGCCCCAGAACCATTTAATGTTCTCAGACAACAAGAGGAACGACAACAAAGAGTAAATAGATGAAAGGATCTCACTCAGATTGCTATGAAGGCGTGCCAGCTGCCTCGTTGACTAGTTGTGCAACAAGGCACAAGAGCATGGGTACTGCCTGGTACAAGCTAAGGTTCTTTACAACTTGGTCACAAGCAAGAATCCGTTTCTGTTTCAGTCTTACCAATGCATTTCTCAGCTAGTTCATCAAGCAACATGTCCGGTGGCTGAGGGGTCCAGTCACGAGTATGAATCTTGACAATTTCTTTTCTAGCCTGGAAGCAAAATCATTGCATTTTAGCTTGTCCCAAGTTTTCCTTAAAAATACCAACAAGAAACAAACAAACCAAAAGGCAAACAAACAAACAACAAAAAACAAAACAGTCCTCCCTCAAAACCCCTCATCTACTAATACACTTTTCTTACTTGCTCAACTTTCAAGTATTTTACAGTTATTTAATATACACTCTGCATTGTCAACCAGGAAATTGAATATTTCTTATTTGTTATACTGAACTTTTTCTAGGAACCTACAGTGAAAGAAAAGGCATTTATAGCTTCAATAACAAGTTTCCAAACTACGAGACCTAAGGACCCAGAGGAAAATACTGTAATGAAAAATTTATCCAGAAACATTTCTTTGCTGTCCAAAAAACTTCTCTAAAACTTAGCAAGCTTTCATTGGGACAGTCTCATTACTTCATCACATTTGCTTTCCAGTCAGTAAATTCACAGAAAGCACTTCTGGCACAATGCTTCCAATTGCTACAATTACTATAAAGAAGAAAAGAATTATGACTCCAACTACTACCACTGATCCGGGGCACAATCAAATGCAAACACGTCCCGTATTCATTCATAAGTGAAGGATTGAGACCAAAAACACAACTTCATGATGAAAACACCCAAGTGGACTAAATAATTAAGCAAACAGGTACAACTTTGGGAATGAAAGGTTTGATTATAGAACTAACTACTTGGTGGTATCATCCTGACCATATATATCCAGTACCAGATTTGCCCTCCATGGAACAATGCTGTGTCTCCACGTATCACTCTTTTGTTCAAGTTGTCAATTATTATTTTTTTTCCTATAAAGTTGGACTTTGCCATGGTAGCACTAACGCTGAATTTAAGTTCTCACCTCTTTATTTGGCAAGTTGAAGAGGAAGTGTCTGCCAAAGCGTCCTGGTCTTCGTAAAGCAGGATCTATAGAATCCAGTCTGTTAGTAGCTCCGATTACCATGATCTCCCCTCTGTTATCTATGCCGTCCAGAAGGGTCAGAAGAGTTGAAACAATGGAACAAATAGAAAAATATAAGTTTTACTTACTGGTTCAGTAAATTTTGTTACATTCCACATGACTTTCTTGATGCCGGAATAACCTTCTTCCTAGTGGTCATTCAAAACTGGGAAAAAAATAGTCTACCAAGTCGGGGTTTTTTTGATTTGATAATAAATCTGCAGACTCTTAAGTCATTAAGCACTTCAAGACTGTTTGAAATAATCTCTACGTTAATATAAAAGGAGTACCGCACACTTCTGCTCAGGAAGAAAATCATGGAAAATGTCAACTTTGATTTTAGATGTTGAATTTGTTGCAGTGAGATCTTCCTCATCGCACGATTCTATTTGGATTTAAACCATATTATCTATGGAGAGACCAAGATTAGGACAAGAACAGCACAGAGTTCAGCATGAAGCCAATCAGGAGCTCAAGTTTGTATTCTTTGTATTCAACTTTATCCTTCTCTTGCTGGAAGGACCTGTTTTTTGACTCTCCTTCTCTTCAGTAGGAGCATGTTAGTCTTGCTTTGGTAATGCTCTTTCTCAGTGGTTTTAGTCTTCTCCTTTGTATCTTGGCATCTCTCTGTAACAGCTGAGGAGGAAAGGTTTTTAGAGCTACATTCAGTGTCAGACTTGAGAGAGGAAGTATACCGCAATTTCTCACCAGGCTCACAAGACTCTTTGCCGGACAAAACGGTTTCTTTTGAAATGAGGTCACGTTCTTTTGATCTTCTTGCTTTCTCCTTGTCTCCACCGTCATCACATTGGTACTGGGCGAGGTATTCATCGTTCCCAGGAGATTTCGGAGGGTCCACGACACTGCACAAAATAAAATCACATTTCTCACTTCTGCTGAAGGACGTGAATATTAAGAGTAAAACCTTCCAACGTCAAACAAACAAACAAAAACCTCCGGACTACAGGAACCCTCGCAAAGATATGCCATTTAGAAACCTCTCCTGTGATTAGGACACCTTCTTCAGCTCCCAGAGAAAGTGCTTTTTCCCCTCTTGCTTCTGAAGCCATTGCACTAAAAAAGCAAACGCATCTGTCTCCCTCCACATGCTGCTCTGAATAAGAGCCAGAATATTCAAAGCCACTCTATTTGTTCTCCCCACATAGCCGAAAAAACACCAGTTGAAAGAGTTTTCTACCTCTCTCCACGAATTTACATTCACATATCCTATGACTGCAAAAATAGAAGGCGGGGCTCAGGAGGAACAGCCAGTGCTGGAAATGAAAAAAAGCAGCCTGTTTCTTCAGAGTCTTAAGCCTATGCTACTAGGAACAAAACAAAACAAAACAAAACAAGAGGAGAGGAGAACAACAGCGGGAAATTTACCTATTCTCCAGGTGTTCAATTGCAAAGCCTCCTCTGGAGGATCAACAGTTGTGAATTCAGTGTGCTTAGGAGAAATCAGATCTACATCTGAACCACAACTATTTCAGTAGTATCACGAACTTCTGTTACTCTGAAGAAGCAGTCAGCACCGTTTCTATGTTAGGAAAGAGCTGAACAGAGTCTGTTACTCACATCAAGTAGTCAGGCAGGTTTCTTTAGGAAGGCTGGGTTTCACTAGAACATTACTAGCCTGTAAGCCTCATGGCATCACCTTCCATCTTGACTGCTGAACCTCCTTGCTCCCTACTATCTTCTTTGCCAAGATACAGCTGTCCACATTTACTTTTCCTACTTGGCTGGACTGAATTTAAGAAGATCTTGCATCTAAGAAAGGGAACAAAAGCTGCTGCCCAGCAGCGTCTGGCTCAGGGAGGAGTGAGAAAGCTCTGTGCAGCCCCCAAGGTCCGTGCAGCAGGAGGCAGGAGGTGCTCCAGGCTCACAGCAGCAGTTCCCCTGCGGCCTGTGCAGGGGGAGGCCCCTGGTGGAGCAGGCTGTCCCCCTGCAGCCCATGGGTCCCCCGTGGAGCAGATCTCCACGCTGCAGCCCCCCTGCGGGTGGAGGAGCCCCCGGTGGAGCAGGTGGCTGTGGCCTGGAGGAGGCCGCGGCCTGTGGAGAGCCCCCGCAGGAGCAGGCCCCGGGCTGGACTGGAACAGGCTGTGCTGAGCCTGCTTTGCCCATGACGCTCCTTGTGGAGTGATCTCCCTGTCCTTCTGGCAGCCCTTGAGCCCTTGCCAGCCTCTTTTCTCCCCTTGGCGTTGGAGGAGGGGCAGGGAGAGAGCGCTTGTGCTGGAGCTCAGCTGCCCAGCTGAGGAAAACCACCACGGCTCTGTCTTGCCGCTGCTGCAGCACGCTGGTAGCAGCCAGCACCGTCTGTTCTTCGAGCCTCAGCAAGCCCACAGCATCTTCCCAGAAGGGATCCCTTTCCTTCACGCCTGACAGGCGCCGCCTCCAGAGGCTGAGGGCTTGTGCCCTGTTTGCAAGCTCTTTCTCAGTGCCCCCTTCCCCAGAGAAGGATCCCAGCTGCTTGGCTTCCCTGCCCTCTGCTGCCAGGCTCCCGCAGCTGCTATCCCAGCAGCGCAGCAGCCAGCTGACAATGTGCTCGCCTGGAGGACAGCTGCGATCTTGTCCCATGGCTTGCAGCTCGCCCAGGGATGGGGATCACCTGCTTCCTGCTGCTTTTCTATCTAATCTCCTTTCCAACAGCCTCCTGTGCCCTGGGATGGCCCTACCTTGGGGTAGGCTGCCTCGTCTTCCTCTTGCTCCTTCCTCTTCTTGGGAGGACTTTCTGCCCTTCCGAAACAAGATGACTTCTGCATGCATTCCTTCCCCTTGTGTGTATTGGTGCCTGAGACAGCAACGGGGTCGTCCCCAGAGCCAGCTGTAGGGCCTGTGCCAGGCTTGGAGGGGCTGCAGGGAACATGCCAGGGGCTGGAGGGGCTGCAGGGAACATGCCAGGGGCTCGAGGGGCTGCAGGGTGAGTGACAAGGCTTTGAGGGGCCTCAGGTCCTGCCGCAGTGGTTGAAGTCGATGCAGGGAACATCAGAGTTGTTGGAGGGGCTGCAGGTAAAATGCCAGGGCTTGCAGCAGCTGCAGGCTGCGTCACAGCTTTGCATCAGGTCAAGACGCATTTTCCTAGAACCATACATTTCCTCCTGAAGGGGCTGAAGAGCATGGAATGGTCTTCAAAATGCACAGAGCAGACCCCAGCAAATGTAGAGCTGCTGCTAGCAAGTAGGTAACTTTATTGTTCCTGTTGTTAATTTTGTTTCACAACAACAGATGCAAAGATGTATCTTGAATGAGGGCAAAGGTGACCTTGGATCTGAAGCACACAGGCGTTCGCTAGTGTCCCCCCATCCGGAGTGAATCCAGAATGACTCGGAAGGAAAAATAAAGTCCAAACCAGTGCATTGTGATAAAGAGAGTTTAATAGGGTAGAAAAGGAATAAAAACCAACAAAATAATAAATAATGATACTTACAGTTTATAAGATATTAATATATAAAAATATTTAATACTATTAAATACTTATAATTTTATAATAATAAAACAATGCCATACTGTACAACACAGTCAATAAAGTGGATTTAATTAAATAAATAAGAAAACCAATAAATTAAATGAAAATTAAAAAATTTAAATTTAATACAAATAAAACCCATTTTTCCCATTCCAATGAATTGCTATCCCCATCATCACTTCCCATCCCACTGATCATTTGCTATCGCAAAGACCTCCCGGTTCTTATCCCCTCGGCATGCCAGTGCAAGAAGAGCTGCAGGCAGAGGCCTTGCTGAGTGACCACCTAAGGAGAGGAATTTAATCCAGAAGGCAGGAAAGAAGAGCAATGCCCCGAAAGAAGAAGCAAGTCTTGTCTCTCAGCCCTTTGGTGTCCCAAGCAGCAGTTGCCATGGCCAAGCTTTCCCAGCCCAGCTGCTGCCAGCATCTCCCCAGCTTGCCATTGCCACCTTCCTGGGTGAGGCGCGCGCGCATTTGCCATTGGCGCTGTTGCCATCCCTGAGAGTGGCAAGCCCATCCCCTAGCTCCAGCACGAGAGAGGGGAGAGGGCAAGCGAGAGGGGCAAGGGCTGAGGAGCGTGGCTGAAGCTGGAGCAGGTGCCTGCAGAGGTCTCTGTGCCTGCCTGGGTGCTGCGGGGGCCGTCGAGGAGAAGCCCGAGGTCGGTCACGGGTAGCTGGAGCCTGGCACTGTCGGCGGGGCGCTGGGCATGCTGCTGGGGCTGCTGGAGGTGGGCTGCGGCTGCACACAGGCCAGCTGGCACGCTGGCCCCAGCGCCTTGGCCCTGGCCCCCAGCGGCTGCAAAGTCTCGCTGGGGGTCTTTGTCCCCGGCTGCTGGCGCTGCAGCGTCCTGGCCCCGCTGGCCTGGGGACAGAGCCTGTCCTGGGGCCGCACGGCACGGGGCTCCCCACTCGGAGTCTCCGGCAGCAGCCGCGCTCTGCGGGGAGGTGGCGCCGCTGCTCCTTGCCCCCCTGCAGCCCCCGGGCTTCGCGCTCTCTTGCTGGGTGCCGTGGTGCTGTTGATCGCCAGCTGCTGCCCGCTGCTGCCTGCTTCCCTGCTGCTGCCAGCCACCGTGCTGCTGCCAGCCGTCTTCCCCTGGCACGGTCTCTTGCGGCCTTGGCCAGCCTGGCCCAGCAGCGTCTTCCTCTCCTTGCCGGGGGGGTTCTCTGTCGTCGGCCTCCTGTGCTGGCAGCTCTGCGCTGTCCCGGGGGTGCTGCTGGGCGCAGGGCGCTTGGCCCCCCGCTTGGTGCCGGTGGACGCAGGGGCAGGCGGGGGGCTGTTGAGGGGACCCAGGGGGCGTTTGGGCAGGGGTCTCCTATGGTCAGTGCGGCCCTTGGGGTTGGGGCGTTTCTTGGGGGAACTCGGGGGGGATTTGGGCTGGGGTCTACGAAGGGCACTGCGGCCCTTGGGGTTGGGGCGTTTCTTGGGGGAACTCGGGGGGGATTTGGGCTGGGGTCTACTAAGGGCACTGGGGACCTTGGGGTTGGGGCGGGTCTTGAGGGAACGCTGGGGGGGTTGGGGCAGGGGTCTACTAAGGGCACTGAGGAGCTGGGTGTCAGGGAGGCTCCTGGGGGGACTCAGGGGTGGACTGGGTAGGGGGCTCCTAAGCGCACTGGGCAGGGGACTGGCTGCAGGGCTGAGCGGGGGGCTCACTGCTGGCACGACGGGGGACTGCAGCGACAGCCCACCCTCAAGCTTCTCGGGGCGCAGCCCAGGGGTTGAGGGGACCTCACCGAGGGCTCCTGTGGCTTCCAGTCCCTGCGTGCTCGGCTCCTCGATGTCCTCGCAGAGGTCGGGCAGCTGCGAGAGGAAGCGGCTGAGGGCAGGACTGCTGGGCAAATCGGGGAAGGCGTCCTGGGGCTCCACGGCATCGAGCCAGCTGAGCAGCTCCTCCATGCCGGGGATGGGGATGTCCAGGTCGGCCAGGAGCTCGTCCTGCATGTGCTGCAGCTGCTGGCTGTCCCCTGCCAGCTCTGGAAAGGCCTCGGCAAAGGCATCAGGGCCCAGCTCGGGCAGCTGCGGGGGCTCCTCAGGCACCTGCGGGGCTGTCGCCGCTGAGGACGAAGCAAGAAAATCCCCCAAGACGGGCGATGTCAGCTTTCCCATGGCCCCTGGGTGTGGGGCGCCCAGCGGCCGGCTGGGCTAGCCCCAAACTCACCGTCAGGCGTCGCCGTCTGGGTGCTGGCGGTCCTTGGAGCCTGGGCAGGCTTGGGGGCAGTGGGGCCGGGCAGCGGGGGCCCCTGGTCCTCGCTGAGCCCCACGGCGTGCAAGCAGGGCTCCGGCAGCTGCCCCCGGCTGCTGCTCAGGGTGCGGGGCGTGGGGAGCGCCTGCCCCCGCAGCGGAGGCCCCGGGACGAGGGGTGGCGGGGGGTTGCGCTGGGCGGGGGCCTGCAACAGGCAGGTGCCTGCGGGGTGCAGGAGCTCCCCATGGAGCACGGCCCTGGGCCCCAGCCCCAGCGCATGGTGGGGTACCAGTGTCCCCGTCACCATGGGCTGTCCCCACTGATGGACGGGGGCACAGGGAGGAGCGGTGTGGGGGAGCTGCCCCCCGGCGGGGAGCTGCACCAGCTGCAGCTGGTGCCCCATGGTTGGGAGCTGCACCAGCTGCAGGTTTTGCCCCACAGCGGGGAGCTGCACCAGCTGCAGCTGGTGCCCCACGGTGGGGAGCTGCCCCACAGCAGGGAGCTGCCCCCCGGCGGGGAGCTGCCCAAGCTGCAGGTGGTGCCCCTGGGCTGGGAGGTGCCCCCCAGGTGGCAGCTGCACCCCGGCGGGGAGCTGCAGCACCTGCCCCTGGACCCCCGGCACCACGTGCCAGACGGTGGCCTGGGGCAGCGCGGAGGGGAGGGTGGGTACCTGCGGGGGCTGCAAGGGCAGCGCCGTCGCTCCGGGGAGGGAGGGCAGCAGCCAGGCAGCCACCGTTGGCGGCACGGCTGGGACGACGAAGGGGGAGTTTTGCGTCTGCGCAAGCCGCGGAAGCCGTCTGGGGAAACCCTCTGTGGGAAAAAGGGCGCTGGGCTGAGCTCTGGGGCGCTGGGCTCGCCAGCAGGGCCGCAGCCCCGGGAGGAGCGGGAGCCGGCTGCTGGACCTGCCATGGTGGCTGGAGAGTGGGGCGGTTGCTTGGGGAACCCGGGCAACGGGGGTTCCGTCCCAACGGCTCACCAGCCCCTCGCCGACATCTTGGGGAGGACTGCAGGCTTTGGACCCAAGCAGGCTGCCCAGCGCAAGACTTGGCCATGTTCATTAGAACATTACTAGCCTCTAAGCCTCATGGCATCACCTTCCATCTTGACTGCTAAACCTCCTTGCTCCCTACTATCTTCTTTGCCAAGATACAGCTGTCCACATTTACTTTTCCTACTTGGCTGGACTGAATTTAAGAAGGGAGCTTGCAACTCTTCCTCTTGTTTGCCACTTCATCATCAAACCAAATGAAAACCATTTGCCTTTAACCTCTTTATTTCAGGCCTTCTTTCCTAGTGGCCATTCAAAACTGGGAAAAAAATAGTCTACCAAGTGGGGTTTTTTTTTGATTTGATAATAAATCTGCAGACTGTTAAGTCATCAAGCACTTCAAGACTGTTTGAAATAATCTCGAGATTAATATAAAAGGAATTCCTCACACACGCTGCGGCCGCTTACCTTTAGTATAGTCGTTGGATGCGATGGAGCAGTATTTCTTGCTTTCGCCTGCACTGGAAGTCTTCCCTTCCTTGTAAGGTTGTTTACTGCTCTCACGTCTGCATTACTGACATGAAGAGCCATCTGGAGGATGGCATTCTTCCTTCTTCTCCCGCGTTATCTTCTGGAAACGAGGATCCAAGTGTTCCAAGGAGCCTTTTGCTTTCCTGGTGTTTCTCCTTTTTCTTCTTTTTCTTCTCCTTTTTCTTCTTTTTCTTACGCTTGCGATTGGCATTGTCAAAGCGGAGCGCACAGAAACACAAATCATGAAGTCTGAAAGAAACATGCAAGTTAAAAAGGGAAAAAAAGATGTGGCACTTGTTGCCTATATGAAACTTGATTTATTTTACCACAGGTGATGATTTGCAGCACGTCAGCTATTTTGTGGTGCTTTGTGCACACGCAACTTACTTTAGATGCAGCAAACTTAAGCCGTCAGATTGAAGGACCATAGGTCCTGGTTTGTACACAGATCATTAACAACGGCTAGCTCTGGAATATGTGCAAGCAGAAAAAATCTTTTAACCTAATCTGGAATGGAGTACGGATGTGATTCGAACTATGTGGTCCAAAGCTAGTGCTCTGACACAATTCAGCAAGAGCTTTCCTGTCTTCACCGATCAACCTAACAACATGATCCCCAGCCAGCTGGTGCTATCTAAAGAACTTAGAAACTACCAGAAAAAAAAAAAAAAGGAAGACATGAGAAGCACCCAGAAAAGAATTAGGATAAAAAATGAGGAGTATGCTGGAATCCTTGCTTACTTGGAATCCTTCTCTCCATGTTTATCCTTAGACTTCTTTTTCTTCCAGAACTTGTGATATTTTTGCATTTTTTTCACCACCTACAAGCTCCTTTTCTATCTTTCTGTCTTTCCTTTCTATTTCACTTTCACTACCTTCTGCACGGGTATATTTTCTTTTTCTGTTTCCTTCTGTTTCATTTTTCTGGCGACAGTTCTCCAAATGAGCTGACACAGGTGGAAGCGCATGTCTTTCACGAGAATGTCTTCCGGAATGTTGCTGAGGTACCGAGCAACGATGCAAGTCTGCTCGGGGTGTGCTAAAGCGACGTACATCTTCCTCTCTCAAGAGGGAACCGTGAGGCCATCCGCTTTTGTAATGATAATGCTTATGTGACCTGCTGTAGTAAGTTGCAGTCGATCTGTCAAAGGCTGAATCGCCGTGAGAGAACTTTCTCTCTCTACTGTCTCCTGTCGCATGAGGTGAATAGTAATCCTTGTAATAGCCACATCTTTCCCATCTCCGTGCTTCGTCTCGATAGTATCTTTCTCTGCTCCAACTTCTTTCCCCTTTGGATCGGTAGTACCTATTGCTACCTTGTTCTGATCTTCCTCCGCTGCCAGATCTGTACTTTGAATATTTGACTGCTCTTCTGCCATTCTCAGGGCTGTTTCTTTCACGAGGGAAAGATCTGTACCTGCTTCCCTCCCAGTACTCCTGCTTGTGACTCTTTTGCTCAACAAATTCCACGCTCTGAGAACACCTCCTCTTGCTGGAAGGACCTGCTTTTTGACTCTCCTTCTCTTCACTAGGAGCATGTTCCCTCTTGCTTCGGTAATGCTCTTTCTCAGTGGTTTTAGTCTTGTCCTTTGTATCTTGGCGTCTATCTGCAATAGCTAAGGAAGAAAGATTGTTAGAGCTACATTCAGTGTCAGACTTGAGAGAGGAAGTTTGCCGCAATTTCTCACCAGGCTCACAAGACTCTTTGCCGGACAAAACGGTTTCTTTTGAAATCAGGTCACGTTCTTTTGATCTTCTTGCTTTCTCCTTGTCTCCACGGTCATCACATTGGTACTGGGCGAGGTATTCATCATTCCCAGGAGATTTCGGAGGTTCCGCAACACTGCATAAAATAAAAACCCATTTCTCACTTCTGCTGAAGGACGTGAATATTAAGAGTAAAACCTTCCAACGTCAAACAAACAAACAAAAACCTCCGGACTACAGGAACGCTCGCAAAGATATGCCATTTAGAAACCTCTCCTGTGATTAGGACACCTTCTTCAGCTCCCAGAGAAAGTGCTTTTTCCCCTCTTGCTTCTGAAGCCATTGCACTAAAAAAGCAAACGCATCTGTCTCCTTCCACCTGCTGCTCTGAGAAAAAAGGCATGGGGGCGAGCGGGGAACAGCCAGTGTTTCTCCAGACAGTGGAGAAAAATGGAAAAACATTCTATAAAGGAACACAAGTTCTCCTTGAGGCACCAACCTGCATCAGAGTGATATGCTCAGTGCTGTTCATTAGTTCTGTTCGTGACACTGGACACACAGTATGGAATTGTACTAATTTAAATCCTTCCATTAAATACTATTAGTAGACAGATAAAACTGTAATGAACTTCCATAAAGTCTTGTCTTAATCAGACTGTGCTCATTTTACCTCATTTCCTCTGACAAGCTGTTCAGCTGGCTGGCTGTGAAGGACTCCGTGATGACTTCTCGATTGACTGAAGGCATAGCTCCAGGCATCTGCAATTAAAACGCACAAGTCAGCAGACAAAAAAATACTATTTGTAGTAGTACTGAGGACTAGTCTTGTCAGAACGTCTCCATTAAATGGTAAGCAAGACCGCTGTGAGTTGTATGCATTATCTACATTTCAAAGATAACCCCAACTCACCCCCCAAAATCTACTTTATGAAACTTAGGAATTTTTATCTCAGCTGAGCTTAAGTTGACAAGTTCTAATGTAAGCTCAGGTCTGCAAATTCTAAGGGGATAATACCACAAAGTCTTACGATCACATGTGTGCTGTGTTTTCTCAGTATTTCACCTGAATTAGGAACACAATAAACACTCCCGAATACATCGTAGGTGAGAAATTCTCGATGGAGCAAATCTATGTTTCAAGCGATCCATTTGTTTTAGAAAAGAACATCTCAGAAGGTTTAACAGGTTCAACTCGGCAAGTGGAATCATCAAGTTTCAGTCCGTTTTCTTTAGATTCATTAACTAACCTCATAGCACCATTTAGTGAATCTGTTTTTGGCAGCTCATGCTGGGATCTTCCTTTGTCAGCATTCTGACAGGAAGAATTGGAATGCTGCAATGTACGGACTACCTTTCCAACCAAAATTCCATTAGAGGACATTGCATTGCATTTCAAAGTCCTTTGAAATAAGCCCTTTGACTCCTCCTCAGATTTTCCTGAAGATTCTGCACCATAAGGGACTGTGTTATCAGAGCTGAGTTTAGGATTTTCATTCACTGTTGGCTCCACAAAAATTTCATCAGAAACTTTTTTGTTTGTTTGCATTTGCTTCGTTTGCATTACCAAATTTGTAATTGTGGATGAAGGAACAGCCTGGTAGAGATCTTCATCCTCCACAGCACTGCTAAGACAGTCAGGCTGTGACACAGTCTGACGAGCAGGCAATTTATTGTGAATACTGATGGTGATCTTCTGTTTTCTTGACGTATCAGTCATTGAAGGCCTGGTAATTGCCTGGTTTTGAACACAGGCCATTGCTGGTGCTGAAGATGGCCTTTTTAGGGTGACACCAGTGGTCTTTGCGTCCTCTTTTATGGATCCATTTCCATTTAAACGGCTTGAATTCTGTATTTAAAAAGAAGAAATTGCAAGATGGATTAACGCAAACACTGCATGTAACATTTTGAAACACAAAACTCTCCTACTGAGTGTTTCTACAAATGGTCTTAACACCTAAAAAGAAAAACACACTGCCCTTTAAGGATAAATGCAAGTCCAATAAGCGTATTCAATTCCTGCTTTTGGTTTACTGCAGATTGGTATCAAATTAACATCATCTTTGAAAACCAGCCAAGCAACTTAACATTACCTGCTGCTATTCCCAAATATATTTATTTTCCCCTTTAAACATACCCTGAAAAGCCTGAAGTAATCGTTCTGGTGCTCAGGAATAAGACATTTAGTTTTCCCTGTCTTAGCTAAAGTGACGAGGATAGGAAAAACAAGTCCTCTTTTAAATGATTTGAGGATTAGTACACTCTGCTTAAATAGTCAAAGAGCGTAGCTCTCTGTGCTTTAGAAAGCTGTCTTGGAGCTATAAAGTAATGGAGTCGCATGGCTGCACAATTTAGCAGTAACCACTGTTTGAATGACTCTGGCTGTAGCATGAGGGCTGTGAAGAAAGCTGCAGCGTGGGAAGGAAAACAAAACTAAGATGCCGAAAACCAAACAAAAAACCCCACACCAAACCCCAAACCCACTAGCAGTTTGGTGCCGTTATCTGCCCTCCCGCTTCCCTGAATTACCTTAATCATATGAGGAAGAAGTCGTGGTCCCAGAAATCCAGCCTGCTTACTATTAGCCCCCTGCTGACCAGGAGGGAATGAACAGGGATAAGATGGTGCTGGCAAGTAAAACGCACGTTCTCCAAGTGTCAAATCATAGCGCCTTCAGAAAAGAGCAGTGATCGTAGTTTAGTTTTTCTTTCAGCCTACTCTTGGATTAAATCCCATCCTATCATTTTAGAGGAACAGCTCATGCGATATGGAAGCCTTCTCTACAGAAGGCTTCGCCAAGACTACAGACTGAAAAGTAGAGAACAGTCTTCCTACTAAGACTATCACTTGCACAGCAATAATTCATTCTTACACCACAGATGACCTTCATTTCTCTCCTTCTCTAAATTAGCCAGCTACAGATAACACATAGATAGCAATTTACATGAGTGCTGCAGTTTAAGGCCAAGCAACAAAAGATAATAAACGACACAGAGAATTTCAGGTTAGACAGAACTGAATTAGACAAATAATAATCTTCTCCCGGGATAGCAAGAAAAACACTTGCAAAACAGAAAAATATCAATAACAGGAAGGTAAATCTCTTCTGAACACATTTTAAGATTTGTTATTACCTGATATAAAAAAGTATGTAAGCTTGCTGACCAAGAACTCTTTTAATGTCAGTATGCACTACTTTAGCATCATTCATCTGATACCAAAGTCCATTACCAGCCTGCAAATAAAGACAACGATTTCTTTAGGTGAATTGCACGTTTTCCAATTGAAATCACGGATAGGAACAAAATACACACATGTCAAATAAAAATATAATGAAATCTTTTTCCCTAGAAACAGTAGCTGCTAGTCATGCTTTAATTGGTTTGCCAGCACAACCTTTACCCTGTTAGAAATGCTGTTGACTTCTACCTTTACATAGCATATATAGTGTCCTGAGTGACAGCTGACACCGTGATGTACCAGCACCGCGTATAAGGCATAGAGCAGTGGTTCTCCCATTGACTGCGACATGTAGGCTCTCAGGTCCAAATACTCCGGATATTTCACCTCCTAAAGAGACATCAAGAAGATAGAAAAATTATCCCAGAGTACTTCGTGGACTAGCCAGAGAAAAACACTTCCAAAAAACACAGACTAGAATTTATTTCTAGAATATATTTCTCGAATATATTTCTTGATTCACTACAAATAAGTCTTCCCATAAACAACGGTTAAGACTAGAAGTTGCAGAGAACTGTTTCCTGATGAATCAGCCTTCTCAGAGGAAAGCATATGCTTCTTGTCAAGCGGGAACTGTATTGATATTAAGAGAAAGAGTAAGCCATAGTCGTTAGTCTACAATTATTGTCTGAAAATATTAACAACTTTCAGCTTTGGGGGATGTCCCATTACACAATGATATAGTTGCATTACAGTGGTAAATATACCTTGTTGATCTTTCCACCTGTGAAATCTGCAAATCTTTTCAGTGATATTGTGAGAACCTGGGAAGAACGGTGTATGGTAAATCTCTTGGACGCAGGAACCATCTTTTTACACCTTAAAAACAAGCAGAGATAAGTGTTTGAAGGCATCTTCTTTTTTCGCCCCCAAAACAAACTCCTTTTAATGTCTCACGCATGCCTATGCTATTTGAATGATATTTACTTGCATAATAGGTTGGTCTTTTTTCTTTTCATAAACCCATGCACTGCGTGTCAGGTTTGTTAATACAGAGAAGAAGGTAAATTTTCCCAACAACTCAGAGCATAGCGGGAACAGGAATCTCTCACAAAAGGGTATGACCAGGTTGGATGGCAAGGTACCATTTCTTGGTCTACAAAAGTGGCTATTTGAACTCCAATCCTGGATACATTCTTTCAGCTTTCAAGGGAAATACAAATACTGAAAGCGGAACGAGAGAGCCTTGGTCCCCAGGGCTAGAAATTGCAAATAATCTCCAACATAGGTCGACTATCAACATCAAAAATACAACAGAAGCACATGGTCATTCTACAGGAGGGAGACATTTAACAGTAGGAAGTCTTCATGTACTGAGCTTGTCTGGAAAGACACTGAACCCATCTGCCATCCTTTGAAACAAAATAGTTCAGTTTGACACATTGCCCGCTCCAAGGTAGGACCTACGGTGTAAGCAGTGAAAATTAGCCACTAGCCCAGAGAACAACGGAAACTGGGCAGTTTACATCAAGAAAAGTACTGTCGAGAGCTAATAAATAGAAAGAACAAAGTAGCTCTTTTTGAATTCTGGTGGCAAAATACAAGCCAGAGAATTGCAAACCCATAGGGAATGCCTATGAACAAGACTTCCCCCCTCCAAGGAAACAAAAATCCAAGTCTTTTATAAACTTCCACAAAACTTGTAAGTAGATCCAAAGTTTAGAGGTAGTCCAACAGAGTCATGCAACATAGAAAACTGACATCTAGGATTAAGACCTAATTCGTCAAAATCTTACTCGCTACATTTATAGCAATTCTCTCCATCCAGCTCTTCAGGTTTCACAAAGAGTTCCAGAGCTCTGCTAACAGACGAAACCGCCTAGAGCAGTGAGAAAGAAGAGCGCAAATTCACCGTAATTCAAAATTCCAGAGACATACTAGTAGTTTATAAGAGAATCTTACTAACATACTCAAGCGATCTACTAGGAGCACTGTGAAGAAGGAGGCAGAAAGAGCATGCTCAGCATTGACCTCACCTGGAAGGCATTTGACTTTGGAACAAATACTTTCCCAGTTGCCTAGACAGCATCTACAGTGTGCTTCGTCATCAATACTGGGGACAAATTCATCAGTCTAACAATTAGATGTATATTGAGGTAGAACAACAAAGAAGTAGGACAGCATTATAATTTTTGCAGAAAGAGAATTCTTTCCCCTTAAACCCAATGCAAATGTGGAGACTATTTACATGGGTTCCACGGAAGGACAAAGTCCAATCCACTTCCTTAGCACCACCAAGCTCTTACGTTTTAACATTATATGTAGTTTGGTTTTTTAAGTTAAACAAGTTTAATTTAGAAAGTTATGCATGTACTTAAACATCATGAATTATATTTAGAAAACATCTTACCTTTATATCCAAAGTGATATCAAGAAATGCCTCATACGTATCCGAAACTGCTTTGCAATTCAAGCACTTCACTGGAAGCAAAATATAAATGCTTAACATTATGTGAAGGAGACTAACTGTCCAAATTCAAGTTGTTGACAGATACTACTTTAGACAAACTACAGACTGCTTTACTACCGACAAAAGACACAGATCAGTTCTAAGGACAGGAATATTTTTTCAAGTACCTCTCGATCTTAGAAATCCTCCAAATATTTGATGAATGATGGTGGTAGCTTGAGAAGATCTGTCCAATCTGGAAATAAATTATAATCAGACCTCAGAAGATTTAAGGCACAGAGTTAACTCTTCAAAGAGTTTGATGAAAACCAAGGATGATGTAGACTTTCGTTGCTGATAGTAAATAAGGCACTAAAAGGTGCTAGAGATCATTTCTGAGAGTAAATAAAGGACTAGAAGGTGCTAGAGAATGTATGAAAGTGAACTTGTTTATGCTTACTCGGTGCTTCCGTTCAAGCACGCTTCCTGCATAGCATCAACAGTATAGCGCAAGAACTCGTGTGCGTCTTCTTGACTGCCAAAACGGAAATGTTGTCCTATTCCTAAATAAGAAGATGATAGTATTGACCTCATTTAAAAATGAAATCATTCTTGTATTTCTAAAATCTCTCTTCATTGGAGTGTTAAAACCACTTAGACACATCAAATAATTATTTGAAGATTACAAGCTATCGAAAAGAAACACATCTGAAGCCACTTACGACTGAGATTACTGATAACATGCGTAGGCTCGATGGCATCAACAGTGCAACGCAGGGCCTGGTTAATGTGAGTCTCCATCGTGCACATCATGCAAAAATCTTGTTCACGACCTGAAGAGTGAAAGAACAAAGCATCCCAGTCCAGCGAAATATCCATACCTACAAACATCTAAGTACAATTTAAACTATAGATACAATATCCACTCTCCTTGCTACATTCTATTCTCCCAAGATGCCAATGTCCCAACAGTCTTGTAACATTTCATTTCACACAACTTGACAGAAGAAAAATATCCACTAAGCCTGTATTCAAATGCATTTTGTGAAGAGAAATCTAAAAGACTACTGCAAAGTCGCAGTTGTAAAGGCTGACAGGAATGTGAACTCCACAGGCTGCAAAATGTATTACTCTCTAAAATTACTACTAAATGCATTACTGTCCAATGCACTTCATTATTCCCATGAAGCAATAAATGATCCTTTAATAAACAAACAAACAAACAAACAAATAACTAAATAAATAAACCATGGTGCATTAATTGCACTCCATATGCTATTCGGAGCCCACTGCTAATACAGTGCTCAAAGCCAGCTGCTACAGGTAAAATCAGGCAAATAAGCTTATCTCACAGAATCACTGCTGTTCTTTCACCTTCAGAGCTATCCAACAGATTCAAAATACTGTTAGAAAGTACTCACATGACTGGCTGTGCTCAAGAGAAAGCATGTAATTGGCAAGTGGGGGTGTGTAGGTCAAACACTGCAGAGTAGCATTAAGAAAACATGTGTTGCCAAGATTGTACAGGCCAACTCCAACACTTTGTGTTTCTCGCCAATCCATACAAATCTTCTCAGGTGGAAAAAGAATGCTCTGTGGCGGAGCAATTCCATCATTAACGACTGCAAGAAAGTTAAATTTAAAAAGAGATCTTGTTTGTTTGTTTTGAAGAAAGGTATTTAAAAAAATACTATTCTGCAGGAGCACCTAGAGGAGCTAGCTACAATCCAAACCAGAAAAACTTATTGCAGACAGCTTTAATACCACCAAATTCAAATTGGCTGGTCAACACAATGTTTTGGGGAAAAAAAAAAACAAAAACAAAAAACAAACAACTTTAGTCAACCATTTTAATTCTTCTAAGGCAAGGCTAACTGCCATTCTGTTTGTAGCACCTAATGCCAAGTTCCTCTCCATCTATAATCTTTAACCTGATTAACTCAACTACTGTTTTTTTCCTTATTATAACTTAAACCACAAACTTAGACTTGAAATTATACGGTAAAAACGTAAAAACTAGGAACTAGGAATGACGGTACCCCTACAGATACCAGATTTTTTCCTGAGCAATGTTATCCTTCAAAAAACCTGTGAAAAATGGAAGCTGTGAAGAGCAACAATCAAACACTTTTCTCTGCAAAACAGAAAAGACATGGAGGAATCTGTGCATTACAAAAAGCTCCCCATATTTCTCTGTTGACTGTAAATATATCAAAATTAATTTCTGTAACATCAGTCACTTCAGTTGCCTTAGGGGATTCGCTTTTCAAGTCTTTGTTCACAGTAGTCCCCTTCTCTATCAGTGCAACAAGTAAGAACTGCATTTTCTACTTTTGCTTTGAAGAAAATGGAGGCAGGATAAAACACACACTTACTTAGATCTCTTGGGGCAAAAGCCTTAGAATTTTCAGATGATCTACAGTAAATAGCACCTCCACGTCCTTGGGCCACAGAGACTTGGCTTGAATCTTCTGCAGGCACTATCCGGCCCCAGTTGGCGGTGCGTGACATCAGTATTTTAGGACTTGGTTTCTTGGATTTGCCAGACCGCCTTGAAGAGGGCTTTTTAGGCTTTGAAGATTTGGGCTTCTTAGCTACGGTCATTGTTCACATCTGCAACAGAGACAGAAGTTCTGGCTGACGTAAGAATATCAAGAAGCATTCCAAGAAGAAAAGAGTAACAGAAGTCCTGTCACTTAATCTCAAAGAAACAGCCTTAAGAACTAAATCGCTGGTATGAATGATTTAAAAAGAATCCCCAAACTAAACACACAAAGTGAAAATTTCCATCTAAACTCTATCAGTATTACTTTTCGCTTCTGCAGAACTAGTGGCTGATGCCATTTCTTTCCCTTCCGTAGGATTTTAATCCATTACAACTCTGGAGTCTTTTTAATATAAAAATGTAGAAGACATTCTCTGAGGGGAATCAGTTATTTATTGATTTCCGGAGTTGCGCAATTATCTGTTAATTAGTACCTATGATCTAATAGATAATTGTTGCAATTATCTATTGCTGGCATTAGTAACGGAACACTATTACTTCACTGCCTGCGTTTTTCTGTTTCGTCTGCACAAAGGTACCCAGAACTCACTGCTACTTTTCTTCTGTCTTTCCAGGGCTCGCCCTCTACCTCACTGTCTACTGCACCAGTCATGAGGGGTTTGTTGTGATTCTATAATGAGCCTAGCTTTTAAATACACCTTTCATGGGCGTCACTTGGTGACGGCAAGTTAATTTGTGAGGGCTCCTCAGTCTACATCATGCGGTCGCTTTTTCCAGGTGAAAAAGCGGAGCTGTAAGTGGCAGTACACTAAAGCCCTGGCATGCTGAGATCCAAGAGGAGAGATGTTTGGCCCTCCTTTTCACTCCTGGGAACCATATACCTCAAAACCCACAGAGGATGGGCTATATCTCAGAGAAATCTTGGGAAAGGAGAGCACGAAGAGCATGTTTGCAAATTTATTTCTCCCTGGGCTTCTTCTGCTTCTCCAAGAAAGACGAGTTTGAATATAACTTTGGCAGCAGTACTTCTGGTGTTTTACTCCTACCACATTTAAAACTCCTATGAAAAACTGAAAAGTTAGACTAAAAAGCAGCTCTTTCCGTTCTACTTTGTAAAGTTGCATGCTTTCCTCATGCAAAACAACAGGGGAATGTAAGCTAGAAACGGAAATGCTGAATGTAAAACAAAACAAAACAAACCTCAGCCCTCCAGGACAAAAGCCAATAACTGCTACAAAGTCCTTTTTAAAATGCTGATTAGGTTTCAAGGTGATACCGCTTTAAATAAGCGTAGTTGTGTGTCCATAGGCAGAAGCTGAATAATGACAGGATGAACTTCTATAGTTCATGTTTTGTTACTGTCTTACTGTAGCACACAGGGACTTGTTACCTTTAGGGAAACCACTAACCTCATGGAGGGTTTAAAACATAAGCTAGTTTGTTATACCAAAATGACGGAGAGAACAAAGCATAAAGTGCTTTCAGATTTCTAGCACGCCTTGATTGCTGTCCATTAAACTTCAGACACGTTAAACAAAACACAGTAAATAAGAAAACTCCTAGTCCCACAGCTGGCAAATTGTGTGCAGAGGTTGTAATTAGAACTTTTTTGCCTTGACGTTTTACATTTAAAATTGATTTTAAATCCATTCTATACACACTTTCCATTCCTGAAAAAACAATACGCAAACCTGACAAATGCATTTACATGAGAAATGAAGTCGTCCTTGTCCGATTGGAAGACTAAGGTGACAGCTCCTGGGCTCAGGGATAAGCTCCGATCTTCACCAGTGACAGCTCCTTTTGTAGGATTGAAAGGGAAAATGTTTCAGCAACACATTGGAAACATACTTAAGGGACAAGAAACAAAATCAAGACTGCAGTGAGAAGGAGAACAGAAAAACAATACTGGGGGGAAAGGAAAGGAAAGGAAAGGAAAGGAAAGGAAAGGAAAGGAAAGGAAAGGAAAGGAAAGGAAAGGAAAGGAAAGGAAAGGAAAGGAAAGGAAAGGAAAGGAAAGGAAAGGAAAGGAAAGGAAAGGAAAGGAAAGGAAAGAAGAAAAAAAGAAGAAAAGGGAAAGGAAGGGAAGGGAAGGGAAGGGAAGGGAAGGGAAGGGAAGGGAAGGGAAGGGAAGGGAAGGGAAGGGAAGGGAAGGGAAGGGAAGGGAAGGGAAGGGAAGGGAAGGGAAGGGAAGGGAAGGGAAGGGAAGGGAAGGGAAGGGAAGACCTTGATCTTTATACTGACCAATGAGATAAGCCTTACACATTTTTAAGTTTATTTTTGACAACTGATTGAGGTGTTACCAGCTATTAAGTACGATTCAAGAGCAAATATTAACACTAGAAAGAAGAAATCCGATCCACCACCACTGTTTCAAAATACATCCATTTCTCATTTGGAGATGACGTCTCTCTGGCAAGATAGTAGAAAAACTGTAAATACCGATAGAGCTTCCTCTCCCGATGTTCCATATACATACCGATGCTGTTCCTACACCTACGCTCTGAGCATAAATTTATGTTGACATGAGTGACAAGAGAGGGTGTTACTCCTCTCTTTGTTTGCCTTGAGAGACACACCTCTTGTCCATTGAAAAGTAAATTCAAGATTCCAGATCAGTTAAGACAGTTGCTATCCCCCCATTCAGAGTTCTGCAGCAGCACTCTTCAGATGTGTTTAGCAGTCTCTTTAGAAAATGTTATCACTTAGGACCTGCTTCTCAGTAGGTCCACGTTTGGCCTCCGCTTAGCAGAGAGTCAATCCCAGCTTAAGCTTTCGTACAAGAGCCCCTTCACGAAACGGAGTTGAACCCTGACATAACTGAGTTGAACCTTTAACCTTGAAGCTTCCTTAAAGAAGAAAGCAGCACCCAGGCCAGGAAATAGAAATTAATCGTCACTTTACCCTGAAACGCAGTGGGCTATTCTGTGCTGGCAGGATTGCTGCCGGGCTGGCCGACGAGGCGGCGGGCAGCTCCCCGGGGCCACAGGGCCTGGCACAGGGAGCCGCCGGGGGTCTCCAAGGTCCGGGAACAGCGGCAACAGCGGCAACAGCAGGGACAGAGGGGACAGCAGCGACAGCAGCAGCCACCTCAGCCGGGGCCGTCTCCACAACCGCCACAACGGCCTCGGAACGCCGCCGAACTCGGAGCTCCAGCGTGACGCCTTTTGAACCTGGCCGCGCTGCTCATGGCTAAAACCAGAGCGTTTCCTCCGGCGTGTGTTTACTGTCGGTGCCGGATCGGCCCTCACCCCGAGCTCTCCCTGCCGGGAGGGCTTTGGGCTTGGGGTTTCCCTCCCGCCGCCGCCGCGGGCAGGCCCCGCGCACAAGGGGTCCGCGCTGGGGAGCAGCATCTCACCCACGGCGAGAGACCGAGGGCACGACATGAAAAAGCCCCGACACGAAAAAGCCACGACATGCGGCCGAGGCGGCGGGGAGACGGCTCTGAGGGAGCTGCCACTTCGCCCCGCCGTCCTCCCCTCCCGGGCCGCCCCGCCGAGCCCCGTGCGCCTCAGGTGCTGCGCTGAGGGGGTGGCTGGCTACTGAGACAGCTGCCCAGGGCACTGCTCATGGCACCGAGCCTGACGGAGGTCAACAAGTGTTGAACAATGCTCTCAGACATCGGGTCTCACTTTGGGGTGGTCCTGTGTGGAGCCACGAGTTGGACTTGGTGATTATTGGGAGTCCTTTCCACCTTGGGATGTTCTCTGATTCTAGGTCAGCAATCCAGTAGCTGATGAGAAGTGTGGAGTCATTCAAAGGGAAGAGAGAGCACAACACTTCTCGTTTGCAGAAGCGGCTATTTGGTAACCAAACCGACGATTCCTTTGCTTCTAGAGCAACTAACAGCAGGGATCCGCTTTACAATGGAGGGAAAAGAATCGTTGGCATGTCATGTGAAGTAAGCTTCAAATCCCAGAGGATGATTTTGTTGGAACTTTATTCAGCTGAAAACACAGAAGCCTTGCTTTTGCTTGTGTTAGTTACAGCTCCAGTTTACTTTGGTTGGGAGGGAAGGCATTCCAGGCTAATGTGCTGTACCTGTTCCTTCAGCTCATTGTCCATAAACGGAGGAGCAAACGAAATCAGTTTAATCTCCATTAAATGCAGCAGACAAAGCGGAGTAGCGGGCGATCTAGCACTTAATTTTTCCTGTAAGCAGGAAACCCAGAACTCAACAACACTTTTCAAATCTTGTCCTGCAGTAAATGACCAGCTGAGTGAAGCTTGCATTTAGAGGATGTGCTCCTACAGTAGATGGAAATAGCTTTTCCTCTTCACAAGTGCAACTGAGTGGTGGACTGGCAGCTACGTGGTTAACTAGTTGTGCCAAAGGGGTTGTGTTGAATGCACAGAAAAATATGCAGGTCCCAACAGTAAAGGGTTGTCTGTAGGCATGACACTGAGTACAGATGTTGTCTGCAGGTTCGTGCAGAGTGCACCGCGCCAATAAGCACCCAGAGTCGGAATGCACACGAAGGTCTTTTAATTATATAATTACTTATAGAACTCTGCAGAGTCAGGTACTTGGCCATCTTTCGCAAAGCAAGCACACCTCTGACTCGAATCACCGTCATTTATACACAGGAAACTTGTGAAAACTCTCTCTTTGGCTCCTTTGGATTGGTTATTACAGCTCACCTAACTTATCTCTACTGAGCTTGTGCATTACAGAGGAATACCGGGGGGGAGGGGGAACAGGAGAGGGGGGACACACACCGAATCCCACATTAGCATAGATTAGCATTTTGACAGGTGTGATTTTTAATGTGCTAATGACCCTTAATGAGAAAAAGGTTACTATAGGTCAGTCTGGAGCTGGTGTTCTCCTTCCTGTTTTTTCCCTTTTAGCCCTTCTCTTCCTTGCTTCTGCTAGCTCAAGGCTACCTGTCTCTCTCCTTCTTTATTTTCTCAGCTAAAAGACTGCACAAGCTACAGGCCTCCCTATTTGCTTCAACATTTCCTTGTTTGTTTGTTTTTTTTTTTTTTTCCCCAGCTTTGGGACGACACAGGTGTGGTTTGATATTTGCCAGTATAGCTAAAACTCACGCCAGTCTGCTCACGCACAATAAGTAGTAAGATTTAAGGACTGGTTTCATCGGCTTCTTCCATACTAACATCCTTCTTATGTTTTAGATATGCTGTAGTTAAATCAACACTAAGTTACTACTTGTGGAGTAATCGCCTTAAACGACTAGGCATCATAAGCACACCTCCATCCCAAAAGCTACCCGCCTCCAAGGTGCAACCACCCCTCACTGAGCACGCCCTCGGAATTTCTCAGAGCCTGTACCTTTAAACGCAAGTGAGATCATTTCTACCAAGCACAACCAAGATACGCATGACTAGAGTCACTCAAGCTCCACCTTAAAGATAGAAAATAATATCAATTGCTTTAAGAGAAAGGGGATGTTAGGGAAGATACTATCAGGAAGGATTCCTTCTGACATCACTCGACAGGCTGAGCCTCTCACTCCCCCACCCCCACTCCATTGGGACGCCGTGGGGTAAGATCTGAACGCTTGCTTATACCAGGCGTCTCTGTGGAATCTTAGAAATCTCTAGAGTTTTGATGCTTTTTAATGTCTTAATACCTAGGCTGTGTACCTGTGCATTTCATGCATGCTAGCTTGCTTTTGCAGACGGTGAATTTATCACTGACAATCCAAAGAACCTGTGTACCTGTCGCCGTAAGAAATTGCACTTAATTGCATTCTTCCTAGCTGTGAGAGTTCTCCTTGAATGCGACTAGAGCGAGGCCGTACTGCGTTGTTGGTGAATCCGTGACCGTGATAGTTCAGCACCCTGAATCCGACGGGACCCGTGACGGTCAATCGGCTACACCCCTTAACGCGACACTACTAGAGGAAGAAGATGACAGGGCTTGCATGCACTGCATTAGGCTTTGCATGTGAAAACACCCCCAAATAATTTCACGTGCATTTAACGTTTTTAAAGGGAAAAAAACAGGAAGGTGTAGTCTCTCTGTAAGCTACAGCCCTACATAGTTAAGGCATCAGCATTCATTCCTTTGCTTGATAGCAGAGTATGAACATACAGAAGAGTTAAATATTTTCTTTGCATTCTTAAAGGCGATTTTTCAGACTTGGGCTTCAGTTGTTGGAATTGAAGAAATCAGTAGACATCCTTACTTTTACGTTAAGACCAAAATCTTTATCTAAGATTGTGTTATCGAACGCAACTAAACTCCCACCCCCACATGGTTTTTTTTTGTAACTTCGCAATGATCTTGCTGCAGTCCCACTCTGATGGTCTTTCAGTAACATGCAAACTGCCGTGGCAGATTCTGTTACAGTGCTTTTCTATTGACAGTGTGCATAACACTCAAGGTAAAGCCCCTCATTTCGCAGTGGGGACATAAAGTGTTTCTTTGGACCCTGCTGCTTCTGTTAGTACTCATTTTTTCACAAACTTGTTGAACCTGAGCCGTGCCTACCGAGCCAACGAATGCTTTGATGACACAGTATTTTGTCAAAGCAGTTTTGCTTCTTGGAGCTACAGAAGCAGCTCTGGCTACGTGATAGGGAATTGTGCTGCATTGGCAAAACCAGACTTAGCTCCAGACTTACAACACTTGCTAACTCAATCTATTTCAAATCTCATTTTAACTTTAAAGGACAATCAGTTTTGTGGCTCCTGTCTTACTAATTTGCCTTGTTTTGCATGGAAGGGCAGCCTGTGAATGTTTTGCTTTATTGCATGCTTCAAAAAAAGGCTGAGGAAGAGACTGGAGGAACCTTTTCTATTCTATGGACTTTCCCCCGAGAGTGTGGAATTGCAGGCTACTTGGATGAATGTTCGAATATGAGTAAGGGAGCAGACCTCAGCCAAAGGAGGTGGAATCCTTGCTTAATAGTAAGTATCACTGTGGGGACATCTTTGCTTAACGGGAGCCATTTAAACTCTTCATAGAAACAAAATAAGCTGGACATCTTATGCTTGGAAAGCAGTATGGTTACACAGCTGCTAACATAATGACTTGAGTCTTCTGCTCTGCAACTTCAGGTTTTGTTTTCAAGCAGTGCATACATCAGTTTAAGCTTTGGACAAGGAGATTTGCAATGCAAATAGCGATAAACCAGAATCAGCGGCGCTGACGAGTGTAATGGTGAAATGCAGCAAATCAAGTATTCCTGGAGAAATGTGAGATTACAAAACTAGTAAGCCATGAAGCACTTTTGTTGTTGTTGTTGTTTTTTAAATCAATTCTTATATGCTGAAATAGCACCTTCAAGACAATCTGTTTATCTAGCCAGGTAACGGTGTCTCCCTGTAAACAGGAAGGAAATGCCAGGAGCAGCCATACCTCTTTGCTGTCAAACTAAAGAGCAAGTCGAGGCCAACATCATGCCATAGTGCAAAGGCTTGCTAAGAAAGATCATTCTAAGAGGTCTGCAAGAAAAGATGACTTACTTTGTCATAAGTTTGTCAAATAGAATGGACGAGTTAGTAGTCGAGTACCGACTGTGTCCGACTCTACAGCTGCGGCGCAGCTCCAAGTCCCTGTTTTCTCCGTGGACTCGTCTCACAGTTTTTGCACCAGCTCTACTCCTCAATGTTCTGGTGACTGAAACGCAGAAACAAAGGATTTTGAAACAGTGAAGATGGGATTCTCCTTATTTCACCGTTGCTCTTGTAAAATGGAAACAGACAAACAAAAAAGGCACCCTGAAGTGGATTGAGTTTTCTTTACATTTCAGGTCAGAAGTTGTTGTCACAACCACTGCATTCCACTTCTTTATCGCTCTGCACGTTTAAACTGTCTACTTAAAACTGGGACCTGTAGGGAAATTTTTAAAGAGACTGAAAGCTAGCCAGACAAAAACAAACGTGCAACTTTTGTTCCACGCAGGAGGGAAATCTACTCCAGTTATTTCTGTCTTGGAAAAGTGAGAACAATCAACACCTTTCTCTAAGGTGTTTTCACTCCATTCATGTCAAACTGTATCTAACAGTGCTCAAAACAAACACTATGACATTGCAAGCCTCTTCCTAAGAGGTGTATGTTTGATTACTCTGTTTATGCATGCAGCACTTCCATTTCCTGCATTAGGATCTAACAGCTCAAGGAGGGAAGAATCGTTTCAAGAGAAACACCCAAACACCACATAACTCAAACTCGTGCTTTTTAGAAAAAAGCCTGCCCATTGTTTGCCATACAGCACCCTTTGGCACAGGTTTGTTGCTTGCACTGTCATTAAAAGAGCCAAGAGGACAAGGGGAAGGGAAGAGCTACACCACTGTGCTGCTAGGATCACAGCTAAGGTTTACTTTTGTGCTTGCCAGCTATAAAACTAAGTTTGAACTTATCAAGTATCGATTTACTTTGCACAATTAGAAGAGTTTGCTTTGTGCCTACCAAGCTGCAATTCACACTGCTCCCTCCCCAAGGAATTCATAAAATCTCCTATTTGCACCTACCTCTCTTCACAGAAAAGTCACTGAGGAGTGAATTCAGCTGACTACAGAAGGCTTTGGGGCCAAATGAAAGCCATGGAGTGACCAAGTGCCATCCTCTTCAGTAACCAGCGTAAATAGGTATCCCGGGGACTTACAGCCACTTACCTGTGTTATATTCTTTTTTTCGTTCCAATTTTGGCTTTCTCAACTGCCTACATTAAGAAAGAGGACAGGGCAGAGAAGGGAGAAAAGACTTGTTGTATTAGACCCATCAAGGATGGGAAATTTCACCATGTTTACAAGCCAGTGCTCCATGGTATACAAAGAGAAGCCTGTAGGCCTCACGCAGGATCCACATCCCAAGTCTCTTGCGTGCCATATACACGCGGTTCTGTATGTACCCACATTTCCTAGCTTGCTCATGTTGAATTCTCAAAATTATGAGCAATAGCACCCAAGTGGAAAAGATACATGTCCTGGTTTCAGTTAGGACAGAGTTAGTTCTCCTCCTAGTAGCGGGTAGGTTGCTATGTTTTGGCTTAGAATGTGTGAAAGGATGTTTAGAAGAGTGCTGATACCACCCCGATGTTTCAATTGCTGCAGAGCAGTACTTACAACAAGCCAAGGACCTTTCGGTGTCTCACTGTCCTACTGGCGATCAGAATCGGCGCACAGCAACAGCTGCGAGGGGACAGACTCAGGATGGCCGACCCCAACTGGCCAAAGAATTCTATGCCTTATGGCAACACGCTGCACCATGGATAGGGCGGGGCAGCCGGGCTGCTAGGGGTTACGCTGGGCACTGGTCAGCGGGTAGTGAGCAACTGCATTGTACATCACTTGTTTTGTACACATTACTAATAGCAGTACTGTCATCATCATCATCATCATTATTATTATTTTCCTGTCTTAATAAACTGCCTTTATCTCAACTCGCGGGCTTCACTGTCCCGTTTCTCTCCCCCATCCCAGAGAGGGAGGTGGGAGGGTTGCAGAAGGGCTGTGTGGTGTTTAGCTGCCGGCCGGGTTAAACCACAACAACACCTCAAAGGGGTTGGGGAAAAAAACAGTTTTTTTAGAAAAGCGGAAGACATTCACTGAGAAGAGGGATTCTAGTTTTAAGGTACTGGTACGCCATCAGCATGCTCATAGGCCTCTGCTGATTTTAGCCGGAGGTTTATCAGGCCACAACTCACTGCACATGCTTTCTCTCTTGCTTTTCAATCTACAAATCAAACAGAGATTGAACATATAGAAATACAGTACCTTGAAAAGCATCTTCTCTTGACATTTCCCCTCAGTATCGCCATACTTTCTTCAAAGCTGGAGACTGAACACCGCAGGATGCTTTTGCTCATTGATCTTAAACGGTGTCCGCTGAAACATTCAATACTGGGAGAAGAATAATCCTAGGGAAAGAAGGAAACAAGAATATACTTATGTGAACCACGTAGATTCAGATAAAGAAATTCTGCCTCACGCAAGTTTAATTGACCCTCCTGACTTGGTAGTGGGGAAACTAATGGCAGGCAGACATTTCCCCACTTCCCTTTCCCCACCGTTTTCTTGTGGATAACTTAAGCTTAATATCCTTGGAAAAAAGATATTGCAGCAAAACCTTTCACATAAACTTAGTGTTTCGTGAAAAACTACAACAACAAAACATTAAATTCAATTGGAATTTTTTTCAATCAATTCAATTGGAATTTAAATTCAAAACTTTAAATTCAGTTGAATTTAAATTATAAAAAATAAACTAATTAATTTAAATTAAAAAAAAATTTAATTCAATTGACTGTTCAGAGGAACAGTCAAGCTTGACATTATACATCCTAGAATTAAAATCTAGTTTGAGTTTTTCTCCCATCTCCAGGCCTTGCTAAAGATGCTTATTAGGAGCTCTGTCAAAAAAAGTGAAAGGCTTGTTATATCAAAGCTTCGAACCCTTCTTACTGCCCTTGACCTTCTTCACATTGCTGCTCCTACAAGGGTGAGCACGATCATTTTTAGTACGGGAGGGAAGCTGTGATATCCTTGAGTGGGGGGTCGTTCTGTTTACAAAATGAAGTTCCAGTAAGAGTACATCAAATGAACCAACTTTCTTTGAACTTTAATTCATCGCTATATTGAATGAATGACCTCTGGATTTCTCTCTCCCATTTGGAAGTCAATTTGAAAACAAAATACCTCTGCCATAAAGAGCCAGGCATCAGAGACACCTGTTGCGCCTCAAGAACAGAGAAGGTATGAACGACAAGAGCAGCTGAATAAAATGCAACTTGCCATTAGAAATGGGTGTACTGGCATCTACAGGTGCCGCTGGCATCTCCTCATTTTCATTACTCTCTTCATCTGGTTTCTCGTCTTCAGTAGCAGGGTTCTGCTGTGGTGACTTGGAGTTGTCGCATGGAGCACACGCTGCAGAGGTGCGACCTTGCAAGAAAGAATAGATACCAAAGATCTTCGTCGTGCATTTTCAGTTACAAATGCAGAGACAAGTCTTCAAATCCTTAGCGTTAAAGCACGTACCTCTTTTCTCACGAGATTCTTTAATTTGTTCACAAAGTCGTCTAAACTCTGTATCCAGTTCGTTCCTCACCATTGAATATGCAGTGTCTTGCAAAACATAGGCGCTGTGACTATCTGAAATTTTACACACTTTAACTGAATGTTGTCTACCAACCAATGAAACTCTTTTGATCACAGAAGAAAATTGCTTTCTTCATAGGTTGGTTCCGAAAGGTTCTCTCAGTGAATATTTTCAGCATAACAACATCGAAGTTAATTAAAACAAAAGCATTAGTTCCTTGGGAACACTTATATCACAATTCCATGCCCAAGTAGCAAAATGATAACATATTTACAATGTGGTAAGAGATGTTCTCTGTGGACGTCCAAAATCATCTAATCCATCCGTAGTCTATTGTCTGCACACAGCATTTATCCATCTATACGTTCGACAGATTTTTTCAACTAGGGCTAAAAAGCACATCCTCACCTGTAGATCTTTGATCCGGGTAGTACTCTAAGGCATTGTTACAGATTAGATCGATGTCCTTCAGCTAGTCTCCGGCAGCGAGGTACTGGCGCGAGTCAATTTGAGTCAGAACTGTTGAAAGATCCATCGGCTCTTTAATCCTTGTGGCATAGTCAGGTACCTGCAGATCAAATACAAGCATTCAGAGGTTTTCTTAACCTTGCACACTGTCTACCAAAATTATTCTGAAGACTTTAAATAAACGACTTCCTAAAAACTCTGAACATTTGCGATGCATCAGAAGATGCTGAAATTAACCAGTTTGCTTCTCAAAAATGGAAGGGCTCTTTCATTTTTCATTAGAGCGGCCACGAGAGGACAACAAGAAGTAGGGAGGTCAGAAGCACATGCATGGTAGAGAAGAAACACTGAGGGTGGGAGATTCATTTCACTTTGCTTCAGAAAATCACAACAGTGAAAGCTGAGCAAGCCATCCGGCATTCTCTTTGTTGTTGACATTGAGGAAAAGGTGCATGAATTGCACCTGTGAAGTACCTATTGCAGGCATCTACTTTAGAATGAGATAACTGGGCCCTGAGGTGCTGATTTCTTCCCTCAGACCAGAAGAGGAGCCTAATGACCAGTTCAGATGAGGACATATGTATCTGTCTAGATTTTTCACAGCTCAAGAACCTAGGAAAAAAGGGGAAGAAAAGCCAGTGGAGGCCCACATGAAGACAACTTTGCTGATCCGCAGGTATATTCAAATTACATCTGTCTTTGAAATATACGCCCCTAGTTTAGGCTTATCTCATAAATTAAGGAGAAAAAGGCATCTAAGCAGCCAATTGGAGGAAAAAGAAAACACACTGCACTTATGGTTGATTCCTATTGAGGAGTTCCAGATGAAACAGAGAACAGGATCTCAAAACTTATTTTTACAAACTGCTGCTCCTATTCCTGTTCCCACAGGAACTGACAGTCCAAGAAAGGGCTTCAGACTTCACTCAAGTAGTCCTGTAAATACTGTTTGTAATTATAAGGAAAGATCTCTGTGCTTTTCAGTGCTGTGACACGCCTACATATCAAAGCTTTTTCACGAGCAAACTGTGTTGGCATTTGGACTGGCTTTTTAGAATGAAACCAGGGCTTTCAGCGAATAATCCCATAAGACACATTTGAGAGTCAGCAGAAGTAAAAGCACTGCCTCTGCTTCTTGCAAAATCCTTACAGTGCAGCCCTAAAAACAAAGTTGAACCTTCCCCAAAACGCTGAGAAGTACGAACACTGAGAAGTTACAGACACACACGGATCAGCACTACTTTACCTTCTGTGGGTCAACGGGCTTTGCAAATTCCCTGAAACGTCTGTCAGTGGCAAGTCTGTGAGTAACGTCCCTCAAGAAAATTCTAAGGTCACGCAAGGTATCCTCCTCTTCCTCCTCCAGCATCCCTACTTCTTCCTCTTGTGGCTTCTGAGGCTCAGCTGGTGGTGCTACAGGCACAACTTCCAATGTCCAATCAACTTCAATTCATCAGGAAAAATTAGCCAATTTACAGTACTCAAATACAAGCATACGACAAATTACTGACAGAAAATGACCACCAAGGCAAAGCCCAAAGAGCTAGTAACTTCGATAGGAAAGTTTTAGATGTACTTCTCATATCCTCCTCACCTCTTTTCTTTACGGGAGGCTTAGCCACTTCATTTAGAATTAGGTCCTCAAAAAAAGGCTGCTCTCTCTGCCCTACCAGGCAACTCAATATTGCACACTTCTCCAAATTCCTTATTAAATAATTTTTGCATCTAAAGCAGAAGGAGGAAAGACATTTCAGATTTAAAGCCACAAAAAACTCATCTTCTATTCCAAAAAGACGAGTACCTTTTCAAATTAAGAATAACCTGAAGAACACAAACTGAAAAAAGTTATCTTCCTGGCCTTAAAACGCTACATTTTCACAGGCTGGCACAGCAAATTCAAATATCACCTTTAAGAATCACCTGTAGAATTAAAGCTCGCTGAAGGGATTGTACGCTACACTGATAAAGTAACGGCTTTCACCACATCCAACAGCGCCTCCTTTGTATTTACTTGCCTTGCTGCAGCCTTTACTTAGAACCTTTACGGCTATAGAGGGAAGAGAAAGGCTTCAGCAGACAAGTGAGGGCTTTTTGCTGAGTTTTTATTTCTCTACCAAAACGTGTCTGAAGTAGCTAGTACCTCTACGTCTTCCTCCATTTTCAAGTTCTAGTAATAAAAGGTAGGTGAGGAATTTCACTACTTATTTTAGAAGGAATTTACAGCCTGTACAAAAACTTCTGTGGGAACTCAAGCACTTTCAAAGCAGTTGATAATAAACACGTCTAGGTAAGACCCGTTCTCTTCCCCCAGTGACTGAGACCAAATCATCAGAATGACAACAGCGTGGTCCTGTTTTGGGCACCTTCCCTTAATGTAAACTCTCAGAAGTCAATGAAGTTCTGCACCTACTTTTACTACAGTTTATTTAGGAATACAACTAGAATTTGATTCCAAAGTTACTTTAGCAGAAATTGGAACTCAGCTTTCCAGCTTGGAAAGCTTTGGCCTCTATGAAGAAAGAAACTGATTTATTTATTTATGTTTTAATCAAAGTGTTTCAATTCTCTACTAAATTGCATTATTAGCAGTTTACCCAACATAGCATGGAATGGCAGACTGTCAGAAGAAATCTCTTCAGTAAAAACATCCTCTTGTCATTTCAAGCACTGCATATTCTTGACTGAACCACTTTGTAGCCACCAGAATTATTGTATTAATTTATTATTTGCATGTGTGAGAAGGGGGTGAAAGTCACTTGCTTGACTCAGAAAAAACCTTAAGCAGATGCTTTCACGGTATTCTTTTTCTCTAAGCAAATTTTAAGTGATTTGTTAGGGTGCCTGAGTAATAACAGCATGCATTTAAGAAAGCACAGCATTTTGATGCTGAAAGCATTCATAAATTACAAGACACTGAAGAAATAGTAAGGAAAGTATTGACAAATACCTCTTCTGGGAGATCTGAGTGACGTACATCAGACGGAGCAAGCAGCAAAACTGGCAAAAATGCTGGAATGTTACGTAGTAGAGTTAGAAAAGTAAGTTTCAAGGCAGGTCCAGCGTTGTCCCACCATAAATGGATATCTGGGACATAAATTGTGCTCGGTGTTGTCTTCTGAGCATTTCGGATCAGCTAGTGAAAAGGAAAGCTTGCGTAAGAAAACTAAAACACGTACAAGAACCTCTTAATACATAGCTACATAGCCATCTGACTGCCCCATGAAATGAAACTACGTGAACAGTGGCAAGCATCCTTTCACATAAGGAATTTCTCTGTGCACCCTTTCAGATTATCAGTATTCGGAGAACTCTAGTCAGAAGATGGGAAGGATATATTCAGGCAGTGGCTAGACACCGTAGCTATATGGCCACAGCCACAATTATCGCATAACAAAGAAAGGAAATGTCCCTCTTAAGGGACACATCAGTATTCAGTCGTGTAACATGTCTGTCCTTACTTGTATGGCTCTCAAACGTTTCCACTAAAGGTAAAAATATTTTAAGGTAGTGATGCCAAACAAGACAATGGATTTCCTGCCTAAAAGTAAAAACACCAAATCTGTTCATTTTTTCTAGTTAAAACCACATCACCGTGCAAATGAAGTGTTTTCTGAATGTTAATGCTTTTATTGCACATACTGCAACAGCACAAGTTGTGTATGTCCGTGCGAAAACAAAATAAACAGAAGCCCCAAACCTTGGTTGCCTTACTAATATAATTTAGAAGAAGCCTACAAAAAGTAGCCGACATGCAGTCTGATACAGAGCCATCTACTGGGAGCACACAGTCTTAGGAGGCAATGAGAACTACTTTCTGGATCCCAGTGACATGAGCAGCATTTCTTTCCACGAAGACATGTTTATTAGCAACACCGCCCAGCTTCCTGAGCTGCTAGCAACAGCCTCACTGTAAAATTGGGTATGGAAAATGTGGACATGTACAACATCCGGATTGTTTATGGTGCTGTCTAAAAGAAAAGGGGATTTTCAGACAGAAGCAAACATCCCAGCACATTAAAACAAGGCCACCTCCATTACCAATGAATTTTGCTCACCTTACTTGCAACTCGATTGATCCTTTACATACAGTCAGTGAATCCGATGAGAAGAAAAAGAAAAAAAGGTACCTGTCCGCAAATTTCTTCTGGCGATGCAACGTTTGTAAGCAGAACAGAAAGGTCCAGGGTGTGAACGGGAAACTTCTCCAAAGCGTGCAACACCGCAGGTGCCACGTAAGAAACCTGGCCGTACCCTTCTTTTCCTACTATTAGCAGACGGGGCTGGCATGATGTTGGTTCGCAGAAAGCACTCCTAGAACAAGAGTTAAGAAAACAAGCTTATAAATGAGGTGCTGAATAGACACACAAATGTTCCAAGTAATTTTCCTATAGACTTTCTTTTCCCTCCCCAAATAATCCAAATGGCAGCGGTACATTAAATACATGTAAGATTTCCAGTTAAGTTATTCACTCATTCCAATTGTTTCATCTTCTTCCTTTGTGTTTCCTATTCTTTACTAAACCAAGACTGCAAATTAATATCCCTGCAATCTTGCTTTACTTTATTATAAATTTATTATTTATTATATATTTATTATTTACTTTATTATAAATTTATTTTTATTTAAAAATAAATTGGTGAGGAGCATTTGTTTCCCCACTACAATCAGGCTGTACCTCTGCTGGCTTAAATCAAAGATGCTAGAGACTTAGCCTTGCTCTAGAGGACAGAAAATCTTCTGGACAGCACAGCAATAGAAACTGAGAAAAATAACTGATCCAGCTGTGACAACATGATCTAACTTTCCAACTGTGGGCTTGCATGACTTCCATACTAAAATATCACAAGATTAACACAACTTGGTGGCTTAACAAATAAAGACACCATTCAATTTTTTCTCAAGGTGTTTTAACAAGCCATTTCTCAGTTTTCTTTCTGCTACATAATTCACTACTGGTTTAACAATCCTGGAAAACAGAAGGGCAAAAGGTGGCAACACAAACCCACAAAGTTGGGGTATTTTTAGCTAAAAGGACAGACTGCACATTTATGTGGTCTTGAGTCTTTCAAAGAATGCCATGGATTAAGTCAACGTGTTCTGGTAGTCTACAGATCACTTTGGCTTACGAAGAGAAGCCTGGGCTTTTCAATTTGGTCATTCAGAGCAACTTCGTTACAACTTTAGTCCCTCCACCCTTTCTTCTTGTGAATACCAAGCACCTCTTCAACACACAAACTTGATGTTGCCCCTTCGTCTACCACCCCTCGCACTTTTAACAGCTGGAACTGTTTACAAAGACTCAGCAGACCTGAGAATTTAAACGTAACAGGGATCTATCTTTCTTTACCTGCTGAAACAGAGGCATTTTTTCTCTGGTCCGTTAGGCATTCCATCTTTTAATTCATCTCCAGAAACCAAGGATGCATCGTCATCACTGTCAAACATATCATCTTGTAAAATAGGATTGAAATGCTCTGAAAGGCAAAAGAGGTTTGTTAACTTTCCTGAATAGCCTTTGTCTCTTTCTCTTCCATTAATACAGCTTCTAAATCAGTGCCAAAACCCTTTCTTCATTTGAGAGCACACACTGAAATCTACTTCCTAGAGTTCAGCCCACCACAGATCTAAGGAGATGGCACAAGGCCCTACAAAGCTCTACTAAGTCCCACTGATGTGTACGTGTAAGGTATGCTACTCTTGGTGATTTTTTTCTCCCCCTTAGAATAAAGGAGATTACGAACAATTTCTGCAGTTGCTAAATAGATAACAAACAAACAAACAAACAAACAAGACCATTTCTTTCTGGAGGAGGTTCCCACAATGAAAGCATGGGGATAAAGGATGTGATGGCCACAGAATTCCATTCATCTAGTAAATATCAATGCTAATTGATCTCACGTGTATAGTACGATCCACAAACATTTAAATTAGGAGACTGGTTAAAAATGATGATAGCTAAAACAATATTTAGCTTAGACCAGTTATACTTGTATCCTGGTCCTGACATTCTTCAGAAAGGAATTAGAAACATTGACCTAGAAATGCTTCCCCTCCAAAGATCTGAGTTTTGATTTTTTAAAGAAAAATAGGTGCCTTATACTTCAAACCTCACGTCAACCTCTACAAATGCTAATTATCTTAGCTGCCGTCAGAAGCAGGATGCTTCAGTAGAGAACGCATCGTCCTTTACTGTGTATTGAGTCATTCAGAGCTTCCATTTGGCATTTCAGTTTCGAATCCACAATAAAACCTATGCGTTATATTCCAGACATGCCCAAAAAAAAAGACATGCACATGCAAATAATAAAATTCTACCACCATTATGTCTGAAAGCTATAAGTTGATTGCACAAACCACAAGTTTTTGCTTTAGCAGAATTATAAAGAAGTGGATGCTGTGGTTATACCTTGCTGTCGGTCCTTCTTTAGTGCAAGCTTTGCATGCGGGAAGATCTTCTGCACAACTTGTAAAATATTCTCTACTGATCTTTGAAAAAGTGGCTTGAAAATGGGTGATAGTGCTTGTACGGGTGAAGCCTCGATCCTGTTTGAAGCTGGAACAACCTTCTTCATAGCCATGAAAAAGTCCTTTGCTTTTATTTTAATAGAATTAACGTCTAGTAGCAACTTCTCCCTACTTGCATAAATCTGAGGATAGCATCGGCGTAGAGAGCACAGCGCAGCTTCAGTACAGAGGGATTTGATATCTGCACCACAGTCTCCTAACAAACAAAAATCAAACGTTACATCAGTCAAGGCCCAGGTTTACAACATGCAACATTTAAAGAATTTGTAATGCCAAAACCAAACAGCTTAACAGGGAATTCAAAGTGCTACCGCTTGTGAGGAATGTTTTAACATTTCGTGTCCATAAAGAACAATTCTGTTTGAATCCTGTCTGCCTCTGGGCCCTGCACTGGCAATTTAATTCTTGAACCACAGATGCAGTGTGTCCCAGTCTCCCCCTCATTCTACTCAATTTATCAAGTCTTCAGAAAATACTCCTTAAATTTATGAACCTGTTTGCTTTTGTTATTCCGGACTTCTATTTCTAACAGTTACAGCCTTTTTTTTCCTGTCTTCTTCGAGATTAACTTAACACTGCTATAGATGTGACTGTCCCTGGGAATGGCTGGGGAAGAATGTTTTAATTACTCGTGAAGTGTCAATAAGAAAGCTATTTGTGTTTGATGTCTGGGAGTTTCATAACAACTGATAACAACTAGTGACTGTTATGGGATACTATGCAGACCTTTGGTATCTGGCCAGGGGGCCAAGAGATTAAGAGGAAGAAAAAAGAAGCTGAAGGATGGCTGGCAGACAAGACCTGCAGAAAATGTAATATAAACTTGCAGTGTCTCCACATATCACTCTTTTGTTCAAGTTGTCAATTATTTTTTTCCTATAAAGTTGGACTTTGCCATGGTAGCACTAACATTGAATTTAAGTTCTCACCTCTTTATTTGGCAAGTTGAAGAAGAACTCTCTGCCAAAGCATCCTGGTCTTTGTAAAGCAGGATCTACAGAATCCAGTCTGTTGGTAGCTCCGATTACCACGATCTCCCCTCTGTTATCTATGCCGTCCATAAGCATCTGAAGAGTTGAAACAATGGAAATAATAGAAAAATATAAGTTTTACTTACTGGTTCAGTAAATTTTGTTACATTCCACATGACTTTCTTGATGCCGGAATAACCTTCTTCCTAGTGGTCATTCAAAACTGGGAAAAAAATAGTCTACCAAGTCGGGGTTTTTTTGATTTGATAATAAATCTGCAGACTCTTAAGTCATCAAGCACTTCAAGACTGTTTGAAATAATCTCTACGTTAATATAAAAGGAGTACCGCACACTTCTGCTCAGGAAGAAAATCACGGAAAATGTCAACTTTGATTTTAGATGTTGAATTTGTTGCAGTGAGATCTTCCTCATCGCACGATTCTATTTGGATTTAAACCATATTATCTATGGAGAGACCAAGATTAGGACAAGAACAGCACAGAGTTCAGCATGAAGCCAATCAGGAGCTCAAGTTTGTATTCTTTGTATTCAACTTTATCCTTCTCTTGCTGGAAGGACCTGCTTTTTGACTCTCCTTCTCTTCAGTAGGAGCATGTTAGTCTTGCTTTGGTAATGCTCTTTCTCAGTGGTTTTAGTCTTCTCCTTTGTATCTTGGCATCTCTCTGTAACAGCTGAGGAGGAAAGGTTTTTAGAGCTACATTCAGTGTCAGACTTGAGAGAGGAAGTATGCTGCAATTTCTCACCAGGCTCACAAGACTCTTTGCCGTACAAAACGGTTTCTTTTGAAATGAGGTCACGTTCTTTTGATCTTCTTGCTTTCTCCTTGTCTCCACGGTCATCACATTGGTACTGGGCGAGGTATTCATCATTCCCAGGAGATTTCGGAGGGTCCACGACACTGCACAAAATAAAATCACATTTCTCACTTCTGCTGAAGGACGTGAATATTAAGAGTAAAACCTTCCAACGTCAAACAAACAAACAAAAACCTCCGGACTACAGGAACCCTCGCAAAGATATGCCATTTAGAAACCTCTCCTGTGATTAGGACACCTTCTTCAGCTCCCAGAGAAAGTGCTTTTTCCCCTCTTGCTTCTGAAGCCATTGCACTAAAAAAGCAAACGCATCTGTCTCCCTCCACATGCCGCTCTGATTAAGAGCCAGAATATTCAAAGCCACTCTATTTGTTCTCCCCACATAGCCGAAAAAACACCAGTTGAAAGAGTTTTCTACCTCTCTCCATGAATTTACATTCACATATCCTATGACTGCAAAAATAGAAGGCGGGGCTCAGGAGGAACAGCCAGTGCTGGAAATGAAAAAAAGCAGCCTGTTTCTTCAGAGTCTTAAGCCTATGCTACTAGGAACAAAACAAAACAAAACAAAACAAAACAAAACAAGAGGAGAGGAGAACAACAGCGGGAAATGTACCTATTCTCCAGGTGTTCAATTGCAAAGCCTCCTCTGGAGGATCAACAGTTGTGAATTCAGTGTGCTTAGGAGAAATCAGATCTACATCTGAACCACAACTATTTCAGTAGTATCACTAACTTCTGTTACTCTGAAGAAGCAGTCAGCACCGTTTCTATGTTAGGAAAGAGCTGAACAGAGTCTGTTATTCACATCAAGTAGTCAGGCAGGTTTCTTCTTCTTCAGGCTGGGTTTCACTAGAACATTACTAGCCTGTAAGCCTCATGGCATCACCTTCCATCTTGACTGCTGAACCTCCTTGCTCCCTACTATCTTCTTTGCCAAGATACAGCTGTCCACATTTACTTTTCCTACTTGGCTGGACTGAATTTAAGAAGATCTTGCATCTAAGAAAGGGAACAAAAGCTGCTGCCCAGCAGCGTCTGGCTCAGGGAGGAGTGAGAAAGCTCTGTGCAGCCCCCAAGGTCCGTGCAGCAGGAGGCAGGAGGTGCTCCAGGCTCACAGCAGCAGTTCCCCTGCGGCCTGTGCAGGGAGAGGCCCCTGGTGGAGCAGGCTGTCCCCCTGCAGCCCATGGGTGCCCCGTGGAGCAGATCTCCACGCTGCAGCCCCCCTGCGGGTGGAGGAGCCCCCGGTGGAGCAGGTGGCTGTGGCCTGGAGGAGGCCGCGGCCTGTGGAGAGCCCCCGCAGGAGCAGGCCCCGGGCTGGACTGGAACAGGCTGTGCTGAGCCTGCTTTGCCCGTGACGCTCCTTGTGGAGTGATCTCCCTGTCCTTCTGGCAGCCCTTGAGCCCTTGCCAGCCTCTTTTCTCCCCTTGGCGTTGGAGGAGGGGCAGGGAGAGAGCGCTTGTGCTGGAGCTCAGCTGCCCAGCTGAGGAAAACCACCACGGCTCTGTCTTGCCGCTGCTGCAGCACGCTGGTAGCAGCCAGCACCGTCTGTTCTTCGAGCCTCAGCAAGCCCACAGCATCTTCCCAGAAGGGATCCCTTTCCTTCACGCCTGACAGGCGCCGCCTCCAGAGGCTGAGGGCTTGTGCCCTGTTTGCAAGCTCTTTCTCAGTGCCCCCTTCCCCAGAGAAGGATCCCAGCTGCTTGGCTTCCCTGCCCTCTGCTGCCAGGCTCCCGCAGCTGCTATCCCAGCAGCGCAGCAGCCAGCTGACAATGTGCTCGCCTGGAGGACAGCTGCAATCTTGTCCCATGGCTTGCAGCTCACCCAGGGATGGGGATCACCTGCTTCCTGCTGCTTTTCTATCTAATCTCCTTTCCAACAGCCTCCTGTGCCCTGGGATGGCCCTACCTTGGGGTAGGCTGCCTCGCCTTCCTCTTGCTCCTTCCCCTTCTTGGGAGGACTTTCTGCCCTTCCGAAACGAGATGACTTCTGCATGCATTCCTTCCCCTTGTGTGTATTGGTGCCTGAGACAGCAACGGGGTCGTCCCCAGAGCCAGCTGTAGGGCCTGTGCCAGGCTTGGAGGGGCTGCAGGGAACTTGCCAGGGGCTGGAGTGGCTGGATGTGAAGTACTATCAGTAAAGAATTTCTTCCTAACATATATTAGAAATCTAACTTTTCAGTGTAAAGCTATTAGTCCATGTCCTGTCACTCCAGGCCCTGATAAAGACCCCCTCCCCAGCTTTCCTATAGGTTGCCTTTAAGTACAGGAAGGCTCTCAGCCTGGCACACAGTAAAAGTGATGGCAGATCCTTCACAATATTATTTGAATTTCACGTAAATAGAACAGACTATCAACTTACTTAGGAGAAGTAATACAATTTCAGAACTATTCAAAACCAAAGGCATTCCAAACTAAGTTAAAGTTCAGAGGAAATCCAAAGAAAAAACTAATTTTGAAACTAATAATCAGAGACCATAATCTTCTTCAAATGATAGATTTTCCTCCTGTACTGGGTAATATTGGTCTGTCTTTAATGCTCATCCAAACATGGCTTTGACACCGAGTATCTTGCTTTGCCTCTGCATTAAGTCTTCTTCTCATGTGAGGTAAATGTCCTGCTCTTATGGGATGGGCCTAGGAGACACACGCGCTGTGTCTCATGATGCTTGGATATCATCTTAATTCTGGGTGAAGATGAAAGGTCTCACTGCTTCCTGAACAGGGAAGTGGATGTCTGCAGTTAAGAACCCTCTGTCTAATCTAGAAACATGAAGGAAGGAGTTTGCTGGATTGCAAGTGACAGTGAAGAAAGCCACAGGTGACATATCAAACTGATTAAAATGTTATTTAGCTCAGGGCATGGCTAATGAAGTGGAGCTGGAATAGTTTGACGACTGTAATTACGCTCACTATCACTGTGACTTGTTTATAGGATGGTAATGCCTAAAGGTCCCACTGGAGCCTGAAACAAGGTTGTGCTGGGTGCTGCACGTGCATATCTCAGTAGCGCTTTGATAGCTAGTGATACAAACAGACAAAACAGAGATTGAAAGGAGAAACGGGGGGACAGAGATAAGAAGATCTTCCTGCAGGTCATTTAGGGTATGAGCCAGGAGTTCAGTGCATCCAGCTCTCTAGTGCTCTGCTGGCCCAGTGAGATGAATGGAAAACATTGCAGCCTTGGAAAAATAGTGCTTCTTCTAATTCTTTGGCCAGTTTTGATGATTTAGGACTGCTCTATTTATTTATTTATTTATTTTACTTTCCCCATTTGTGCTGGAGAAGGTGAACTTTTTAAATACCTATTCTGAATTCAAATATCATTTTCATTGTTATGTTTCTGTTTTGTTGGCACTATTCATAATGACTTCTACCCTTCAGTGGAAGCAAAAGCTTATCATACCATAAAAGTGGAAAGGTCACAGAAAACTTCAGAGCTTTTGAAGAAAGCTGAGGAAAATCCATTCCCTGTTCTAGGCAGAGAGAGTGGCTGATTTCCAGACAGGTAAATGGGCAGGATAAGGCCACTTCATGTCCGCTGATGGCCAGTTGTATGGACCGCGAAGATAATGGACTAGCAGCACAAGAGACAGTGCCAATAATCTAATCCAATACAATCTATTTCAAGTGGTAGAGACCTGATACTCTACGACAATGTGAGGAAGACCAAACTGTCAGGCAAACTTTGAGATGATCATGTTCAGGATCTAAAACTCTTAAGACAAGTGTCAACACAGGAAGGGTGAAATAAAGGCATGAATGCCATACAAGTACTGATAAATGTCAGGAAGTCTGGAAACCAGGGCAGATGGATGGAATAAGATGGTGCTTTGTGTTAGCAAGAAGCAGAGGTTAGGGAAATGTTATGGGTCAGCAATAGAGTGGTTTTGTGCAAATCGCTGCTAAAGAAAGACAGCCTTGCTAGCCTGCTCTTTGCTCTTAGCTCCAGTCTACAGTTATCAGACACATAAACAATAATGGGAATTATGGGAGACTTCAACTTCCCAGCAAAAAACTGAAAGATGATTACCACTTATTCTCATACAGATATACTATGTGATGGATTTCTTCACAAAAGTGAAAAAATATAAGACCATTTTAGACGTGGCTCCTGTACGGGTTTAAATGTAGTAAGATTTGAATAAAGTCTGATCATGAGCTGACTTTTCTCATTTTACATTTCAAGACAGACAACACCAGGCTTAGAACGAAGGTTTTGAGGCTTAGAAATGCAAACTTTGAAATCTAAGGAAATGAATAATTGAGTCTGACTAAGCATCTCTGGGACTGGAGTGCAGAGAAGGCAGAGTTAAAATTCAAAATTCAGATGGGAAAAAAGCAATGAGAAAAGGTACATTTCAGAGGTTAAAAACTGCAAAAATAAAGTACAAATGACCCAAAACCTCCTTCACATAGGAAATTAAACAATAATAGTAAATGATACTTAAGCCACAGAAACCAGGGGGAACAAAGAGAACAAATTAGGACAGTTGCATACTCGAGGCAAAAATAGATCAAAAGTTAATGATGTCTCAAATGCTGCAAATCTTATTTCCTGCATCTAACAGCAACAACAATGTGATATTAAGGGCAGTGACAGGATTCCCATTGCAAATGAGGGTAGGGCACTAGGCACAACATCATCTGAGGTGAAATAAAAATCTACAGTGATTCAAGTGAAAAATGACAAGCTGATATCTACCTAGCCTATTAACAGCATTGGCACACAGAACAACAACTCAAGTAGGAAAAATACATCACAACTGTGCAAATCAGGGATAGTCCCCAGAATGGGAGAGTAACAAATATACTTCTGTCCAGGAGAATGTAAAGAGTGATCCAGACAAGTGCAGGCCTGTTAGTTTGACATCAACGCTGGGCAAAGTTTTGTAGCAAGAAGAGATAAGACTAGGGAAGTAGCGGGTAATGTGGAATTTACAAGATAATTTCTTAAAGCTAATTTGTTTCCAGAGAATTTAGTAGCTTGCCTTTGTAGGACCAGTGCTCCCCTACACAGGGGATGAACTACATCTATTTCACTTTCTGTGAGCTTCTGATACATTATCTATGGATTTGGGCTTTGGGGCTGCAAGTGAATCAAGGGAGTTTGCAATTGTTCACACTGTTTGAAGAGGGAATTACCGGCAAAGGAGAGGTTCCCTGTAGTGATTCTCAGAGACAGTTCTGAAACTGCAGCTGCTAAGGAGGCAAAGACTCATGGAGAAATGTAGGCTGGAAGGGACCTCTGAAAACCCAACCTCCTATTCAGAGCAGAGATGACTTCAAATTTAGGTATGTTCAGTATGGACATGGTGGCCGAAGACTAAAAATTACATATGAGCTTTGAGATTTCCAGGTGACATAAAGTTGGGAAGTCCTACCGAGCCTGACAGAAGGATATCCCTTGTGATTGAAATGGTTCACGTGAAGTGACATTTGATAATACAAAGCAGAGCCATGCTTAGAGATTCTCAACCAAGGGTGTTTTTGTTTTGTTTTTCTTTTTTTTTTTTTTTTTTTCATGTTTGCTATATGGCAGTCAGGAGTTTAAAACAAACAATAAAACAACAAAACCCCATGTTCATACACTGTTAACAGAAGAACTGAAAAAGTTAAGTGGTTATATGGTGTGTATGGCTATTCTTTTTTTTTTTTTCTCCAGTATAAATACAGCTGACAGGGCAGCCCTGCCACACATTTAAGACATGAGGCAAAATTCTGCCACTTGTATTCACATTGAACTTAGGAGGAAGTGTTCAGAAGACAGAAGGAACAAGTTGCCTATTGTGTGGAAGGGAATTAAAGGACATCATTCTGCTCAGCCAGATGCCAGTTGAGAGAAAAATATGATGTCTCTGTGAAAATGCATTTCTTGAGTAAATATCAAGGAGAATTAGGAAATGTGTAAGTTGAGAGATACATCTGAAATGATGATTGCAGTTGGCTTATGAGGAACTTTGGACAGGAAATTGGTAGAAACTTCCCATTTTAAGAATAAAATGCACCATAGATATGAAGTCAGCATTCACCTAAAGAGTAGAGGCCAACTCAAAGCCCCCACAACAAAGCAGTGGACAAACCAGAACACTAACATGTTGTGGTCTAGAGTCACACAGATATACATAAGTTTACTATACCTAAACATCTGAGGGGTTCCTTTGAGAGGTGGAGGGCTTGTGCCCCATTTCCATTTCCACTCTCAGTGTCCCCTGCCTCAGAGAAGGATCCCAGCTGCTTGGCTTCCCTGGCCTCTGATGCCAGGCTACCAGAGCAGGTATCCCAGCATCGCAGCAAACAGGTGACAATTTGAGTGCCACAGCAGTCCTCATTGCGAGCTGGACGCTCAGGGCACTTGCGGCCACCCACCTTTGTGAGCTCCAAGGCTGACAGTGACTCTCTGCTGAGCTGCCACGGCTCTCGGGTGTCCCGGTGACAGAGCTTTCGGCACTAAGCTGACTGCCAGGAGAAAAGGCTGCCGTGAAATGGCTGCTCCACAATGCCAGGAGCAAGGTCTGCTGGGCTGGGGGTTCGCAGGGGAGCTCGGCCTTGGGCCTGGCAACTGCGCCTGGAAGCCAGGGACGGCCTTGGTGTGCAGCTGGACACCTGGGCCTGAGAAAGCAAGGGCTCTTTCCAGACACTTGGCACCATCGTCACCCAGTGGCTGTCTCAGGGGGACGAGAGAAATGCACAGCATCTCTTGCTGCCCTGCAGTGCTGCTGTCCTACGCCCTTGGGGGTCTCCGGGATAGAAAAAGGGACGGATTTTGACCCAAAACGCAGCTCCTTTCTATCAAAAGCATCACGTCCTCCTGTCTTTCTTGTATTTGGCTATGACTTTAGGAATCCCTGCAATCCCTGCAGCTGTGTCCCCTGCCAGCTTCTTGTGTGCCCCAAGCATCCTCGCTTGCAGGGCAGTAGAAGATGCAGAAAAGGCCTTGCCTTAGTGGAAGCACTGCCCTGCAGGAGCTCCAACATCCCTCTGAGCAGCACGCTGTAGCCCCCAGATGCCCCCGAAAGGGCACATTTCAGCTACTGGGAAGGAAATGAGCTCGCTCAAGGTGAGCTACCCGCTCAAGGCCCAGGTGTCTGTGAGGCAGTGTTGGCAAGGAGTCCTGTTGTGTGAGTCCGTTCTTTGTGGGTGCTCCGTCCCCACAAGGCTTGCTTTTCAAGGCCCAGGAGAGTCTTGTGGGCACTGGCATGGGGTCCCAGGCTGAGCCAGCTGCTGGCTGGCAATCAGGGAGGCTCGCTCGGTGTCTTGGCTTGGGTTTGCGTGGCCAGGCTGTGGGAGCGGGGGGCTGCAGGGGTGTCCTCTGTGAGGAGAATGCAGCAGCTGCCCCATGGGAGCCCAGGGCCGCTGCCAGGAGGCTCCTTCCAGGAGGGACCCACCTGCTGCTGCCCAGAACACAGAGCAAAAGGATGATGTTTGCGCCTGGGGGAGAGCCCATCTAAGAAAGGGAACGAAAGCTGCTGCCCAGCAGCGTCTGGCTCAGGGAGGAGTGAGAAAGCTCTGTGCAGCCCCCAAGGTCCGTGCAGCAGGAGGCAGGAGGTGCTCCAGGCTCACAGCAGCAGTTCCCCTGCGGCCTGTGCAGGGAGAGGCCCCTGGTGGAGCAGGCTGTCCCCCTGCAGCCCATGGGTGCCCCGTGGAGCAGATCTCCACGCTGCAGCCCCCCTGCGGGTGGAGGAGCCCCCGGTGGAGCAGGTGGCTGTGGCCTGGAGGAGGCCGCGGCCCGTGGAGAGCCCCCGCAGGAGCAGGCCCCGGGCTGGACTGGAACAGGCTGTGCTGAGCCTGCTTTGCCCGTGACGCTCCTTGTGGAGTGATCTCCCTGTCCTTCTGGCAGCCCTTGAGCCCTTGCCAGCCTCTTTTCTCCCCTTGGCGTTGGAGGAGGGGCAGGGAGAGAGCGCTTGTGCTGGAGCTCAGCTGCCCAGCTGAGGAAAACCACCACGGCTCTGTCTTGCCGCTGCTGCAGCACGCTGGTAGCAGCCAGCACCGTCTGTTCTTCGAGCCTCAGCAAGCCCACAGCATCTTCCCAGAAGGGATCCCTTTCCTTCACGCCTGACAGGCGCCGCCTCCAGAGGCTGAGGGCTTGTGCCCTGCTTGCAAGCTCTTTCTCAGTGCCCCCTTCCCCAGAGAAGGATCCCAGCTGCTTGGCTTCCCTGCCCTCTGCTGCCAGGCTCCCGCAGCTGCTATCCCAGCAGCGCAGCAGCCAGCTGACAATGTGCTCGCCTGGAGGACAGCTGCGATCTTGTCCCATGGCTTGCAGCTCGCCCAGGGATGGGGATCACCTGCTTCCTGCTGCTTTTCTATCTAATCTCCTTTCCAACAGCCTCCTGTGCCCTGGGATGGCCCTACCTTGGGGTAGGCTGCCTCGTCTTCCTCTTGCTCCTTCCTCTTCTTGGGAGGACTTTCTGCCCTTCCGAAACAAGATGACTTCTGCATGCATTCCTTCCCCTTGTGTGTATTGGTGCCTGAGACAGCAACGGGGTCGTCCCCAGAGCCAGCTGTAGGGCCTGTGCCAGGCTTGGAGGGGCTGCAGGGAACATGCCAGGGGCTGGAGGGGCTGCAGGGAACATGCCAGGGGCTCGAGGGGCTGCAGGCTGAGTGACAAGGCTTTGAGGGGCCTCAGGTCCTGCCGCAGTGGTTGAAGTCGATGCAGGGAACATCAGAGTTGTTGGAGGGGCTGCAGGTAAAATGCCAGGGCTTGCAGCAGCTGCAGGCTGCGTCACAGCTTTGCATCAGGTCAAGACGCATTTTCCTAGAACCATACATTTCCTCCTGAAGGGGCTGAAGAGCATGGAATGGTCTTCAAAATGCACAGAGCAGACCCCAGCAAATGTAGAGCTGCTGCTAGCAAGTAGGTAACTTTATTGTTCCTGTTGTTAATTTTGTTTCACAACAACAGATGCAAAGATGTATCTTGAATGAGGGCAAAGGTGACCTTGGATCTGAAGCACACAGGCGTTCGCTAGTGTCCCCCCATCCGGAGTGAATCCAGAATGACTCGGAAGGAAAAATAAAGTCCAAACCAGTGCATTGTGATAAAGAGAGTTTAATAGGGTAGAAAAGGAATAAAAACCAACAAAATAATAAATAATGATACTTACAGTTTATAAGATATTAATATATAAAAATATTTAATACTATTAAATACTTATAATTTTATAATAATAAAACAATGCCATACTGTACAACACAGTCAATAAAGTGGATTTAATTAAATAAATAAGAAAACCAATAAATTAAATGAAAATTAAAAAATTTAAATTTAATACAAATAAAACCCATTTTTCCCATTCCAATGAATTGCTATCCCCATCATCACTTCCCATCCCACTGATCATTTGCTATCGCAAAGACCTCCCGGTTCTTATCCCCTCGGCATGCCAGTGCAAGAAGAGCTGCAGGCAGAGGCCTTGCTGAGTGACCACCTAAGGAGAGGAATTTAATCCAGAAGGCAGGAAAGAAGAGCAATGCCCCGAAAGAAGAAGCAAGTCTTGTCTCTCAGCCCTTTGGTGTCCCAAGCAGCAGTTGCCATGGCCAAGCTTTCCCAGCCCAGCTGCTGCCAGCATCTCCCCAGCTTGCCATTGCCACCTTCCTGGGTGAGGCGCGCGCGCATTTGCCATTGGCGCTGTTGCCATCCCTGAGAGTGGCAAGCCCATCCCCTAGCTCCAGCACGAGAGAGGGGAGAGGGCAAGCGAGAGGGGCAAGGGCTGAGGAGCGTGGCTGAAGCTGGAGCAGGTGCCTGCAGAGGTCTCTGTGCCTGCCTGGGTGCTGCGGGGGCCGTCGAGGAGAAGCCCGAGGTCGGTCACGGGTAGCTGGAGCCTGGCACTGTCGGCGGGGCGCTGGGCATGCTGCTGGGGCTGCTGGAGGTGGGCTGCGGCTGCACACAGGCCAGCTGGCACGCTGGCCCCAGCGCCTTGGCCCTGGCCCCCAGCGGCTGCAAAGTCTCGCTGGGGGTCTTTGTCCCCGGCTGCTGGCGCTGCAGCGTCCTGGCCCCGCTGGCCTGGGGACAGAGCCTGTCCTGGGGCCGCACGGCACGGGGCTCCCCACTCGGAGTCTCCGGCAGCAGCCGCGCTCTGCGGGGAGGTGGCGCCGCTGCTCCTTGCCCCCCTGCAGCCCCCGGGCTTCGCGCTCTCTTGCTGGGTGCCGTGGTGCTGTTGATCGCCAGCTGCTGCCCGCTGCTGCCTGCTTCCCTGCTGCTGCCAGCCACCGTGCTGCTGCCAGCCGTCTTCCCCTGGCACGGTCTCTTGCGGCCTTGGCCAGCCTGGCCCAGCAGCGTCTTCCTCTCCTTGCCGGGGGGGTTCTCTGTCGTCGGCCTCCTGTGCTGGCAGCTCTGCGCTGTCCCGGGGGTGCTGCTGGGCGCAGGGCGCTTGGCCCCCCGCTTGGTGCCGGTGGACGCAGGGGCAGGCGGGGGGCTCTTGAGGGGACCCAGGGGGCGTTTGGGCAGGGGTCTCCTATGGTCAGTGCGGCCCTTGGGGTTGGGGCGTTTCTTGGGGGAACTCGGGGGGGATTTGGGCTGGGGTCTACGAAGGGCACTGCGGCCCTTGGGGTTGGGGCGTTTCTTGGGGGAACTCGGGGGGGATTTGGGCTGGGGTCTACTAAGGGCACTGGGGACCTTGGGGTTGGGGCGGGTCTTGAGGGAACGCTGGGGGGGTTGGGGCAGGGGTCTACTAAGGGCACTGAGGAGCTGGGTGTCAGGGAGGCTCCTGGGGGGACTCAGGGGTGGACTGGGTAGGGGGCTCCTAAGCGCACTGGGCAGGGGACTGGCTGCAGGGCTGAGCGGGGGGCTCACTGCTGGCACGACGGGGGACTGCAGCGACAGCCCACCCTCAAGCTTCTCGGGGCGCAGCCCAGGGGTTGAGGGGACCTCACCGAGGGCTCCTGTGGCTTCCAGTCCCTGCGTGCTCGGCTCCTCGATGTCCTCGCAGAGGTCGGGCAGCTGCGAGAGGAAGCGGCTGAGGGCAGGACTGCTGGGCAAATCGGGGAAGGCGTCCTGGGGCTCCACGGCATCGAGCCAGCTGAGCAGCTCCTCCATGCCGGGGATGGGGATGTCCAGGTCGGCCAGGAGCTCGTCCTGCATGTGCTGCAGCTGCTGGCTGTCCCCTGCCAGCTCTGGAAAGGCCTCGGCAAAGGCATCAGGGCCCAGCTCGGGCAGCTGCGGGGGCTCCTCAGGCACCTGCGGGGCTGTCGCCGCTGAGGACGAAGCAAGAAAATCCCCCAAGACGGGCGATGTCAGCTTTCCCATGGCCCCTGGGTGTGGGGCGCCCAGCGGCCGGCTGGGCTAGCCCCAAACTCACCGTCAGGCGTCGCCGTCTGGGTGCTGGCGGTCCTTGGAGCCTGGGCAGGCTTGGGGGCAGTGGGGCCGGGCAGCGGGGGCCCCTGGTCCTCGCTGAGCCCCACGGCGTGCAAGCAGGGCTCCGGCAGCTGCCCCCGGCTGCTGCTCAGGGTGCGGGGCGTGGGGAGCGCCTGCCCCCGCAGCGGAGGCCCCGGGACGAGGGGTGGCGGGGGGTTGCGCTGGGCGGGGGCCTGCAACAGGCAGGTGCCTGCGGGGTGCAGGAGCTCCCCATGGAGCACGGCCCTGGGCCCCAGCCCCAGCGCATGGTGGGGTACCAGTGTCCCCGTCACCATGGGCTGTCCCCACTGATGGACGGGGGCACAGGGAGGAGCGGTGTGGGGGAGCTGCCCCCCGGCGGGGAGCTGCACCAGCTGCAGCTGGTGCCCCATGGTTGGGAGCTGCACCAGCTGCAGGTTTTGCCCCACAGCGGGGAGCTGCACCAGCTGCAGCTGGTGCCCCACGGCGGGGAGCTGCCCCACAGCAGGGAGCTGCCCCCCGGCGGGGAGCTGCCCAAGCTGCAGGTGGTGCCCCTGGGCTGGGAGGTGCCCCCCAGGTGGCAGCTGCACCCCGGCGGGGAGCTGCAGCACCTGCCCCTGGACCCCCGGCACCACGTGCCAGACGGTGGCCTGGGGCAGCGCGGAGGGGAGGGTGGGTACCTGCGGGGGCTGCAAGGGCAGCGCCGTCGCTCCGGGGAGGGAGGGCAGCAGCCAGGCAGCCACCGTTGGCGGCACGGCTGGGACGACGAAGGGGGAGTTTTGCGTCTGCGCAAGCCGCGGAAGCCGTCTGGGGAAACCCTCTGTGGGAAAAAGGGCGCTGGGCTGAGCTCTGGGGCGCTGGGCTCGCCAGCAGGGCCGCAGCCCCGGGAGGAGCGGGAGCCGGCTGCTGGACCTGCCATGGTGGCTGGAGAGTGGGGCGGTTGCTTGGGGAACCCGGGCAACGGGGGTTCCGTCCCAACGGCTCACCAGCCCCTCGCCGACATCTTGGGGAGGACTGCAGGCTTTGGACCCAAGCAGGCTGCCCAGCGCAAGACTTGGCCATGTTCATTAGAACATTACTAGCCTCTAAGCCTCATGGCATCACCTTCCATCTTGACTGCTAAACCTCCTTGCTCCCTACTATCTTCTTTGCCAAGATACAGCTGTCCACATTTACTTTTCCTACTTGGCTGGACTGAATTTAAGAAGGGAGCTTGCAACTCTTCCTCTTGTTTGCCACTTCATCATCAAACCAAATGAAAACCATTTGCCTTTAACCTCTTTATTTCAGGCCTTCTTTCCTAGTGGCCATTCAAAACTGGGAAAAAAATAGTCTACCAAGTGGGGTTTTTTTTTGATTTGATAATAAATCTGCAGACTGTTAAGTCATCAAGCACTTCAAGACTGTTTGAAATAATCTCGAGATTAATATAAAAGGAATTCCTCACACACGCTGCGGCCGCTTACCTTTAGTATAGTCGTTGGATGCGATGGAGCAGTATTTCTTGCTTTCGCCTGCACTGGAAGTCTTCCCTTCCTTGTAAGGTTGTTTACTGCTCTCACGTCTGCATTACTGACATGAAGAGCCATCTGGAGGATGGCATTCTTCCTTCTTCTCCCGCGTTATCTTCTGGAAACGAGGATCCAAGTGTTCCAAGGAGCCTTTTGCTTTCCTGGTGTTTCTCCTTTTTCTTCTTTTTCTTCTCCTTTTTCTTCTTTTTCTTACGCTTGCGATTGGCATTGTCAAAGCGGAGCGCACAGAAACACAAATCATGAAGTCTGAAAGAAACATGCAAGTTAAAAAGGGAAAAAAAGATGTGGCACTTGTTGCCTATATGAAACTTGATTTATTTTACCACAGGTGATGATTTGCAGCATGTCAGCTATTTTGTGGTGCTTTGTGCACACGCAACTTACTTTAGATGCAGCAAACTTAAGCCGTCAGATTGAAGGACCATAGGTCCTGGTTTGTACACAGATCATTAACAACGGCTAGCTCTGGAATACGTGCAAGCAGAAAAAATCTTTTAACCTAATCTGGAATGGTGTACGGATGTGATTCGAACTATGTGGTCCAAAGCTAGTGCTCTGACACAATTCAGCAAGAGCTTTCCTGTCTTCACTGATCAACCTAACAACATGATCCCCAGCCAGCTGGTGCTATCTAAAGAACTTAGAAACTACCAGAAAAAAAAAAAAAAAGGAAGACATGAGAAGCACCCAGAAAAGAATTAGGATAAAAAATGCGGAGTGTGCTGGAATCCTTGCTTACTTGGAATCCTTCTCTCCATCTTTATCCTTAGACTTCTTTTTCTTCCAGAACTTGTGATATTTTTGCATTTTTTTCACCACCTACAAGCTCCTTTTCTATCTTTCTGTCTTTCCTTTCTATTTCACTTTCACTACCTTCTGCACGGGTATATTTTCTTTTTCTGTTTCCTTCTGTTTCATTTTTCTGGCGACAGTTCTCCAAATGAGCTGACACAGGTGGAAGCGCATGTCTTTCACGAGAATGTCTTCCGGAATGTTGCTGAGGTACCGAGCAACGATGCAAGTCTGCTCGGGGTGTGCTAAAGCGACGTACATCTTCCTCTCTCAAGAGGGAACCGTGAGGCCATCCGCTTTTGTAATGATAATGCTTATGTGACCTGCTGTAGTAAGTTGCAGTCGATCTGTCAAAGGCTGAATCGCCGTGAGAGAACTTTCTCTCTCTACTGTCTCCTGTCGCATGAGGTGAATAGTAATCCTTGTAATAGCCACATCTTTCCCATCTCCGTGCTTCGTCTCGATAGTATCTTTCTCTGCTCCAACTTCTTTCCCCTTTGGATCGGTAGTACCTATTGCTACCTTGTTCTGATCTTCCTCCGCTGCCAGATCTGTACTTTGAATATTTGACTGCTCTTCTGCCATTCTCAGGGCTGTTTCTTTCACGAGGGAAAGATCTGTACCTGCTTCCCTCCCAGTACTCCTGCTTGTGACTCTTTTGCTCAACAAATTCCACGCTCTGAGAACACCTCCTCTTGCTGGAAGGACCTGCTTTTTGACTCTCCTTCTCTTCACTAGGAGCATGTTCCCTCTTGCTTCGGTAATGCTCTTTCTCAGTGGTTTTAGTCTTGTCCTTTGTATCTTGGCGTCTATCTGCAATAGCTAAGGAAGAAAGATTGTTAGAGCTACATTCAGTGTCAGACTTGAGAGAGGAAGTTTGCCGCAATTTCTCACCAGGCTCACAAGACTCTTTGCCGGACAAAACGGTTTCTTTTGAAATGAGGTCACGTTCTTTTGACCTTCTTGCTTTCTCCTTGTCTCCACGGTCATCGCATTGGTACTGGGCGAGGTATTCATCATTCCCAGGAGATTTCGGAGGTTCCGCAACACTGCATAAAATAAAAACCCATTTGTCACTTCTGCTGAAGGACGTGAATATTAAGAGTAAAACCTTCCAAAGGCAAACAAACAAACAAAAACCTCCGGACTACAGGAACGCTCGCAAAGATATGCCATTTAGAAACCTCTCCTGTGATTAGGACACCTTCTTCAGCTCCCAGAGAAAGTGCTTTTTCCCCTCTTGCTTCTGAAGCCATTGCACTAAAAAAGCAAACGCATCTGTCTCCTTCCACCTGCTGCTCTGAGAAAAAAGGCATGGGGGCGAGCGGGGAACAGCCAGTGTTTCTCCAGACAGTGGAGAAAAATGGAAAAACATTCTATAAAGGAACACAAGTTCTCCTTGAGGCACCAACCTGCATCAGAGTGATATGCTCAGTGCTGTTCATTAGTTCTGTTCGTGACACTGGACACACAGTATGGAATTGTACTAATTTAAATCCTTCCATTAAATACTATTAGTAGACAGATAAAACTGTAACGAACTTCCATAAAGTCTTGTCTTAATCAGACTGTGCTCATTTTACCTCATTTCCTCTGACAAGCTGTTCAGCTGGCTGGCTGTGAAGGACTCCGTGATGACTTCTTGATTGACTGAAGGCATAGCTCCAGGCATCTGCAATTAAAACGCACAAGTCAGCAGACAAAAAAATACTATTTGTAGTAGTACTGAGGACTAGTCTTGTCAGAATGTCTCCATTAAATGGTAAGCAAGACCGCTGTGAGTTGTATGCATTATCTACACTTCAAAGATAACCCCAACTCACCCCCCAAAATCTACTTTATGAAACTTAGGAATTTTTATCTCAGCTGAGCTTAAGTTGACAAGTTCTAATGTAAGCTCAGGTCTGCAAATTCTAAGGGGATAATACCACAAAGTCTTACGATCACATGTGTGCTGTGTTTTCTCAGTATTTCACCTGAATTAGGAACACAATAAACACTCCCGAATACATCGTAGGTGAGAAATTCTCGATGGAGCAAATCTATGTTTCAAGCGATCCATTTGTTTTAGAAAAGAACATCTCAGAAGGGTTAACAGGTTCAACTCGGCAAGTGGAATCATCAAGTTTCAGTCCGTTTTCTTTAGATTCATTAACTAACCTAATAGCACCATTTAGTGAATCTGTTTTTGGCAGCTCATGCTGGGATCTTCCTTTGTCAGCATTCTGACAGGAAGAATTGGAATGCTGCAATGTACGGACTACCTTTCCAACCAAAATTCCATTAGAGGACATTGCATTGCATTTCAAAGTCCTTTGAAATAAGCCCTTTGACTCCTCCTCAGATTTTCCTGAAGATTCTGCACCATAAGGGACTGTGTTATCAGAGCTGAGTTTAGGATTTTCATTCACTGTTGGCTCCACAAAAATTTCATCAGAAACTTTTTTGTTTGTTTGCATTTGCTTCATTTGCATTACCGAATTTGTAATTGTGGATGAAGGAACAGCCTGGTAGAGATCTTCATCCTCCACAGCACTGCTAAGACAGTCAGGCTGTGACACAGTCTGACGAGCAGGCAATTTATTGTGAATACTGATGGTGATCTTCTGTTTTCTTGACGTATCAGTCATTGAAGGCCTGGTAATTGCCTGGTTTTGAACACAGGCCATTGGTGGTGCTGAAGATGGCCTTTTTAGGGTGACACCAGTGGTCTTTGCGTCCTCTTTTATGGATCCATTTCCATTTAAACGGCTTGAATTCTGTATTTAAAAAGAAGAAATTGCAAGATGGATTAACGCAAACACTGCATGTAACATTTTGAAACACAAAACTCTCCTACTGAGTGTTTCTACAAATGGTCTTAACACCTAAAAAGAAAAACACACTGCCCTTTAAGGATAAATGCAAGTCCAATAAGCGTATTCAATTCCTGCTTTTGGTTTACTGCAGATTGGTATCAAATTAACATCATCTTTGAAAACCAGCCAAGCAACTTAACATTACCTGCTGCTATTCCCAAATATATTTATTTTCCCCTTTAAACATACCCTGAAAAGCCTGAAGTAATCGTTCTGGTGCTCAGGAATAAGACATTTAGTTTTCCCTGTCTTAGCTAAAGTGACGAGGATAGGAAAAACAAGTCCTCTTTTAAATGATTTGAGGATTAGTACACTCTGCTTAAATAGTCAAAGAGCGTAGCTCTCTGTGCTTTAGAAAGCTGTCTTGGAGGTATAAAGTAATGGAGTCGCATGGCTGCACAATTTAGCAGTAACCACTGTTTGAATGACTCTGGCTGTAGCATGAGGGCTGTGAAGAAAGCTGCAGCGTGGGAAGGAAAACAAAACTAAGATGCCGAAAACCAAACAAAAAACCCCACACCAAACCCCAAACCCACTAGCAGTTTGGTGCCGTTATCTGCCCTCCCGCTTCCCTGAATTACCTTAATCATATGAGGAAGAAGTCGTGGTCCCAGAAATCCAGCCTGCTTACTATTAGCCCCCTGCTGACCAGGAGGGAATGAACAGGGATAAGATGGTGCTGGCAAGTAAAACGCACGTTCTCCAAGTGTCAAATCATAGCGCCTTCAGAAAAGAGCAGTGATCGTAGTTTAGTTTTTCTTTCAGCCTACTCTTGGATTAAATCCCATCCTATCATTTTAGAGGAACAGCTCATACGATATGGAAGCCTTCTCTACAGAAGGCTTCGCCAAGACTACAAACTGAAAAGTAGAGAACAGTCTTCCTACTAAGACTATCACTTGCACAGCAATAATTCATTCTTACACCACAGATGACCTTCATTTCTCTCCTTCTCTAAATTAGCCAGCTACAGATAACACATAGATAGCAATTTACATGAGTGCTGCAGTTTAAGGCCAAGCAACAAAAGATAATAAACGACACAGAGAATTTCAGGTTAGACAGAACTGAATTAGACAAATAATAATCTTCTCCCGGGATAGCAAGAAAAACACTTGCAAAACAGAAAAATATCAATAACAGGAAAGTAAATCTCTTCTGAACACATTTTAAGATTTGTTATTACCTGATATAAAAAAGTATGTAAGCTTGCTGACCAAGAACTCTTTTAATGTCAGTATGCACTACTTTAGCATCATTCATCTGATACCAAAGTCCATTACCAGCCTGCAAATAAAGACAACGATTTCTTTAGGTGAATTGCACGTTTTCCAATTGAAATCACGGATAGGAACAAAATACACACATGTCAAATAAAAATATAATGAAATCTTTTTCCCTAGAAACAGTAGCTGCTAGTCATGCTTTAATTGGTTTGCCAGCACAACCTTTACCCTGTTAGAAATGCTGTTGACTTCTACCTTTACATAGCATATATAGTGTCCTGAGTGACAGCTGACACCGTGATGTACCAGCACCGCGTATAAGGCATAGAGCAGTGGTTCTCCCATTGACTGCGACATGTAGGCTCTCAGGTCCAAATACTCCGGATATTTCACCTCCTAAAGAGACACCAAGAAGATAGAAAAATTATCCCAGAGTACTTTGTGGACTAGCCAGAGAAAAACACTTCCAAAAAACACAGACTAGAATTTATTTCTAGAATATATTTCTCGAATATATTTCTTGATTCACTACAAATAAGTCTTCCCATAAACAACGGTTAAGACTAGAAGTTGCAGAGAACTGTTTCCTGATGAATCAGCCTTCTCAGAGGAAAGCATATGCTTCTTGTCAAGCGGGAACTTTATTGATATTAAGAGAAAGAATAAGCCATAGTCGTTAGTCTACAATTATTGTCTGAAAATATTAACAACTTTCAGCTTTGGGGGATGTCCCATTACACAATGATATAGTTGCATTACAGTGGTAAATATACCTTGTTGATCTTTCCACCTGTGAAATCTGCAAATCTTTTCAGTGATATTGTGAGAACCTTGGAAGAACGGTGTATGGTAAATCTCTTGGACGCAGGAACCATCTTTTTACACCTTAAAAACAAGCAGAGATAAGTGTTTGAAGGCATCTTCTTTTTTCGCCCCCAAAACAAACTCCTTTTAATGTCTCACGCATGCCTATGCTATTTGAATGATATTTACTTGCATAATAGGTTGGTCTTTTTTCTTTTCATAAACCCATGCACTGCGTGTCAGGTTTGTTAATACAGAGAAGAAGGTAAATTTTCCCAACAACTCAGAGCATAGCGGGAACAGGAATCTCTCACAAAAGGGTATGACCAGGTTGGATGGCAAGGTACCATTTCTTGGTCTACAAAAGTGGCTATTTGAACTCCAATCCTGGATACATTCCTTCAGCTTTCAAGGGAAATACAAATACTGAAAGCGGAACGAGAGAGCCTTGGTCCCCAGGGCTAGAAATTGCAAATAATCTCCAACATAGGTCGACTATCAACATCAAAAATACAACAGAAGCACATGGTCATTCTACAGGAGGGAGACATTTAACAGTAGGAAGTCTTCATGTACTGAGCTTGTCTGGAAAGACACTGAACCCATCTGCCATCCTTTGAAACAAAATAGTTCAGTTTGACACATTGCCCGCTCCAAGGTAGGACCTACGGTGTAAGCAGTGAAAATTAGCCACTAGCCCAGAGAACAACGGAAACTGGGCAGTTTACATCAAGAAGAGTACTGTCGAGAGCTAATAAATAGAAAGAACAAAAGTAGCTCTTTTTGAATTCTGATGGCAAAATACAAGCCAGAGAATTGCAAACCCATAGGGAATGCCTATGAACAAGACTTCCCCCCTCCAAGGAAACAAAAATCCAAGTCTTTTATAAACTTCCACAAAACTTGTAAGTAGATCCAAAGTTTAGAGGTAGTCCAACAGAGTCATGCAACATAGAAAACTGACATCTAGGATTAAGACCTAATTCGTCAAAATCTTACTCGCTACATTTATAGCAATTCTCTCCATCCAGCTCTTCAGGTTTCACAAAGAGTTCCAGAGCTCTGCTAACAGACGAAACCGCCTAGAGCAGCGAGAAAGAAGAGCGTAAAGTCACCGTAATTCAAAATTCCAGAGACATACTAGTAGTTTATAAGAGAATCTTACTAACATACTCAAGCGATCTACTAGGAGCACTGTGAAGAAGGAGGCAGAAAGAGCATGCTCAGCATTGACCTCACCTGGAAGGCATTTGACTTTGGAACAAATACTTTTCCAGTAGCCTAGACAGCATCTATAGTGTGCTTTGTCATCAATACTGGGGACAAATTCATCAGTCTAACAATTAGATGTATATTGAGGTAGAACAACAAAGAAGTAGGACAGCATTATAATTTTTGCAGAAAGAGAATTCTTTCCCCTTAAACCCAATGCAAATGTGGGGACTATTTACATGGGTTCCACAGAAGGACAAAGTCCAATCCACTTCCTTAGCACCACCAAGCTCTTACGTTTTAACATTATATGTGGTTTGGTTTTTTAAGTTAAACAAGTTTAATTTAGAAAGTTATGCATGTACTTAAACATCATGAATTATATTTAGAAAACATCTTACCTTTATATCCAAAGTGATATCAAGAAATGCCTCATACGTATCCGAAACTGCTTTGCAATTCAAGCACTTCACTGGAAGCAAAATATAAATGCTTAACATTATGTGAAGGAGACTAACTGTCCAAATTCAAGTTGTTGACAGATACTACTTTAGACAAACTACAGACTGCTTTACTACCGACAAAAGACACAGATCAGTTCTAAGGACAGGAATATTTTTTCAAGTACCTCTCGATCTTAGAAATCCTCCAAATATTTGATGAATGATGGTGGTAGCTTGAGAAGATCTGTCCAATCTGGAAATAAATTATAATCAGACCTCAGCAGATTTAAGGCACAGAGTTAACTCTTCAAAGAGTTTGATGAAAACCAAGGATGATGTAGACTTTCGTTGCTGATAGTAAATAAGGCACTAAAAGGTGCTAGAGATCATTTCTGAGAGTAAATAAAGGACTAGAAGGTGCTAGAGAATGTATGAAAGTGAACTTGTTTATGCTTACTCGGTGCTTCCGTTCAAGCACGCTTCCTGCATAGCATCAACAGTATAGCGCAAGAACTCGTGTGCGTCTTCTTGACTGCCAAAACGGAAATGTTGTCCTATTCCTAAATAAGAAGATGATAGTATTGACCTCATTTAAAAATGAAATCATTCTTGTATTTCTAAAATCTCTCTTCATTGGAGTGTTAAAACCACTTAGACACATCAAATAATTATTTGAAGATTACAAGCTATTGAAAAGAAACACATCTGAAGCCACTTACGACTGAGATTACTGATAACATGCGTAGGCTCGATGGCATCAACAGTGCAACGCAGGGCCTGGTTAATGTGAGTCTCCATCGTGCACATCATGCAAAAATCTTGTTCACGACCTGAAGAGTGAAAGAACAAAGCATCCCAGTCCAGCGAAATATCCAGAACTACAAACATCTAAGTACAATTTAAACTATAGATACAATATCCACTCTCCTTGCTACATTCTATTCTCCCAAGATGCCAATGTCCCAACAGTCTTGTAACATTTCATTTCACACAACTTGACAGAAGAAAAATATCCACTAAGCCTGTATTCAAATGCATTTTGTGAAGAGAAATCTAAAAGACTACTGCAAAGTCGCAGTTGTAAAGGCTGACAGGAATGTGAACTCCACAGGCTGCAAAATGTATTACTCTCTAAAATTACTACTAAATGCATTACTGTCCAATGCACTTCATTATTCCCATGAAGCAATAAATGATCCTTTAATAAACAAACAAACAAACAAACAAACAAATAACTACATAAATAAACCATGGTGCATTAATTGCACTCCATATGCTATTCGGAGCCCACTGCTAATACAGTGCTCAAAGCCAGCTGCTACAGGTAAAATCAGGCAAATAAGCTTATCTCACAGAATCACTGCTGTTCTTTCACCTTCAGAGCTATCCAACAGATTCAAAATACTGTTAGAAAGTACTCACATGACTGGCTGTGCTCAAGAGAAAGCATGTAATTGGCAAGTGGGGGTGTGTAGGTCAAACACTGCAGTGTAGCATTAAGAAAACATGTGTTGCCAAGATTGTACAGGCCAACTCCAACACTTTGTGTTTCTCGCCAATCCATACAAATCTTCTCAGGTGGAAAAAGAATGCTCTGTGGCGGAGCAATTCCATCATTAACGACTGCAAGAAAGTTAAATTTAAAAAGAGATCTTGTTTGTTTGTTTCGAAGAAAGGTATTTAAAAAAATACTATTCTGCAGGAGCACCTAGAGGAGCTAGCTACAATCCAAACCAGAAAAACTTATTGCAGACAGCTTTAATACCACCAAATTCAAATTGGCTGGTCAACACAATGTTTTGGGGAAAAAAAAAAACAAAAAACAAAAAACAAACAACTTTAGTCAACCATTTTAATTCTTCTAAGGCAAGGCTAACTGCCATTCTGTTTGTAGCACCTAATGCCAAGTTCCTCTCCATCTATAATCTTTAACCTGATTAACTCAACTACTGTTTTTTTCCTGATTATAACTTAAACCACAAACTTAGACTTGAAATTATACGGTAAAAACGTAAAAACTAGGAACTAGGAATGACGGTACCCCTACAGATACCAGATTTTTTCCTGAGCAATGTTATCCTTCAAAAAACCTGTGAAAAATGGAAGCTGTGAATAGCAACAGTCAAACACTTTTCTCTGCAAAACAGAAAAGACATGGAGGAATCTGTGCATTACAAAAAGCTCCCCATATTTCTCTGTTGACTGTAAATATATCAAAATTAATTTCTGTAACATCAGTCACTTCAGTTGCCTTAGGGGATTCGCTTTTCAAGTCTTTGTTCACAGTAGTCCCCTTCTCTATCAGTGCAACAAGTAAGAACTGCATTTTCTACTTTTGCTTTGAAGAAAATGGAGACAGGATAAAACGCACACTTACTTTGATCTCTTGGGGCAAAAGCCTTAGTTTTTTCAGATGATCTACAGTAAATAGCACCTCCACGTCCTTGGGCCACAGAGACTTGGCTTGAATCTTCTGCAGGCACTATCCAGCCCCAGTTGGCGGTGCGTGACATCAGTATTTTAGGACTTGGTTTCTTGGATTTGCCAGACCGCCTTGAAGAGGGCTTTTTAGGCTTTGAAGATTTGGGCTTCTTAGCTACGGTCATTGTTCACATCTGCAACAGAGACAGAAGTTCTGGCTGACGTAAGAATATCAAGAAGCATTCCAAGAAGAAAAGAGTAACAGAAGTCCTGTCACTTAATCTCAAAGAAACAGCCTTAAGAACTAAATCGCTGGTATGAATGATTTAAAAAGAATCCCCAAACTAAACACACAAAGTGAAAATTTCCATCTAAACTCTATCAGTATTACTTTTCGCTTCTGCAGAACTAGTGGCTGATGCCATTTCTTTCCCTTCCGTAGGATTTTAATCCATTACAACTCTGGAGTCTTTTTAATATAAAAATGTAGAAGACATTCTCTGAGGGGAATCAGTTATTTATTGATTTCCGGAGTTGCGCAATTATCTGTTAATTAGTACCTATGATCTAATAGATAATTGTTGCAATTATCTATTGCTGGCATTAGTAACGGAACACTATTACTTCACTGCCTGCGTTTTTCTGTTTCGTCTGCACAAAGGTACCCAGAACTCACTGCTACTTTTCTTCTGTCTTTCCAGGGCTCGCCCTCTACCTCACTGTCTACTGCACCAGTCATGAGGGGTTTGTTGTGATTCTATAATGAGCCTAGCTTTTAAATACACCTTTCATGGGCGTCACTTGGTGACGGCAAGTTAATTTGTGAGGGCTCCTCAGTCTACATCATGCGGTCGCTTTTTCCAGGTGAAAAAGCGGAGCTGTAAGTGGCAGTACACTAAAGCCCTGGCATGCTGAGATCCAAGAGGAGAGATGTTTGGCCCTCCTTTTCACTCCTGGGAACCATATACCTCAAAACCCACAGAGGATGGGCTATATCTCAGAGAAATCTTGGGAAAGGAGAGCACGAAGAGCATGTTTGCAAATTTATTTCTCCCTGGGCTTCTTCTGCTTCTCCAAGAAAGACGAGTTTGAATATAACTTTGGCAGCAGTACTTCTGGTGTTTTACTCCTACCACATTTAAAACTCCTACGACAAACTGAAAAGTTAGACTAAAAAGCAGCTCTTTCCGTTCTACTTTGTAAAGTTGCATGCTTTCCTCATGCAAAACAACAGGGGAATGTAAGCTAGAAACGGAAATGCTGAATGTAAAACAAAACAAAACAAACCTCAGCCCTCCAGGACAAAAGCCAATAACTGCTACAAAGTCCTTTTTAAAATGCTGATTAGGTTTCAAGGTGATACCGCTTTAAATAAGCGTAGTTGTGTGTCCATAGGCAGAAGCTGAATAATGACAGGATGAACTTCTATACTTCATGTTTTGTTACTGTCTTACTGTAGCACACAGGGACTTGTTACCTTTAGGGAAACCACTAACCTCATGGAGGGTTTAAAACATAAGCTAGTTTGTTATACCAAAATGACGGAGAGAACAAAGCATAAAGTGCTTTCAGATTTCTAGCACGCCTTGATTGCTGTCCATTAAACTTCAGACACGTTAAACAAAACACAGTAAATAAGAAAACTCCTAGTCCCACAGCTGGCAAATTGTGTGCAGAGGTTGTAATTAGAACTTTTTTGCCTTGACGTTTTACATTTAAAATTGATTTTAAATCCATTCTATACACACTTTCCATTCCTGAAAAAACAATACGCAAACCTGACAAATGCATTTACATGAGAAATGAAGTCGTCCTTGTCCGATTGGAAGACTAAGGTGACAGCTCCTGGGCTCAGGGATAAGCTCCGATCTTCACCAGTGACAGCTCCTTTTGTAGGATTGAAAGGGAAAATGTTTCAGCAACACATTGGAAACATACTTAAGGGACAAGAAACAAAATCAAGACTGCAGTGAGAAGGAGAACAGAAAAACAATACTGGGGGGAAAGGAAAGGAAAGGAAAGGAAAGGAAAGGAAAGGAAAGGAAAGGAAAGGAAAGGAAAGGAAAGGAAAGGAAAGGAAAGGAAAGGAAAGGAAAGGAAAGGAAAGGAAAGGAAAGGAAAGGAAAGGAAAGGAAAGGAAAGGAAAGGAAAGGAAAGGAAAGGAAAGGAAAGGAAAGAAGAAAAAAAGAAAAAAAGGGAAAGGAAGGGAAGGGAAGGGAAGGGAAGGGAAGGGAAGGGAAGGGAAGGGAAGGGAAGGGAAGGGAAGGGAAGGGAAGGGAAGGGAAGGGAAGGGAAGGGAAGGGAAGACCTTGATCTTTATACTGACCAATGAGATAAGCCTTACACATTTTTAAGTTTATTTTTGACAACTGATTGAGGTGTTACCAGCTATTAAGTACGATTCAAGAGCAAATATTAACACTAGAAAGAAGAAATCCGATCCACCACCACTGTTTCAAAATACATCCATTTCTCATTTGGAGATGACGTCTCTCTGGCAAGATAGTAGAAAAACTGTAAATACCGATAGAGCTTCCTCTCCCGATGTTCCATATACATACCGATGCTGTTCCTACACCTACGCTCTGAGCATAAATTTATGTTGACATGAGTGACAAGAGAGGGTGTTACTCCTCTCTTTGTTTGCCTTGAGAGACACACCTCTTGTCCATTGAAAAGTAAATTCAAGATTCCAGATCAGTTAAGACAGTTGCTATCCCCCCATTCAGAGTTCTGCAGCAGCACTCTTCAGATGTGTTTAGCAGTCTCTTTAGAAAATGTTATCACTTAGGACCTGCTTCTCAGTAGGTCCACGTTTGGCCTCCGCTTAGCAGAGAGTCAATCCCAGCTTAAGCTTTCGTACAAGAGCCCCTTCACGAAACGGAGTTGAACCCTGACATAACTGAGTTGAACCTTTAACCTTGAAGCTTCCTTAAAGAAGAAAGCAGCACCCAGGCCAGGAAATAGAAATTAATCGTCACTTTACCCTGAAACGCAGTGGGCTATTCTGTGCTGGCAGGATTGCTGCCGGGCTGGCCGACGAGGCGGCGGGCAGCTCCCCGGGGCCACAGGGCCTGGCACAGGGAGCCGCCGGGGGTCTCCAAGGTCCGGGAACAGCGGCAACAGCGGCAACAGCAGGGACAGAGGGGACAGCAGCGACAGCAGCAGCCACCTCAGCCGGGGCCGTCTCCACAACCGCCACAACGGCCTCGGAACGCCGCCGAACTCGGAGCTCCAGCGTGACGCCTTTTGAACCTGGCCGCGCTGCTCATGGCTAAAACCAGAGCGTTTCCTCCGGCGTGTGTTTACTGTCGGTGCCGGATCGGCCCTCACCCCGAGCTCTCCCTGCCGGGAGGGCTTTGGGCTTGGGGTTTCCCTCCCGCCGCCGCCGCGGGCAGGCCCCGCGCGCAAGGGGTCCGCGCTGGGGAGCAGCATCTCACCCGCGGCGAGAGACCGAGGGCACGACATGAAAAAGCCCCGACACGAAAAAGCCACGACATGCGGCCGAGGCGGCGGGGAGACGGCTCTGAGGGAGCTGCCACTTCGCCCCGCCGTCTTCCCCTCCCGGGCCGCCCCGCCGAGCCCCGTGCGCCTCAGGTGCTGCGCTGAGGGGGTGGCTGGCTACTGAGACAGCTGCCCAGGGCACTGCTCATGGCACCGAGCCTGACGGAGGTCAACAAGTGTTGAACAATGCTCTCAGACATCGGGTCTCACTTTGGGGTGGTCCTGTGTGGAGCCACGAGTTGGACTTGGTGATTATTGGGAGTCCTTTCCACCTTGGGATGTTCTCTGATTCTAGGTCAGCAATCCAGTAGCTGATGAGAAGTGTGGAGTCATTCAAAGGGAAGAGAGAGCACAACACTTCTCGTTTGCAGAAGCGGCTATTTGGTAACCAAACCGACGATTCCTTTGCTTCTAGAGCAACTAACAGCAGGGATCCGCTTTACAATGGAGGGAAAAGAGTCGTTGGCATGTCATGTGAAGTAAGCTTCAAATCCCAGAGGATGATTTTGTTGGAACTTTATTCAGCTGAAAACACAGAAGCCTTGCTTCTGCTTGTGTTAGTTACAGCTCTGGTTTACTTTGGTTGGGAGGGAAGGCATTCCAGGCTAATGTGCTGTACCTGTTCCTTCAGCTCATTGTCCATAAACGGAGGAGCAAACGAAATCAGTTTAATCTCCATTAAATGCAGCAGACAAAGCGGAGTAGCGGGCGATCTAGCACTTAATTTTTCCTGTAAGCAGGAAACCCAGAACTCAACAACACTTTTCAAATCTTGTCCTGCAGTAAATGACCAGCTGAGTGAAGCTTGCATTTAGAGGATGTGCTCCTATAGTAGATGGAAATAGCTTTTCCTCTTCACAAGTGCAACTGAGTGGTGGACTGGCAGCTACGTGGTTAACTAGTTGTGCCAAAGGGGTTGTGTTGAATGCACAGAAAAATATGCAGGTCCCAACAGTAAAGGGTTGTCTGTAGGCATGACACTGAGTACAGATGTTGTCTGCAGGTTCGTGCAGAGTGCACCGCGCCAATAAGCACCCAGAGTCGGAATGCACACGAAGGTCTTTTAATTATATAATTACTTATAGAACTCTGCAGAGTCAGGTACTTGGCCATCTTTCGCAAAGCAAGCACACCTCTGACTTGAATCACCGTCATTTATACACAGGAAACTTGTGAAAACTCTCTCTTTGGCTCCTTTGGATTGGTTATTACAGCTCACCTAACTTATCTCCACTGAGCTTGTGCATTACAGAGGAATACCGGGGGGGAGGGGGAACAAGAGAGGGGGGACACACACCGAATCCCACATTAGCATAGATTAGCATTTTGACAGGTGTGATTTTTAATGTGCTAATGACCCTTAATGAGAAAAAGGTTACTATAGGTCAGTCTGGAGCTGGTGTTCTCCTTCCTGTTTTTTCCCTTTTAGCCCTTCTCTTCCTTGCTTCTGCTAGCTCAAGGCTACCTGTCTCTCTCCTTCTTTATTTTCTCACCTAAAAGACTGCACAAGCTACAGGCCTCCCTATTTGCTTCAACATTTCCTTGTTTGTTTTTTTTGTTTGTTTTGTTTGTTTGTTTGTTTTCCTTGTTTGTTTTTGTAGGGCTACAGCCCTACACAGTTAAGGCATCAGAATTCATTCCTTTGCTTGATAGCAAAGTATGAACATACAGAAGAGTTAAATATTTTCTTTGCATTCTTAAAGGCGATTTTTCAGACTTGGGCTTCAGTTGTTGGAGTTGAAGAAATCAGTAGACATCCTTACTTTTATGTTAAGACCAAAATCTTTATCTAAGATTGTGTTATCGAACGCAACTAAACTCCCACCCCCACATGGTTTTTTTGTAACTTCGCAATGATCTTGCTGCAGTCCCACTCTGATGGTCTTTCAGTAACATGCAAACTGCCGTGGCAGATTCTGTTACAGTGCTTTTCTATTGACAGTGTGCATAACACTCACGGTAAAGCCCCTCATTTCGCAGTGGGGACATAAAGTGTTTCTTTGGACCCTGCTGCTTCTGTTAGTACTCATTTTTTCACAAACTTGTTGAACCTGAGCCGTGCCTACCGAGCCAACGAATGCTTTGATGACACAGTATTTTGTCAAAGCAGTTTTGCTTCTTGGAGCTACAGAAGCAGCTCTGGCTACGTGATAGGGAATTGTGCTGCATTGGCAAAACCAGACTTAGCTACAGACTTACAACACTTGCTAACTCGATCTATTTCAAATCTCATTTTAACTTTAAAGGACAATCAGTTTTGTGGCTCCTGTCTTACTAATTTGCCTTGTTTTGCATGGAAGGGCAGCCTGGGAATGTTTTGCTTTATTGCATGCTTCAAAAAAAGGCTGAGGAAGAGACTGGAGGAACCTTTTCTATTCTATGGACTTTCCCCTGAGAGTGTGGAATTGCAGGCTACTTGGATGAATGTTCGAATATGAGTAAGGGAGCAGACCTCAGCCAAAGGAGGTGGAATCCTTGCTTAATAGTAAGTATCACTGTGGGGACATCTTTGCTTAACGGGAGCCATTTAAACTCTTCATAGAAACAAAATAAGCTGGACATCTTATGCTTGGAAAGCAGTATGGTTACACAGCTGCTAACATAATGACTTGAGTCTACCGCTCTGCAACTTCAGGTTTTGTTTTCAAGCAGTGCATACATCAGTTTAAGCTTTGGACAAGGAGATTTGCAATGCAAATAGTGATAAACCAGAATCGGCGGCGCTGACGAGTGTAATGGTGAAATGCAGCAAATCAAGTATTCCTGGAGAAATGTGAGATTACAAAACTAGCAAGCCATGAAGCACTTTTGTTGTTGTTGTTGTTTTTTAAATCAATTCTTATATGCTGAAATAGCACCTTCAAGAAAATCTGTTTATCTAGCCAGGTAACGGTGTCTCCCTGTAAACAGGAAGGAAATGCCAGGAGCAGCCATACCTCTTTGCTGTCAAACTAAAGAGCAAGTCGAGGCCAACATCATGCCATAGTGCAAAGGCTTGCTAAGAAAGATCATTCTAAGAGGTCTGCAAGAAAAGATGACTTACTTTGTCATAAGTTTGTCAAATAGAATGGACGAGTTAGTAGTCGAGTACCGACTGTGCCCGACTCTACAGCTGCGGCGCAGCTCCAAGTCCCTGTTTTCTCCGTGGACTCGTCTCACAGTTTTTGCACCAGCTCTACTCCTCAATGTTCTGGTGACTGAAACGCAGAAACAAAGGATTTTGAAACAGTGAAGATGGGATTCTCCTTATTTCACCGTTGCTCTTGTAAAATGGAAACAGACAGACAAAAAAGGCACCCTGAAGTGGATTGAGTTTTCTTTACATTTCAGGTCAGAAGTTGGTGTCACAACCACTGCATTCCACTTTTTTATCGCTCTGCACGTTTAAACTGTCTACTTAAAACTGGGACCTGTAGGGAAATTTTTAAAGAGACTGAAAGCTAGCCAGACAAAAACAAACGTGCAACTTTTGTTCCACGCAGGAGGGAAATCTACTCCAGTTATTTCTGTCTTGGAAAAGTGAGAACAATCAACACCTTTCTCTAAGGTGTTTTCACTCCATTCATGTCAAACTGTATCTAACAGTGCTCAAAACAAACACTATGACATTGCAAGCCTCTTCCTAAGAGGTGTATGTTTGATTATTCTGTTTATGCATGCAGCACTTCCATTTCCTGCATTAGGATCTAACAGCTCAAGGAGGGAAGAATCGTTTCAAGAGAAACACCCAAACACCACATAACTCAAACTCGTGCTTTTTAGAAAAAAGCCTGCCCATTGTTTGCCATACAGCACCCTTTGGCACAGGTTTGTTGCTTGCACTGTCATTAAAAGAGCCAAGAGGACAAGGGGAAGGGAAGAGCTACACCACTGTGCTGCTAGGATCACAGCTAAGGTTTACTTTTGTGCTTGCCAGCTATAAAACTGAGTTTGAACTTATCAAGTATCGATTTACTTTGCACAATTAGAAGAGTTTGCTTTGTGCCTACCAAGCTGCAATTCACACTGCTCCCTCCCCAAGGAATTCATAAAATCTCCTATTTGCACCTACCTCTCTTCACAGAAAAGTCACTGAGGAGTGAATTCAGCTGACTACAGAAGGCTTTGGGGCCAAATGAAAGCCATGGAGTGACCAAGTGCCATCCTCTTCAGTAACCAGCGTAAATAGGTATCCCGGGGACTTACAGCCACTTACCTGTGCTATATTCTTTTTTTCGTTCCAATTTTGGCTTTCTCAACTGCCTACATTAAGAAAGAGGACAGGGCAGAGAAGGGAGAAAAGACTTGTTGTATTAGACCCATCAAGGATGGGAAATTTCACCATGTTTACAAGCCAGTGCTCCATGGTATACAAAGAGAAGCCTGTAGGCCTCACGCAGGATCCACATCCCAAGTCTCTTGCGTGCCATATACACGCGGTTCTGTATGTACCCACATTTCCTAGCTTGCTCATGTTGAATTCTCAAAATTATGAGCAATAGCACCCAAGTGGAAAAGATACATGTCCTGGTTTCAGTTAGGACAGAGTTAGTTCTCCTCCTAGTAGCGGGTAGGTTGCTATGTTTTGGCTGAGGATGTGTGAAAGGATGTTTAGAAGAGTGCTGATACCACCCCGATGTTTCAATTGCTGCAGAGCAGTACTTACAACAAGCCAAGGACCTTTCGGTGTCTCACTGTCCTACTGGCGATCAGAATCGGCGCACAGCAACAGCTGCGAGGGGACAGACTCAGGATGGCCGACCCCAACTGGCCAAAGAATTCTATGCCTTATGGCAACACGCTGCACCATGGATAGGGCGGGGCAGCCGGGCTGCTAGGGGTTACGCTGGGCACTGGTCAGCGGGTAGTGAGCAACTGCATTGTACATCACTTGTTTTGTACACATTACTAGTAGCAGTACTATCATCATCATCATCATCATTATTATTTTCCTGTCTTAATAAACTGCCTTTATCTCAACTCGCGGGCTTCACTGTCCCGTTTCTCTCCCCCATCCCAGAGAGGGAGGTGGGAGGGTTGCAGAAGGGCTGTGTGGTGTTTAGCTGCCGGCCGGGTTAAACCACAACAACACCTCAAAGGGGTTGGGGAAAAAAACATGTTTTTTTTAGAAAAGCGGAAGACTTTCACTGAGAAGAGGGATTCTAGTTTTAAGGTACTGGTACGCCATCAGCATGCTCATAGGCCTCTGCTGATTTTAGCCGGAGGTTTATCAGGCCACAACTCACTGCACATGCTTTCTCTCTTGCTTTTCAATCTACAAATCGAACAGAGATTGAACATATAGAAATGCAGTACCTTGAAAAGCGTCTTCTCTTGACATTTCCCCTCAGTATCGCCATACTTTCTTCAAAGCTGGAGACTGAACACCGCAGGATGCTTTTGCTCATTGATCTTAAACGGTGTCCGTTGAAACATTCAATACTGGGAGAAGAATAATCCTAGGGAAAGAAGGAAACAAGAATATATTTATGTGAACCACGTAGATTCAGATAAAGAAATTCTGCCTCACGCAAGTTTAATTGACCCTCCTGACTTGGTAGTGGGGCAACTAATGGCAGGCAGACACTGAAACACTGCTGTGCTCAAGAAAAACCTGGAGAGAAAAAAAAAAAAAAAAAAGCTTTCAAAACTAAAGCTTCCCTCTCCCCACCATTTTCTTGTGGATAACTTAAGCTTAATATCCTTGGCAAAAAGATATTGCAGCAAAACCTTTCACATAAACTTAGTGTTTCGTGAAAAACAACAACAACAACAAAACATTAAATTCAATTGGAATTTTTTTCAATAAATTCAATTGGAATTTAAATTCAAAACTTTAAATTCAGTTGAATTTAAATTAAAAAAATAAACTAATTAATTTAAATTAAAAAAAAATTTAATTCAATTGACTGTTCAGAGGAACAGTCAAGCTTGACATTATACATCCTAGAATTAAAATCTAGTTTGAGTTTTTCTCCCATCTCCAGGCCTTGCTAAAGATGCTTATTAGGAGCTCTGTCAAAAAAAGTGAAAGGCTTGTTATATCAAAGCTTCGAACCCTTCTTACTGCCCTTGACCTTCTTCACATTGCTGCTCCTACAAGGGTGAGCACTATCATTTTTAGTACGGGAGGGAAGCTGTGATATCCTTGAGTGGGGGGTCGTTCTGTTTACAAAATGAAGTTCCAGTAAGAGTACATCAAATGAACCAACTTTCTTTGAACTTTAATTCATCACTATATTGAATGAATGACCTCTGGATTTCTCTCTCCCATTTGGAAGTCAATTTGAAAACAAAATACCTCTGCCATAAAGAGCCAGGCATCAGAGACACCTGTTGCGCCTCAAGAACAGAGAAGGTATGAACGACAAGAGCAGCTGAATAAAATGCAACTTGCCATTAGAAATGGGTGTACTGGCATCTACAGGTGCCGCTGGCATCTCCTCATCTGGTTTCTCGTTTTCAGTAGCAGGGTTCTGCTGTGGTGACTTGGAGTTGTCGCATGGAGCACACGCTGCAGAGGTGCGACCTTGCAAGAAAGAATAGATACCAAAGATCTTCGTCGTGCATTTTCAGTTACAAATGCAGAGACAAGTCTTCAAATCCTTAGCGTTAAAGCACGTACCTCTTTTCTCACGAGATTCTTTAATTTGTTCACAAAGTCGTCTAAACTCTGTATCCAGTTCGTTCCTCACCATTGAATATGCAGTGCCTTCCAAAACATAGGCGCTGTGACTATCTGAAATTTTACACACTTTAACTGAATGTTGTCTACCAACCAATGAAACTGTTTTGATCACAGAAAAAAATTGCTTTCTTCATAGGTTGGTTCTGAAAGGTTCTCTCAGTGAATATTTTCAGCATAACAACATCGAAGTTAATTAAAACAAAAGCATTAGTTCCTTGGGAACACTTATATCACAATTCCATGCCCAAGTAGCAAAATGATAAAATATTTACAATTTGGTAAGAGATGTTCTCTGTGGATGTCCAAAATCATCTAATCCATCCGTAGTCTATTGTCTGCACACAGCATTTATCCATCTATATGTTTGACAGATTTTTTCAACTAGGCCTAAAAGCACATCCTCACCTGTAGATCTTTGATCCGGGTAGTACTCTAAGGCATTGTTACAGATTAGATCGATGTCCTTCAGCTAGTCTCCAGCAGCGAGGTACTGGCGCGAGTCAATTTGAGTCAGAACTGTTGAAAGATCCATCGGCTCTTTAATCCTTGTGGCATAGTCAGGTACCTGCAGATCAAATACAAGCATTCAGAGGTTTTCTTAACCTTGCACACTGTCTACCAAAATTATTCTGAAGACTTTAAATAAACGACTTCCTAAAAACCCTGAACATTTGCGATGCATCAGAAGACGCTGAAATTAACCAGTTTGCTTCTCAAAAATGGAAGGGCTCTTTCATTTTTCATTAGAGCGGCCACGAGAGGACAACAAGAAGTAGGGAGGTCAGAAGCACGTGCATGGTAGAGAAGAAACACTGAGGGTGGGAGATTCATTTCACTTTGCTTCAGAAAATCACAACAGTGAAAGCTGAGCAAGCCATCCAGCATTCTCTTTGTTGTCGACATTGAGGAAAAGGTGCATGAATTGCACCTGTGAAGTACCTATTGCAGGCATCTACTTTAGAATGAGATAACTGGGCCCTGAGGTGCTCATTTCTTCCCTCAGACCAGAAGAGGAGCCTAATGACCAGTTCAGATGAGGACATATGTATCTGTCTAGATTTTTCACAGCTCAAGAACCTAGGAGAAAAGGGGAAGAAAAGCCAGTGGAGGCCCACATGAAGACGACTTTGCTGATCCCCAGGTATATTCAAGTTACATCTGTCTTTGAAATATACGCCCCTAGTTTAGGCTTATCTCATAAATTAAGGAGAAAAAGGCATCTAAGCAGCCAATTGGAGGAAAAAGAAAACACACTGCACTTATGGTTGATTCCTATTGAGGAGTTCCAGATGAAACAGAGAACAGGATCTCAAAACTTATTTTTACAAACTGCTGCTCTTATTCCTGTGCCCACAGGAACTGACAGTCCAAGAAAGGGCTTTAGACTTCATTCAAGTAGTCCTGTAAATACTGTTTGTAATTATAAGGAAAGATCTCTGTGCTTTTCAGTGCTGTGACATGCCTACATATCAAAGCTTTTTCACGAGCAAACTGTGTTGGTATTTGGACTGGCTTTTTAGAATGAAACCAGGGCTTTCAGCGAATAATCCCATAAGACACATTTGAGAGTCAGCAGAAGTAAAAGCACTGCCTCTGCTTCTTGCAAAATCCTAACAGTGCAGCCCTAAAAACAAAGTTGAACCTTCCCCAAAACGCTGAGAAGTACGAACACTGAGAAGTTACAGACACACATAGATCAGCACTACTTTACCTTCTGTGGGTCAACGGGCTTTGCAAATTCCCTGAAACGTCTGTCAGTGGCAAGTCTGCGAGTAACGTCCCTCAAGAAAATTCTAAGGTCACGCAAGGTATCCTCCTCTTCCTCCTCCAGCATCCCTACTTCTTCCTCTTGTGGCTTCTGAGGCTCAGCTGGTGGTGCTACAGGCACAACTTCCAATGTCCAATCAACTTCAATTCATCAGGAAAAATTAGCCAATTTACAGTACTCAAATACAAGCATATGACAAATTACTGACAGAAAATGACCACCAAAGCAAAGCCCAACGAGCTAGTAACTTCGATAGGAAAGTTTTAGATGTACTTCTCATATCCTCCTCACTTCTTTTCTTTACGGGAGGCTTAGCCACTTCATTTAGAATTAGGTCCTCAAAAAAAGATGCTCTCTCTGCCCTACCAGGCAACTCAATATTGCACACTTCTCCAAATTCCTTATTAAATAATTTTTGGATCTAAAGCAGAAGGAGGAGAGACATTTCAGATTTAAGGCCACAAAAAACTCATCTTCTATTCCAAAAAGACGAGTACCTTTTCAAATTAAGAATAACCTGAAGAACGCAAACTGAAAAAAGTTATCTTCCTGGCCTTAAAACGCTACATTTTCACAGGCTGGCACAGCAAATTCAAATATCACCTTTAAGAATCACCTGTAGAATTAAAGCTCGCTGAAGGGATTGTACGCTACACTGATAAAGTAACGGCTTTCACCACATCCAACAGCGCCTCCTTTGTATTTACTTGCCTTGCTGCAGCCTTTACTTAGAACCTTTACGGCTATAGAGGGAAGAGAAAGGCTTCAGCAGACAAGTGAGGGCTTTTTGCTGAGTTTTTATTTCTCTACCAAAACGTGTCTGAAGTAGCTAGTACCTCTACGTCTTCCTCCATTTTCAAGTTCTAGTAATAAAAGGTAGGTGAGGAATTTCACTACTTATTTTAGAAGGAATTTACAGCCTGTACAAAAACTTCTGTGGGAACTCAAGCACTTTCAAAGCAGTTGATAATAAACACGTCTAGGTAAGACCCGTTCTCTTCCCCCAGTGACTGAGACCAAATCATCAGAATGACAACAGCGTGGTCCTGTTTTGGGCACCTTCCCTTAATGTAAACTCTCAGAAGTCAATGAAGTTCTGCACCTACTTTTACTACAGTTTATTTAGGAATACAACTAGAATTTGATTCCAAAGTTACTTTAGCAGAAATTGGAACTCAGCTTTCCAGCTTGGAAAGCTTTGGCCTCTATGAAGAAAGAAACTGATTTACTTATTTTTTTTTAATCAAAGTGTTTCAATTCTCTACTAAATTGCATTATTAGCAGTTTACCCAACATAGCATGGAATGGCAGACTGTCAGAAGAAATCTCTTCAGTAAAAACATCCTCTTGTCATTTCAAGCACTGCATATTCTTGACTGAACCACTTTGTAGCCACCAGAATTATTGTATTAATTTATTATTTGCATGTGTGAGAAGGGGGTGAAAGTCACTTGCTTGACTCAGAAAAAACCTTAAGCAGATGCTTTCACGGTATTCTTTTTCTCTAAGCAAATTTTAAGTGATTTGTTAGGGTGCCTGAGTAATAACAGCATGCATTTAAGAAAGCACAGCATTTTGATGCTGAAAGCATTCATAAATTACAAGACACTGAAGAAATAGTAAGGAAAGTATTGACAAATACCTCTTCTGGGAGATCTGAGTGACGTACATCAGACGGAGCAAGCAGCAAAACTGGCAAAAATGCTGGAATGTTACGTAGTAGAGTTAGAAAAGTAAGTTTCAAGGCAGGTCCAGCATTGTCCCACCATAAATGGATATCTGGGACATAAATTGTGCTTGGTGCTGTCTTCTGAGCATTTCGGATCAGCTAGTGAAAAGGAAAGCTTGCGTAAGAAAACTAAAACACGTACAAGAACCTCTTAATACATAGCTACATAGCCATCTGACTGCCCCGTGAAATGAAACTACGTGAACAGAGTGGCAAGCATCAATTCACATAAGGAATTTCTCTGTGCACCCTTTCAGATTATCAGTATTCGAAGAACTCTAGTCAGAAGATGGGAAGGATATATTCAGGCAGTGGCTAGACACCGTAGCTATATGGCCACAGCCACAATTATCGCATAACAAAGAAAGGAAATGTCCCTCTTAAGGGACACATCAGTATTCAGTCATGTAACATGTCTGTCCTTACTTGTATGGCTCTCAAACGTTTCCACTAAAGGTAAAAATATTTTAAGGTAGTGATGCCAAACAAGACAATGGATTTCCTGCCTAAAAGTAAAAACACCAAATCTGTTCATTTTTTCTAGTTAAAACCACATCACCGTGCAAATGAAGTGTTTTCTGAATGTTAATGCTTTTATTGCACATACTGCAACAGCACAAGTTGTGTATGTCCGTGCGAAAACAAAATAAACAGAAGCCCCAAACCTTGGTTGCCTTACTAATATAATTTAGAAGAAGCCTACAAAAAGTAGCCGACATGCAGTCTGATACAGAGCCATCTACTGGGAGCACACAGTCTTAGGAGGCAATGAGAACTACTTTCTGGATCCCAGTGACATGAGCAGCATTTCTTTCCACGAAGACATGTTTATTAGCAACACCGCCCAGCTTCCTGAGCTGCTAGCAACAGCCTCACTGTAAAACTGGGTATGGAAAATGTGGACATGTACAACATCCAGATTGTTTGTGGTGCTGTCTAAAAGAAAAGGGGATTTTCAGACAGAAGCAAACATCCCAGCACATTAAAACAAGGCCACCTCCATTACCAATGAATTTTGCTCACCTTACTTGCAACTCGATTGATCCTTTACATACAGTCAGTGAATCCGATGAGAAGAAAAAGAAAAAAAGGTACCTGTCCGCAGATTTCTTCTGGCGATGCAACGTTTGTAAGCAGAACAGAAAGGTCCAGGGTGTGAACGGGAAACTTCTCCAAAGCGTGCAACACCGCAGGTGCCACGTAAGAAACCTGGCCGTACCCTTCTTTTCCTACTATTAGCAGACGGGGCTGGCATGATGTTGGTTCGCAGAAAGCACTCCTAGAACAAGAGTTAAGAAAACAAGCTTATAAATGAGGTGCTGAATAGACACACAGATGTTCCAAGTAATTTTCCTATAGACTTTCTTTTCCCTCCCCAAATAATCCAAATGGCAGCGGTACATTAAATACATGTAAGATTTCCAGTTAAGTTATTCACTCATTCCAATTGTTTCACCTTCTTCCCTTTGTTTCATCTTCTTCCCTTGTGTTTCCTATTCTTTAATAAACCAAGACAGCAAATTAATATCCCTGCAATCTTGCTTTACTACTAGGAAATAAATTGGTGAGGAGCATTTGTTTCCCCACTACAATCAGGCTGTACCTCTGCTGGCTTAAATCAAAGATGCTAGAGACTTAGCCTTGCTCTAAAGCACAGAAAATCTTCTGGACAGCACAGCAATAGAAACTGAGAAAAATAACTGATCCAGCTGTGACAACATGATCTAACTTTCCAACTGTGGGCTTGCATGACTTCCATACTAAAATATCACAAGATTAACACAACTTGGTGGCTTAACAAATAAAGACACCATTCAATTTTTTCTCAAGGTGTTTTAACAAGCCATTTCTCAGTTTTCTTTCTGCTACATAATTCACTACTGGTTTAACAATCCTGGAAAACAGAAGGGCAAAAGGTGGCAACACAAACCCACAAAGTTGGGGTATTTTTAGCTAAAAGGACAGACAGCACATTTATGTGGTCTTGAGTCTTTCAAAGAATGCCATGGATTAAGTCAACGTGTTCTGGTAGTCTACAGATCACTTTGGCTTACGAAGAGAAGCCTGGGCTTTTCAATTTGGTCATTCAGAGCAACTTCGTTACAACTTTAGTCCCTCCACCCTTTCTTCTTGTGAATACCAAGCACCCCTTCAACACACAAACTTGATGTTGCCCCTTCGTCTACCACCCCTCGCACTTTTAACAGCTGGAACTGTTTACAAAGACTCAGCAGACCTGAGAATTTAAACATAACAGGGATCTATCTTTCTTTACCTGCTGAAACAGAGGCATTTTTTCTCTGGTCCGTCAGGCATTCCATCTTTTAATTCATCTCCAGAAACCAAGCATGCATCGTCATCACTGTCAAACATATCATCTTGTAAAATAGGATTGAAATGCTCTGAAAGGCAAAAGAGGTTTGTTAACTTTCCTGAATAGCCTTTGTCTCTTTCTCTTCCATTAATACAGCTTCTAAATCAGTGCCAAAACCCTTTCTTCATTTGAGAGCACACACTGAAATCTACTTCCTAGAGTTCAGCCCACCACAGATCTAAGGAGATGGCACAAGGCCCTACAAAGCTCTACTAAGTCCCACTGATGTGTACGTATAAGGTACGCTACTCTTGGTGATTTTTTTCTCCCCCTTAGAATAAAGAAGATTACGAACAATTTCTGCAGTTGCTAAATAGCTTAAAAAGAAAACAACAAACAAGACCATTTCTTTCTGGAGGAGGTTCCCACAATGAAAGCACGGGGATTAAGGATGTGATGGCCACAGAATTCCATTTATCTAGTAAATATCAATGCTAATTGATCTCACGTGTATAATACGATCCACAAACATTTAAATTAGGAGACTGGTTAAAAATGATGATAGCTAAAACAATATTCAGCTTAGATCAGTTATACTTGTATCCTGGTCCTGACATTCTTCAGAAAGGAATTAGAAACATTGACCTAGAAATGCTTCCCCTCCAAAGATCTGAGTTTTGATTTTTTAAAGAAAAATAGGTGCCTTATACTTCAAACCTCACGTCAACCTCTACAAATGCTAATTATCTTAGCTGCCGTCAGAAGCAGGATGCTTCAGTAGAGAACGCATCGTCCTTTACTGTGTATTGAGTCATTCAGAGCTTCCATTTGGCATTTCAGTTTCGAATCCACAATAAAACCTATGCGTTATATTCCAGACTTGCCCAAAAAAAAGACATGCACATGCAAATAATAAAATTCTACCACCATTATGTCTGAAAGCTATAAGTTGATTGCACAAACCACAAGTTTTTGCTTTAGCAGAATTATAAAGAAGTGGATGCTGTGGTTATACCTTGCTGTCGGTCCTTCTTTAGTGCAAGCTTTGCATGCGGGAAGATCTTCTGCACAACTTGTAAAATATTCTCTACTGATCTTTGAAAAAGTGGCTTGAAAATGGGTGATAGTGCTTGTACGGGTGAAGCCTCGATCCTGTTTGAAGCTGGAACAACCTTCTTCATAGCCATGAAAAAGTCCTTTGCTTTTATTTTAATAGAATTAACGTCTAGTAGCAACTTCTCCCTACTTGCATAAATCTGAGGATAGCATTGGCGTAGAGAGCACAGCGCAGCTTCAGAACAGAGGGATTTGATATCTGCACCACAGTCTCCTAACAAACAAAAATCAAACGTTACATCAGTCAAGGCCCAGGTTTACAACATGCAACATTTAAAGAATTTGTAATGCCAAAACCAAACAGCTTAACAGGGAATTCAAAGTGCTACCGCTTGTGAGGAATGTTTTAACATTTCGTGTCCATAAAGAACAATTCTGTTTGAATCCTGTCTGCCTCTGGGCCCTGCACTGGCAATTTAATTCTTGAACCACAGATGCAGTGTGTCCCAGTCTCCCCCTCATTCTACTCAATTTATCAAGTCTTCAGAAAATACTCCTTAAATTTATGAACCTGTTTGCTTTTGTTATTCCGGACTTCTATTTCTAACAGTTACAGCCTTTTTTTTCCTGTCTTCTTCGAGATTAACTTAACACTGCTATAGATGTGACTGTCCCTGGGAATGGCTGGGGAAGAATGTTTTAATTACTCGTGAAGTGTCAATAAGAAAGCTATTTGTGTTTGATGTCTGGGAGTTTCATAACAACTGATAACAACTAGTGACTGTTATGGGATACTATGCAGACCTTTGGTATCTGGCCAGGGGGCCAAGAGATTAAGAGGAAGAAAAAAGAAGCTGAAGGACGGCTGGCAGACAAGACCTGCAGAAAATGTAATATAAACTCGGTACAGTGCCAATGGAGTACAAACGGGAAGGACTTGGAGAGGAAGACTACGAGCCTTCAGCATGAAAGACCCCTAGAGACCCCCAGAGGAGACTGATGCGCATGCTCCAGTAGGAGGGACTGGACCCCGGAGGCTAATTATAATAATCTATTTTTTTTGGAAGTAGTAATGAATATGTATTAGTCTAGGAGCATAAAAATCAGCTGCTTGATGTAACTGGTGTGTGCCCTGGTGGAGCGGAGACTCTCAGTGCACCCAGCACTGTTTGCTTACCTCTATTCTTTTATATTCTTTTAATAAATCCTATTTTTTTATTTAATCCTAATTTGAATCCTGAGCCATTTATGCCACTCTGCAGGGATGTTTCATGTTGCTCACTGCCTGATATCCTGCGCTTATGCAGCTGAAGCAGACTCCTCATCAAAAACTATACTCTTGAGGAAGATGCCCCAGAACCATTTAATGTTCTCAGACAACAAGAGGAACGACAACAAAGAGTAAATAGATGAAAGGATCTCACTCAGATTGCTATGAAGGCGTGCCAGCTGCCTCGTTGACTAGTTGTGCAACAAGGCACAAGAGCATGGGTACTGCCTGCTACAAGCTAAGGTTCTTTACAACTTGGTCACAAGCAAGAATCCGTTTCTGTTTCAGTCTTACCAATGCATTTCTCAGCTAGTTCATCAAGCAACATGTCCGGTGGCTGAGGGGTCCAGTCACGAGTATGAATCTTGACAATTTCTTTTCTAGCCTGGAAGCAAAATCATTGCATTTTAGCTTGTCCCAAGTTTTCCTTAAAAATACCAACAAGAAACAAACAAACCAAAAGGCAAACAAACAAACAACAAAAAACAAAACAGTCCTCCCTCAAAACCCCTCATCTACTAATACACCTTTCTTACTTGCTCAACTTTCAAGTATTTTGCAGTTATTTTATATACACTCTGCATTGTCAACCAGGAAATTGAATATTTCTTATTTGTTATACTGAACTTTTTCTAGGAACCTACAATGAAAGAAAAGGCATTTATAGCTTCAATAACAAGTTTCCAAACTACGAGACCTAAGGACCCAGAGGAAAATACTGTAATGAAAAATTTATCCAGAAACATTTCTTTGCTGTCCAAAAAACTTCTCTAAAAATTAGCAAGCTTTCATTGGGACAGTCTCATTACTTCATCACATTTGCTTTCCAGTCAGGAAATTCACAGAAAGCACTTCTGGCACAATGCTTCCAATTGCTACAATTACTATAAAGAAGAAAAGAATTATGACTCAAACTACTACCACTGAGCAGGGGCACAATCAAATGCAAACACGTCCCCTATTCATTCATAAGTGAAGGATTGAGACCAAAAACACAACTTCATGATGAAAACACCCAAGTGGACTAAATAATTAAGCAAACAGGTACAACTTTGGGAATGAAAGGTTTGATTATAGAACTAACTACTTGGTGGTATCATCCTGACCATATATATCCAGTACCAGATTTGCCCTCCATGGAACAATGCAGTGTCTCCACATATCACTCTTTTGTTCAAGTTGTCAATATTTTTTTTTTTTCCTATAAAGTTGGACTTTGCCATGGTAGCACTAACGTTGAATTTAAGTTCTCACCTCTTTATTTGGCAAGTTGAAGAGGAAGTGTCTGCCAAAGCGTCCTGGTCTTCGTAAAGCAGGATCTATAGAATCCAGTCTGTTAGTAGCTCCGATTACCACGATCTCCCCTCTGTTATCTATGCCATCCATAAGCATCTGAAGAGTTGAAACAATGGAACAAATAGAAAAATATAAGTTTTACTTACTGGTTCAGTAAATTTTGTTACATTCCACATGACTTTCTTGATGCCGGAATAACCTTCTTCCTAGTGGTCATTCAAAACTGGGAAAAAAATAGTCTACCAAGTCGGGGTTTTTTTGATTTGATAATAAATCTGCAGACTCTTAAGTCATTAAGCACTTCAAGACTGTTTGAAATAATCTCTACGTTAATATAAAAGGAGTACCGCACACTTCTGCTCAGGAAGAAAATCACGGAAAATGTCAACTTTGATTTTAGATGTTGAATTTGTTGCAGTGAGATCTTCCTCATCGCACGATTCTATTTGGATTTAAACCATATTATCTATGGAGAGACCAAGATTAGGACAAGAACAGCACAGAGTTCAGCATGAAGCCAATCAGGAGCTCAAGTTTGTATTCTTTGTATTCAACTTTATCCTTCTCTTGCTGGAAGGACCTGCTTTTTGACTCTCCTTCTCTTCACTAGGAGCATGTTCCCTCTTGCTTTGGTAATGCTCTTTCTCAGTGGTTTTAGTCTTCTCCTTTGTATCTTGGCATCTCTCTGTAACAGCTGAGGAGGAAAGGTTTTTAGAGCTACATTCAGTGTCAGACTTGAGAGAGGAAGTATGCTGCAATTTCTCACCAGGCTCACAAGACTCTTTGCCGGACAAAACGGTTTCTTTTGAAATGAGGTCACGTTCTTTTGATCTTCTTGCTTTCTCCTTGTCTCCACCGTCATCACATTGGTACTGGGCGAGGTATTCATCTTTCCCAGGAGACTTCGGAGGGTCCACGACACTGCACAAAATAAAATCACATTTCTCACTTCTGCTGAAGGACGTGAATATTAAGAGTAAAACCTTCCAACGTCAAACAAACAAACAAAAACCTCCGGACTACAGGAACCCTCGCAAAGATATGCCATTTAGAAACCTCTCCTGTGATTAGGACACCTTCTTCAGCTCCCAGAGAAAGTGCTTTTTCCCCTCTTGCTTCTGAAGCCATTGCACTAAAAAAGCAAACGCATCTGTCTCCCTCCACATGCCGCTCTGATTAAGAGCCAGAATATTCAAAGCCACTCTATTTGTTCTCCCCACATAGCCGAAAAAACACCAGTTGAAAGAGTTTTCTACCTCTCTCCACGAATTTACATTCACATATCCTATGACTGCAAAAATAGAAGGCGGGGCTCAGGAGGAACAGCCAGTGCTGGAAATGAAAAAAAGCAGCCTGTTTCTTCAGAGTCTTAAGCCTATGCTACTAGGAACAAAACAAAACAAAACAAAACAAGAGGAGAGGAGAACAACAGCGGGAAATTTACCTATTCTCCAGGTGTTCAATTGCAAAGCCTCCTCTGGAGGATCAACAGTTGTGAATTCAGTGTGCTTAGGAGAAATCAGATCTACATCTGAACCACAACTATTTCAGTAGTATCACAAACTTCTGTTACTCTGAAGAAGCAGTCAGCACCGTTTCTATGTTAGGAAAGAGCTGAACAGAGTCTGTTATTCACATCAAGTAGTCAGGCAGGTTTCTTCTTCTTCAGGCTGGGTTTCACTAGAACATTACTAGCCTGTAAGCCTCATGGCATCACCTTCCATCTTGACTGCTGAACCTCCTTGCTCCCTACTATCTTCTTTGCCAAGATACAGCTGTCCACATTTACTTTTCCTACTTGGCTGGACTGAATTTAAGAAGATCTTGCATCTAAGAAAGGGAACAAAAGCTGCTGCCCAGCAGCGTCTGGCTCAGGGAGGAGTGAGAAAGCTCTGTGCAGCCCCCAAGCTCCGTGCAGCGGGAGGCAGGAGGTGCTCCAGGCTCACAGCAGCAGTTCCCCTGCGGCCTGTGCAGGGAGAGGCCCCTGGTGGAGCAGGCTGTCCCCCTGCAGCCCATGGGTCCCCCGTGGAGCAGATCTCCACGCTGCAGCCCCCCTGCGGGTGGAGGAGCCCCCGGTGGAGCAGGTGGCTGTGGCCTGGAGGAGGCCGCGGCCTGTGGAGAGCCCCCGCAGGAGCAGGCCCCGGGCTGGACTGGAACAGGCTGTGCTGAGCCTGCTTTGCCCGTGACGCTCCTTGTGGAGTGATCTCCCTGTCCTTCTGGCAGCCCTTGAGCCCTTGCCAGCCTCTTTTCTCCCCTTGGCGTTGGAGGAGGGGCAGGGAGAGAGCGCTTGTGCTGGAGCTCAGCTGCCCAGCTGAGGAAAACCACCACGGCTCTGTCTTGCCGCTGCTGCAGCACGCTGGTAGCAGCCAGCACCGTCTGTTCTTCGAGCCTCAGCAAGCCCACAGCATCTTCCCAGAAGGGATCCCTTTCCTTCACGCCTGACAGGCGCCGCCTCCAGAGGCTGAGGGCTTGTGCCCTGTTTGCAAGCTCTTTCTCAGTGCCCCCTTCCCCAGAGAAGGATCCCAGCTGCTTGGCTTCCCTGCCCTCTGCTGCCAGGCTCCCGCAGCTGCTATCCCAGCAGCGCAGCAGCCAGCTGACAATGTGCTCGCCTGGAGGACAGCTGCAATCTTGTCCCATGGCTCGCAGCTCGCCCAGGGATGGGGATCACCTGCTTCCTGCTGCTTTTCTCTCTGCTCTCCTTTCCAACAGCGTCCTGTGCCCTGGGATGGCCCTACCTTGGGGTAGGCTGCCTCGCCTTCCTCTTGCTCCTTCCCCTTCTTGGGAGGACTTTCTGCCCTTCCGAAACGAGATGACTTCTGCATGCATTCCTTCCCCTTGTGTGTATTGGTGCCTGAGACAGCAACGGGGTCGTCCCCGGAGCCAGCTGTAGGGCCTGTGCCAGGCTTGGAGGGGCTGCAGGGAACATGCCAGGGGCTGGAGGGGCTGCAGGGAACATGCCAGGGGCTGGAGGGGCTGCAGGGTGTGTGACAAGGCTTTGAGGGGCCTCAGGTCCTGCCGCAGTGGTTGAAGTCCATGCAGGGAACATCAGAGTTGTTGGAGGGGCTGCAGGTAAAATGCCAGGGCTTGCAGCAGCTGCAGGCTGCGTCACAGCTTTGCATCAGGTCAAGACGCATTTTCCTAGAACCATACATTTCCTCCTGAAGGGGCTGAAGAGCATGGAATGGTCTTCAAAATGCACAGAGCAGACCCCAGCAAATGTAGAGCTGCTGCTAGCAAGTAGGTAACTTTATTGTTCCTGTTGTTAATTTTGTTTCACAACAACAGATGCAAAGATGTATCTTGAGTTGAGGGCAAAGGTGACCTTGGATCTGAAGCACACAGGCGTTCGCTAGTGTCCCCCCATCCGGAGTGAATCCAGAATGACTCGGAAGGAAAAATAAAGTCCAAACCAGTGCGTTGTGATAAAGAGAGTTTAATAGGGTAGAAAAGGAATAAAAACCAACAAAATAATAAATAATGATACTTACAGTTTATAAGATATTAATATATAAAAATATTTAATACTATTAAATACTTATAATTTTATAATAATAAAACAATGCCATACTGTACAACACAGTCAATAAAGTGGATTTAATTAAATAAATAAGAAAACCAATAAATTAAATGAAAATTAAAAAATTTAAATTTAATACAAATAAAACCCATTTTTCCCATTCCAATGAATTGCTATCCCCATCATCACTTCCCATCCCACTGATCATTTGCTATCCCAAAGACCTCCCGGTTCTTATCCCCTTGGCATGCCAGTGCAAGAAGAGCTGCAGGCAGAGGCCTTGCTGAGTGACCACCTAAGGAGAGGAATTTAATCCAGAAGGCAGGAAAGAAGAGCAATGCCCCGAAAGAAGAAGCAAGTCTTGTCTCTCAGCCCTTTGGTGTCCCAAGCAGCAGTTGCCATGGCCAAGCTTTCCCAGCCCAGCTGCTGCCAGCATCTCCCCAGCTTGCCATTGCCACCTTCCTGGGTGAGGCGCGCGCGCATTTGCCATTGGCGCTGTTGCCATCCCTGAGAGTGGCAAGCCCATCCCCTAGCTCCAGCACGAGAGAGGGGAGAGGGCAAGCGAGAGGGGCAAGGGCTGAGGAGCGTGGCTGAAGCTGGAGCACGTGCTTCACGCGGCTGGCAGGCCCAGCGCTCTGGGCGCCGGCTCTATGGCAGTGTCCCCAGTTCATGCTGTGCTGCCTGGTGGTGCTGGCACCTCCTTTTCCTTGCCGCCAGCTGGGGGCCGGGGGGCAGCGGGCACAGCGCTGGAGCCTGGCACTGTCGGCGGGGCGCTGGGCATGCTGCTGGGGCTGCTGGAGGTGGGCTGCGGCTGCACACAGGCCAGCTGGCACGCTGGCCCCAGCGCCTTGGCCCTGGCCCCCAGCGGCTGCAAAGTCTCGCTGGGGGTCTTTGTCCCCGGCTGCTGGCGCTGCAGCGTCCTGGCCCCGCTGGCCTGGGGACAGAGCCTGTCCTGGGGCCGCACGGCACGGGGCTCCCCACTCGGAGTCTCCGGCAGCAGCCGCGCTCTGCGGGGAGGTGGCGCCGCTGCTCCTTGCCCCCCTGCAGCCCCCGGGCTTCGCGCTCTCTTGCTGGGTGCCGTGGTGCTGTTGATCGCCAGCTGCTGCCCGCTGCTGCCTGCTTCCCTGCTGCTGCCAGCCACCGTGCTGCTGCCAGCCGTCTTCCCCTGGCACGGTCTCTTGCGGCCTTGGCCAGCCTGGCCCAGCAGCGTCTTCCTCTCCTTGCCGGGGGGGTTCTCTGTCGTCGGCCTCCTGTGCTGGCAGCTCTGCGCTGTCCCGGGGGTGCTGCTGGGCGCAGGGCGCTTGGCCCCCCGCTTGGTGCCGGTGGACGCAGGGGCAGGCGGGGGGCTCTTGAGGGGACCCAGGGGGCGTTTGGGCAGGGGTCTCCTATGGTCAGTGCGGCCCTTGGGGTTGGGGCGTTTCTTGGGGGAACTCGGGGGGGATTTGGGCTGGGGTCTACTAAGGGCACTGGGGACCTTGGGGTTGGGGCGGGTCTTGAGGGAACGCTGGGGGGGTTGGGGCAGGGGTCTACTAAGGGCACTGAGGAGCTGGGTGTCAGGGAGGCTCCTGGGGGGACTCAGGGGTGGACTGGGTAGGGGGCTCCTAAGCGCACTGGGCAGGGGACTGGCTGCAGGGCTGAGCGGGGGGCTCACTGCTGGCACGACGGGGGACTGCAGCGACAGCCCACCCTCAAGCTTCTCGGGGCGCAGCCCAGGGGTTGAGGGGACCTCACCGAGGGCTCCTGTGGCTTCCAGTCCCTGCGTGCTCGGCTCCTCGATGTCCTCGCAGAGGTCGGGCAGCTGCGAGAGGAAGCGGCTGAGGGCAGGACTGCTGGGCAAATCGGGGAAGGCGTCCTGGGGCTCCACGGCATCGAGCCAGCTGAGCAGCTCCTCCATGCCGGGGATGGGGATGTCCAGGTCGGCCAGGAGCTCGTCCTGCATGTGCTGCAGCTGCTGGCTGTCCCCTGCCAGCTCTGGAAAGGCCTCGGCAAAGGCATCAGGGCCCAGCTCGGGCAGCTGCGGGGGCTCCTCAGGCACCTGCGGGGCTGTCGCCGCTGAGGACGAAGCAAGAAAATCCCCCAAGACGGGCGATGTCAGCTTTCCCATGGCCCCTGGGTGTGGGGCGCCCAGCGGCCGGCTGGGCCAGCCCCAAACTCACCGTCAGGCGTCGCCGTCTGGGTGCTGGCGGTCCTTGGAGCCTGGGCAGGCTTGGGGGCAGTGGGGCCGGGCAGCGGGGGCCCCTGGTCCTCGCTGAGCCCCACGGCGTGCAAGCAGGGCTCCGGCAGCTGCCCCCGGCTGCTGCTCAGGGTGCGGGGCGTGGGGAGCGCCTGCCCCCGCAGCGGAGGCCCCGGGACGAGGGGTGGCGGGGGGTTGCGCTGGGCGGGGGCCTGCAACAGGCAGGTGCCTGCGGGGTGCAGGAGCTCCCCATGGAGCACGGCCCTGAGCCCCAGCCCCAGCGCATGGTGGGGTACCAGTGTCCCCGTCACCATGGGCTGTCCCCACTGATGGACGGGGGCACAGGGAGGAGCGGTGTGGGGGAGCTGCCCCCCGGCGGGGAGCTGCACCAGCTGCAGCTGGTGCCCCATGGTTGGAAGCTGCACCAGCTGCAGGGTTTGCCCCACAGCGGGGAGCTGCACCAGCTGCAGCTGGTGCCCCACGGCGGGGAGCTGCCCCACAGCAGGGAGCTGCCCCCCGGCGGGGAGCTGCCCAAGCTGCAGGTGGTGCCCCTGGGCTGGGAGGTGCCCCCCAGGTGTCAGCTGCACCCCGGCGGGGAGCTGCAGCACCTGCCCCTGGACCCCCGGCACCACGTGCCAGACGGTGGCCTGGGGCAGCGCGGAGGGGAGGGTGGGTACCTGCGGGGGCTGCAAGGGCAGCGCCGTCGCTCCGGGGAGGGAGGGCAGCAGCCAGGCAGCCACCGTTGGCGGCACGGCTGGGACGACGAAGGGGGAGTTTTGCGTCTGCGCAAGCCGCGGAAGCCGTCTGGGGAAACCCTCTGTGGGAAAAAGGGCGCTGGGCTGAGCTCTGGGGTGCTGGGCTCGCCAGCAGGGCCGCAGCCCCGGGAGGAGCGGGAGCCGGCTGCTGGACCTGCCATGGTGGCTGGAGAGTGGGGCGGTTGCTTGGGGAACCCGGGCAACGGGGGTTCCGTCCCAACGGCTCACCAGCCCCTCGCCGACATCTTGGGGAGGACTGCAGGCTTTGGACCCAAGCAGGCTGCCCAGCGCAAGACTTGGCCATGTTCATTAGAACATTACTAGCCTCTAAGCCTCATGGCATCACCTTCCATCTTGACTGCTAAACCTCTTTGCTCCCTACTATCTTCTTTGCCAAGATACAGCTGTCCACATTTACTTTTCCTACTTGGCTGGACTGAATTTAAGAAGGGAGCTTGCAACTCTTCCTCTTGTTTGCCACTTCATCATCAAACCAAATGAAAACCATTTGCCTTTAACCTCTTTATTTCAGGCCTTCTTTCCTAGTGGCCATTCAAAACTGGGAAAAAAATAGTCTACCAAGTGGGGTTTTTTTTTGATTTGATAATAAATCTGCAGACTGTTAAGTCATCAAGCACTTCAAGACTGTTTGAAATAATCTCGAGATTAATATAAAAGGAATTCCTCACACACGCTGCGGCCGCTTACCTTTAGTATAGTCGTTGGATGCGATGGAGCAGTATTTCTTGCTTTCGCCTGCACTGGAAGTCTTCCCTTCCTTGTAAGGTTGTTTACTGCTCTCACTTCTGCATTACTGACATGAAGAGCCATCTGGAGGATGGCATTCTTCCTTCTTCTCCCGCGTTATCTTCTGGAAACGAGGATCCAAGTGTTCCAAGGAGCCTTTTGCTTTCCTGGTGTTTCTCCTTTTTCTTCTTTTTCTTCTCCTTTTTCTTCTTTTTCTTACGCTTGCGATTGGCATTGTCAAAGCGGAGCGCACAGAAACACAAATCATGAAGTCTGAAAGAAACATGCAAGTTAAAAAGGGAAAAAAAGATGTGGCACTTGTTGCCTATATGAAACTTGATTTATTTTACCACAGGTGATGATTTGCAGCACGTCAGCTATTTTGTGGTGCTTTGTGCACACGCAACTTACTTTAGATGCAGCAAACTTAAGCCGTCAGATTGAAGGACCATAGGTCCTGGTTTGTACACAGATCATTAACAACGGCTAGCTCTGGAATATGTGCAAGCAGAAAAAATCTTTTAACCTAATCTGGAATGGAGTACGGATGTGATTCGAACTATGTGGTCCAAAGCTAGTGCTCTGACACAATTCAGCAAGAGCTTTCCTGTCTTCACCGATCAACCTAACAACATGATCCCCAGCCAGCTGGTGCTATCTAAAGAACTTAGAAACTACCAGAAAAAAAAAAAAAAAGGAAGACATGAGAAGCACCCAGAAAAGAATTAGGATAAAAAATGAGGAGTATGCTGGAATCCTTGCTTACTTGGAATCCTTCTCTCCATGTTTATCCTTAGACTTCTTTTTCTTCCAGAACTTGTGATATTTTTGCATTTTTTTCACCACCTACAAGCTCCTTTTCTATCTTTCTGTCTTTCCTTTCTATTTCACTTTCACTACCTTCTGCACGGGTATATTTTCTTTTTCTGTTTCCTTCTGTTTCATTTTTCTGGCGACAGTTCTCCAAATGAGCTGACACAGGTGGAAGCGCATGTCTTTCACGAGAATGTCTTCCGGAATGTTGCTGAGGTACTGAGCAACGATGCAAGTCTGCTCGGGGTGTGCTAAAGCGACGTACATCTTCCTCTCTCAAGAGGGAACCGTGAGGCCATCCGCTTTTGTAATGATAATGCTTATGTGACCTGCTGTAGTAAGTTGCAGTCGATCTGTCAAAGGCTGAATCGCCGTGAGAGAACTTTCTCTCTCTACTGTCTCCTGTCGCATGAGGTGAATAGTAATCCTTGTAATAGCCACATCTTTCCCATCTCCGTGCTTCGTCTCGATAGTATCTTTCTCTGCTCCAACTTCTTTCCCCTTTGGATCGGTAGTACCTATTGCTACCTTGTTCTGATCTTCCTCCGCTGCCAGATCTGTACTTTGAATATTTGACTGCTCTTCTGCCATTCTCAGGGCTGTTTCTTTCACGAGGGAAAGATCTGTACCTGCTTCCCTCCCAGTACTCCTGCTTGTGACTCTTTTGCTCAACAAATTCCACGCTCTGAGAACACCTCCTCTTGCTGGAAGGACCTGCTTTTTGACTCTCCTTCTCTTCACTAGGAGCATGTTCCCTCTTGCTTCGGTAATGCTCTTTGTCAGTGGTTTTAGTCTTGTCCTTTGTATCTTGGCGTCTATCTGCAATAGCTAAGGAAGAAAGATTGTTAGAGCTACATTCAGTGTCAGACTTGAGAGAGGAAGTTTGCCGCAATTTCTCACCAGGCTCACAAGACTCTTTGCCGGACAAAACGGTTTCTTTTGAAATGAGGTCACGTTCTTTTGATCTTCTTGCTTTCTCCTTGTCTCCACCGTCATCACATTGGTACTGGGCGAGGTATTCATCATTCCCAGGAGATTTCAGAGGTTCCGCAACACTGCATAAAATAAAAACCCATTTCTCACTTCTGCTGAAGGACGTGAATATTAAGAGTAAAACCTTCCAACGTCAAACAAACAAACAAAAACCTCCGGACTACAGGAACGCTCGCAAAGATATGCCATTTAGAAACCTCTCCTGTGATTAGGACACCTTCTTCAGCTCCCAGAGAAAGTGCTTTTTCCCCTCTTGCTTCTGAAGCCATTGCACTAAAAAAGCAAACGCATCTGTCTCCTTCCACCTGCTGCTCTGAGAAAAAAGGCATAGGGGCGAGCGGGGAACAGCCAGTGTTTCTCCAGACAGTGGAGAAAAATGGAAAAACATTCTATAAAGGAACACAAGTTCTCCTTGAGGCACCAACCTGCATCAGAGTGATATGCTCAGTGCTGTTCATTAGTTCTGTTCGTGACACTGGACACACAGTATGGAATTGTACTAATTTAAATCCTTCCATTAAATACTATTAGTAGACAGATAAAACTGTAACGAACTTCCATAAAGTCTTGTCTTAATCAGACTGTGCTCATTTTACCTCATTTCCTCTGACAAACTGTTCAGCTGGCTGGCTGTGAAGGACTCCGTGATGACTTCTCGATTGACTGAAGGCATAGCTCCAGGCATCTGCAATTAAAACGCACAAGTCAGCAGACAAAAAAATACTATTTGTAGTAGTACTGAGGACTAGTCTTGTCAGAATGTCTCCATTAAATGGTAAGCAAGACCGCTGTGAGTTGTATGCATTATCTACACTTCAAAGATAACCCCAACTCACCCCCCAAAATCTACTTTAGGAAACTTAGGAATTTTTATCTCAGCTGAGCTTAAGTTGACAAGTTCTAATGTAAGCTCAGGTCTGCAAATTCTAAGGGGATAATACCACAAAGTCTTACGATCACATGTGTGCTGTGTTTTCTCAGTATTTCACCTGAATTAGGAACACAATAAACACTCCCGAATACATCGTAGGTGAGAAATTCTCGATGGAGCAAATCTATGTTTCAAGCGATCCATTTCTTTTAGAAAAGAACATCTCAGAAGGTTTAACAGGTTCAACTCGGCAAGTGGAATCATCAAGTTTCAGTCCGTTTTCTTTAGATTCATTAACTAACCTAATAGCACCATTTAGTGAATCTGTTTTTGGCAGCTCATGCTGGGATCTTCCTTTGTCAGCATTCTGACAGGAAGAATTGGAATGCTGCAATGTATGGACTACCTTTCCAACCAAAATTCCATTAGAGGACATTGCATTGCATTTCAAAGTCCTTTGAAATAAGCCCTTTGACTCCTCCTCAGATTTTCCTGAAGATTCTGCACCATAAGGGACTGTGTTATCAGAGCTGAGTTTAGGATTTTCATTCACTGTTGGCTCCACAAAAATTTCATCAGAAACTTTTTTGTTTGTTTGCATTTGCTTCATTTGCATTACCGAATTTGTAATTGTGGATGAAGGAACAGCCTGGTAGAGATCTTCATCCTCCACAGCACTGCTAAGACAGTCAGGCTGTGACACAGTCTGACGAGCAGGCAATTTATTGTGAATACTGATGGTGATCTTCTGTTTTCTTGACGTATCAGTCATTGAAGGCCTGGTAATTGCCTGGTTTTGAACACAGGCCATTGGTGGTGCTGAAGATGGCCTTTTTAGGGTGACACCAGTGGTCTTTGCGTCCTCTTTTATGGATCCATTTCCATTTAAACGGCTTGAATTCTGTATTTAAAAAGAAGAAATTGCAAGATGGATTAACGCAAACACTGCATGTAACATTTTGAAACACAAAACTCTCCTACTGAGTGTTTCTACAAATGGTCTTAACACCTAAAAAGAAAAACACACTGCCCTTTAAGGATAAATGCAAGTCCAATAAGCGTATTCAATTCCTGCTTTTGGTTTACTGCAGATTGGTATCAAATTAACATCATCTTTGAAAACCAGCCAAGCAACTTAACATTACCTGCTGCTATTCCCAAATATATTTATTTTCCCCTTTAAACATACCCTGAAAAGCCTGAAGTAATCGTTCTGGTGCTCAGGAATAAGACATTTAGTTTTCCCTGTCTTAGCTAAAGTGACGAGGATAGGAAAAACAAGTCCTCTTTTAAATGATTTGAGGATTAGTACACTCTGCTTAAATTGTCAAAGAGCGTAGCTCTCTGTGCTTTAGAAAGCTGTCTTGGAGGTATAAAGTAATGGAGTCGCATGGCTGCACAATTTAGCAGTAACCACTGTTTGAATGACTCTGGCTGTAGCATGAGGGCTGTGAAGAAAGCTGCAGCGTGGGAAGGAAAACAAAACTAAGATGCCGAAAACCAAACAAAAAACCCCACACCAAACCCCAAACCCACTAGCAGTTTGGTGCCGTTATCTGCCCTCCCGCTTCCCTGAATTACCTTAATCATATGAGGAAGAAGTCGTGGTCCCAGAAATCCAGCCTGCTTACTATTAGCCCCCTGCTGACCAGGAGGGAATGAACAGGGATAAGATGGTGCTGGCAAGTAAAACGCACGTTCTCCAAGTGTCAAATCATAGCGCCTTCAGAAAAGAGCAGTGATCGTAGTTTAGTTTTTCTTTCAGCCTACTCTTGGATTAAATCCCATCCTATCATTTTAGAGGAACAGCTCATACGATATGGAAGCCTTCTCTACAGAAGGCTTCGCCAAGACTACAAACTGAAAAGTAGAGAACAGTCTTCCTACTAAGACTATCACTTGCACAGCAATAATTCATTCTTACACCACAGATGACCTTCATTTCTCTCCTTCTCTAAATTAGCCAGCTACAGATAACACATAGATAGCAATTTACATGAGTGCTGCAGTTTAAGGCCAAGCAACAAAAGATAATAAACGACACAGAGAATTTCAGGTTAGACAGAACTGAATTAGACAAATAATAATCTTCTCCCGGGATAGCAAGAAAAACACTTGCAAAACAGAAAAATATCAATAACAGGAAAGTAAATCTCTTCTGAACACATTTTAAGATTTGTTATTACCTGATATAAAAAAGTATGTAAGCTTGCTGACCAAGAACTCTTTTAATGTCAGTATGCACTACTTTAGCATCATTCATCTGATACCAAAGTCCATTACCAGCCTGCAAATAAAGACAACGATTTCTTTAGGTGAATTGCACGTTTTCCAATTGAAATCACGGATAGGAACAAAATACACACATGTCAAATAAAAATATAATGAAATCTTTTTCCCTAGAAACAGTAGCTGCTAGTCATGCTTTAATTGGTTTGCCAGCACAACCTTTACCCTGTTAGAAATGCTGTTGACTTCTACCTTTACATAGCATATATAGTGTCCTGAGTGACAGCTGACACCGTGATGTACCAGCACCGCGTATAAGGCATAGAGCAGTGGTTCTCCCATTGACTGCGACATGTAGGCTCTCAGGTCCAAATACTCCGGATATTTCACCTCCTAAAGAGACATCAAGAAGATAGAAAAATTATCCCACAGTACTTCGTGGACTAGCCAGAGAAAAACACTTCCAAAAAACACAGACTAGAATTTATTTCTAGAATATATTTCTCGAATATATTTCTTGATTCACTACAAATAAGTCTTCCCATAAACAACGGTTAAGACTAGAAGTTGCAGAGAACTGTTTCCTGATGAATCAGCCTTCTCAGAGGAAAGCATATGCTTCTTGTCAAGCGGGAACTGTATTGATATTAAGAGAAAGAATAAGCCATAGTCGTTAGTCTACAATTATTGTCTGAAAATATTAACAACTTTCAGCTTTGGGGGATGTCCCATTACACAGTGATATAGTTGCATTACAGTGGTAAATATACCTTGTTGATCTTTCCACCTGTGAAATCTGCAAATCTTTTCAGTGATATTGTGAGAACCTTGGAAGAACGGTGTATGGTAAATCTCTTGGACGCAGGAACCATCTTTTTACACCTTAAAAACAAGCAGAGATAAGTGTTTGAAGGCATCTTCTTTTTTCGCCCCCAAAACAAACTCCTTTTAATGTCTCACGCATGCCTATGCTATTTGAATGATATTTACTTGCATAATAGGTTGGTCTTTTTTCTTTTCATAAACCCATGCACTGCGTGTCAGGTTTGTTAATACAGAGAAGAAGGTAAATTTTCCCAACAACTCAGAGCATAGCGGGAACAGGAATCTCTCACAAAAGGGTATGACCAGGTTGGATGGCAAGGTACCATTTCTTGGTCTACAAAAGTGGCTATTTGAACTCCAATCCTGGATACATTCTTTCAGCTTTCAAGGGAAATACAAATACTGAAAGCGGAACGAGAGAGCCTTGGTCCCCAGGGCTAGAAATTGCAAATAATCTCCAACATAGGTCGACTATCAACATCAAAAATACAACAGAAGCACATGGTCATTCTACAGGAGGGAGACATTTAACAGTAGGAAGTCTTCATGTACTGAGCTTGTCTGGAAAGACACTGAACCCATCTGCCATCCTTTGAAACAAAATAGTTCAGTTTGACACATTGCCCGCTCCAAGGTAGGACCTACGGTGTAAGCAGTGAAAATTAGCCACTAGCCCAGAGAACAACGGAAACTGGGCAGTTTACATCAAGAAAAGTACTGTTGAGAGCTAATAAATAGAAAGTAGCTCTTTTTGAATTCTGATGGCAAAATACAAGCCAGAGAATTGCAAACCCATAGGGAATGCCTATGAACAAGACTTCCCCCCTCCAAGGAAACAAAAATCCAAGTCTTTTATAAACTTCCACAAAACTTGTAAGTAGATCCAAAGTTTAGAGGTAGTCCAACAGAGTCATGCAACATAGAAAACTGACATCTAGGATTAAGACCTAATTCGTCAAAATCTTACTCGCTACATTTATAGCAATTCTCTCCATCCAGCTCTTCAGGTTTCACAAAGAGTTCCAGAGCTCTGCTAACAGACGAAACCGCCTAGAGCAGCGAGAAAGAAGAGCGTAAAGTCACCGTAATTCAAAATTCCAGAGACATACTAGTAGTTTATAAGAGAATCTTACTAACATGCTCAAGCGATCTACTAGGAGCACTGTGAAGAAGGAGGCAGAAAGAGCATGCTCAGCATTGACCTCACCTGGAAGGCATTTGACTTTGGAACAAATACTTTCCCAGTAGCCTAGACAGCATCTACAGTGTGCTTCGTCATCAATACTGGGGACAAATTCATCAGTCTAACAATTAGATGTATATTGAGGTAGAACAACAAAGAAGTAGGACAGCATTATAATTTTTGCAGAAAGAGAATTCTTTCCCCTTAAACCCAATGCAAATGTGGAGACTATTTACATGGGTTCCACGGAAGGACAAAGTCCAATCCACTTCCTTAGCACCACCAAGCTCTTACGTTTTAACATTATATGTGGTTTGGTTTTTTAAGTTAAACAAGTTTAATTTAGAAAGTTATGCATGTACTTAAACATCATGAATTATATTTAGAAAACATCTTACCTTTATATCCAAAGTGATATCAAGAAATGCCTCATACGTATCCGAAACTGCTTTGCAATTCAAGCACTTCACTGGAAGCAAAATATAAATGCTTAACATTATGTGAAGGAGACTAACTGTCCAAATTCAAGTTGTTGACAGATACTACTTTAGACAAACTACAGACTGCTTTACTACCGACAAAAGACACAGATCAGTTCTAAGGACAGGAATATTTTTTCAAGTACCTCTCGATCTTAGAAATCCTCCAAATATTTGATGAATGATGGTGGTAGCTTGAGAAGATCTGTCCAATCTGGAAATAAATTATAATCAGACCTCAGAAGATTTAAGGCACAGAGTTAACTCTTCAAAGAGTTTGATGAAAACCAAGGATGATGTAGACTTGCGTTGCTGATAGTAAATAAGGCACTAAAAGGTGCTAGAGATCATTTCTGAGAGTAAATAAAGGACTAGAAGGTGCTAGAGAATGTATGAAAGTGAACTTGTTTATGCTTACTCGGTGCTTCCCTTCAAGCACGCTTCCTGCATAGCATCAACAGTATAGCGCAAGAACTCGTGTGCGTCTTCTTGACTGCCAAAACGGAAATGTTGTCCTATTCCTAAATAAGAAGATGATAGTATTGACCTCATTTAAAAATGAAATCATTCTTGTATTGCTAAAATCTCTCTTCATTGGAGTGTTAAAACCACTTAGACACATCAAATAATTATTTGAAGATTACAAGCTATCGAAAAGAAACACATCTGAAGCCACTTACGACTGAGATTACTGATAACATGCGTAGGCTCGATGGCATCAACAGTGCAACGCAGGGCCTGGTTAATGTGAGTCTCCATCGTGCACATCATGCAAAAATCTTGTTCACGACCTGAAGAGTGAAAGAACGAAGCATCCCAGTCCAGCGAAATATCCAGAACTACAAACATCTAAGTACAATTTAAACTATAGATACAATATCCACTCTCCTTGCTACATTCTATTCTCCCAAGATGCCAATGTCCCAACAGTCTTGTAACATTTCATTTCACACAACTTGACAGAAGAAAAATATCCACTAAGCCTGTATTCAAATGCATTTTGTGAAGAGAAATCTAAAAGACTACTGCAAAGTCGCAGTTGTAAAGGCTGACAGGAATGTGAACTCCACAGGCTGCAAAATGTATTACTCTCTAAAATTACTACTAAATGCATTACTGTCCAATGCACTTCATTATTCCCATGAAGCAATAAATGATCCTTTAATAAACAAACAAACAAACAAACAAACAAATAACTACATAAATAAACCATGGTGCATTAATTGCACTCCATATGCTATTCGGAGCCCACTGCTAATACAGGGCTCAAAGCCAGCTGCTACAGGTAAAATCAGGCAAATAAGCTTATCTCACAGAATCACTGCTGTTCTTTCACCTTCAGAGCTATCCAACAGATTCAAAATACTGTTAGAAAGTACTCACATGACTGGCTGTGCTCAAGAGAAAGCATGTAATTGGCAAGTGGGGGTGTGTAGGTCAAACACTGCAGAGTAGCATTAAGAAAACATGTGTTGCCAAGATTGTACAGGCCAACTCCAACACTTTGTGTTTCTTGCCAATCCATACAAATCTTCTCAGGTGGAAAAAGAATGCTCTGTGGCGGAGCAATTCCATCATTAACGACTGCAAGAAAGTTAAATTTAAAAAGAGATCTTGTTTGTTTGTTTCGAAGAAAGGTATTTAAAAAAATACTATTCTGCAGGAGCACCTAGAGGAGCTAGCTACAATCCAAACCAGAAAAACTTATTGCAGACAGCTTTAATACCACCAAATTCAAATTGGCTGGTCAACACAATGTTTTGGGGAAAAAAAAAAAAACAAAAACAAAAAACAAACAACTTTAGTCAACCATTTTAATTCTTCTAAGGCAAGGCTAACTGCCATTCTGTTTGTAGCACCTAATGCCAAGTTCCTCTCCATCTATAATCTTTAACCTGATTAACTCAACTACTGTTTTTTTCCTTATTGTAACTTAAACCACAAACTTAGACTTGAAATTATACGGTAAAAACGTAAAAACTAGGAACTAGGAATGACGGTACCCCTACAGATACCAGATTTTTTCCTGAGCAATGTTATCCTTCAAAAAACCTGTGAAAAATGGAAGCTGTGAAGAGCAACAATCAAACACTTTTCTCTGCAAAACAGAAAAGACATGGAGGAATCTGTGCATTACAAAAAGCTCCCCATATTTCTCTGTTGACTGTAAATATATCAAAATTAATTTCTGTAACATCAGTCACTTCAGTTGCCTTAGGGGATTCGCTTTTCAAGTCTTTGTTCACAGTAGTCCCCTTCTCTATCAGTGCAACAAGTAAGAACTGCATTTTCTACTTTTGCTTTGAAGAAAATGGAGGCAGGATAAAACACACACTTACTTAGATCTCTTGGGGCAAAAGCCTTAGAATTTTCAGATGATCTACAGTAAATAGCACCTCCACGTCCTTGGGCCACAGAGACTTGGCTTGAATCTTCTGCAGGCACTATCCGGCCCCAGTTGGCGGTGCGTGACATCAGTATTTTAGGACTTGGTTTCTTGGATTTGCCAGACCGCCTTGAAGAGGGCTTTTTAGGCTTTGAAGATTTGGGCTTCTTAGCTACGGTCATTGTTCACATCTGCAACAGAGACAGAAGTTCTGGCTGACGTAAGAATATCAAGAAGCATTCCAAGAAGAAAAGAGTAACAGAAGTCCTGTCACTTAATCTCAAAGAAACAGCCTTAAGAACTAAATCGCTGGTATGAATGATTTAAAAAGAATCCCCAAACTAAACACACAAAGTGAAAATTTCCATCTAAACTCTATCAGTATTACTTTTCGCTTCTGCAGAACTAGTGGCTGATGCCATTTCTTTCCCTTCCGTAGGATTTTAATCCATTACAACTCTGGAGTCTTTTTAATATAAAAATGTAGAAGACATTCTCTGAGGGGAATCAGTTATTTATTGATTTCCGGAGTTGCGCAACTATCTGTTAATTAGTACCTATGATCTAATAGATAATTGTTGCAATTATCTATTGCTGGCATTAGTAACGGAACACTATTACTTCACTGCCTGCGTTTTTCTGTTTCGTCTGCACAAAGGTACCCAGAACTCACTGCTACTTTTCTTCTGTCTTTCCAGGGCTCGCCCTCTACCTCACTGTCTACTGCACCAGTCATGAGGGGTTTGTTGTGATTCTATAATGAGCCTAGCTTTTAAATACACCTTTCATGGGCGTCACTTGGTGACGGCAAGTTAATTTGTGAGGGCTCCTCAGTCTACATCATGCGGTCGCTTTTTCCAGGTGAAAAAGCGGAGCTGTAAGTGGCAGTACACTAAAGCCCTGGCATGCTGAGATCCAAGAGGAGAGATGTTTGGCCCTCCTTTTCACTCCTGGGAACCATATACCTCAAAACCCACAGAGGATGGGCTATATCTCAGAGAAATCTTGGGAAAGGAGAGCACGAAGAGCATGTTTGCAAATTTATTTCTCCCTGGGCTTCTTCTGCTTCTCCAAGAAAGACGAGTTTGAATATAACTTTGGCAGCAGTACTTCTGGTGTTTTACTCCTACCACATTTAAAACTCCTACGACAAACTGAAAAGTTAGACTAAAAAGCAGCTCTTTCCGTTCTACTTTGTAAAGTTGCATGCTTTCCTCATGCAAAACAACAGGGGAATGTAAGCTAGAAACGGAAATGCTGAATGTAAAACAAAACAAAACAAACCTCAGCCCTCCAGGACAAAAGCCAATAACTGCTACAAAGTCCTTTTTAAAATGCTGATTAGGTTTCAAGGTGATACCGCTTTAAATAAGCGTAGTTGTGTGTCCATAGGCAGAAGCTGAATAATGACAGGATGAACTTCTATAGTTCATGTTTTGTTACTGTCTTACTGTAGCACACAGGGACTTGTTACCTTTAGGGAAACCACTAACCTCATGGAGGGTTTAAAACATAAGCTAGTTTGTTATACCAAAATGACGGAGAGAACAAAGCATAAAGTGCTTTCAGATTTCTAGCACGCCTTGATTGCTATCCATTAAACTTCAGACACGTTAAACAAAACACAGTAAATAAGAAAACTCCTAGTCCCACAGCTGGCAAATTGTGTGCAGAGGTTGTAATTAGAACTTTTTTGCCTTGACGTTTTACATTTAAAATTGATTTTAAATCCATTCTATACACACTTTCCATTCCTGAAAAAACAATACGCAAACCTGACAAATGCATTTACATGAGAAATGAAGTCGTCCTTGTCCGATTGGAAGACTAAGGTGACAGCTCCTGGGCTCAGGGATAAGCTCCGATCTTCACCAGTGACAGCTCCTTTTGTAGGATTGAAAGGGAAAATGTTTCAGCAACACTTTGGAAACATACTTAAGGGACAAGAAACAAAATCAAGACTGCAGTGAGAAGGAGAACAGAAAAACAATACTGGGGGGAAAGGAAAGGAAAGGAAAGGAAAGGAAAGGAAAGGAAAGGAAAGGAAAGGAAAGGAAAGGAAAGGAAAGGAAAGGAAAGGAAAGGAAAGGAAAGGAAAGGAAAGGAAAGGAAAGGAAAGGAAAGGAAAGGAAAGGAAAGGAAAGGAAAGGAAAGGAAAAAAGAAAAAAAGGGAAGGGAAGGGAAGGGAAGGGAAGGGAAGGGAAGGGAAGGGAAGGGAAGGGAAGGGAAGGGAAGGGAAGGGAAGGGAAGGGAAGGGAAGGGAAGGGAAGGGAAGGGAAGGGAAGGGAAGACCTTGATCTTTATACTGACCAATGAGATAAGCCTTACACATTTTTAAGTTTATTTTTGACAACTGATTGAGGTGTTACCAGGTATTAAGTACGATTCAAGAGCAAATATTAACACTAGAAAGAAGAAATCCGATCCACCACCACTGTTTCAAAATACATCCATTTCTCATTTGGAGATGACGTCTCTCTGGCAAGATAGTAGAAAAACTGTAAATACCGATAGAGCTTCCTCTCCCGATGTTCCATATACATACCGATGCTGTTCCTACACCTACGCTCTGAGCATAAATTTATGTTGACATGAGTGACAAGAGAGGGTGTTACTCCTCTCTTTGTTTGCCTTGAGAGACACACCTCTTGTCCATTGAAAAGTAAATTCAAGATTCCAGATCAGTTAAGACAGTTGCTATCCCCCCATTCAGAGTTCTGCAGCAGCACTCTTCAGATGTGTTTAGCAGTCTCTTTAGAAAATGTTATCACTTAGGACCTGCTTCTCAGTAGGTCCACGTTTGGCCTCCGCTTAGCAGAGAGTCAATCCCAGCTTAAGCTTTCGTACAAGAGCCCCTTCACGAAACGGAGTTGAACCCTGACATAACTGAGTTGAACCTTTAACCTTGAAGCTTCCTTAAAGAAGAAAGCAGCACCCAGGCCAGGAAATAGAAATTAATCGTCACTTTACCCTGAAACGCAGTGGGCTATTCTGTGCTGGCAGGATTGCTGCCGGGCTGGCCGACGAGGCGGCGGGCAGCTCCCCGGGGCCACAGGGCCTGGCACAGGGAGCCGCCGGGGGTCTCCAAGGTCCGGGAACAGCGGCAACAGCGGCAACAGCAGGGACAGAGGGGACAGCAGCGACAGCAGCAGCCACCTCAGCCGGGGCCGTCTCCACAACCGCCACAACGGCCTCGGAACGCCGCCGAACTCGGAGCTCCAGCGTGACGCCTTTTGAACCTGGCCGCGCTGCTCATGGCTAAAACCAGAGCGTTTCCTCCGGCGTGTGTTTACTGTCGGTGCCGGATCGGCCCTCACCCCGAGCTCTCCCTGCCGGGAGGGCTTTGGCCTTGGGGTTTCCCTCCCGCCGCTGCTGCGGGCAGGCCCCGCGCGCAAGGGGTCCGCGCTGGGGAGCAGCATCTCACCCACGGCGAGAGACCGAGGGCACGACATGAAAAAGCCCCGACACGAAAAAGCCACGACACGAAAAAGCCACGACACGTGGCCGAGGCGGCGGGGAGACGGCTCTGAGGGAGCTGCCACTTCGCCCCGCCGTCCTCCCCTCCCGGGCCGCCCCGCCGAGCCCCGTGTGCCTCAGGTGCTGCGCTGAGGGGGTGGCTGGCTACTGAGACAGCTGCCCAGGGCACTGCTCATGGCACCGAGCCTGACGGAGGTCAACAAGTGTTGAACAATGCTCTCAGACATCGGGTCTCACTTTGGGGTGGTCCTGTGTGGAGCCACGAGTTGGACTTGGTGATTATTGGGAGTCCTTTCCACCTTGGGATGTTCTCTGATTCTAGGTCAGCAATCCAGTAGCTGATGAGAAGTGTGGAGTCATTCAAAGGGAAGAGAGAGCACAACACTTCTCGTTTGCAGAAGCGGCTATTTGGTAACCAAACCGACGATTCCTTTGCTTCTAGAGCAACTAACAGCAGGGATCCGCTTTACAATGGAGGGAAAAGAGTCGTTGGCATGTCATGTGAAGTAAGCTTCAAATCCCAGAGGATGATTTTGTTGGAACTTTATTCAGCTGAAAACACAGAAGCCTTGCTTCTGCTTGTGTTAGTTACAGCTCCAGTTTACTTTGGTTGGGAGGGAAGGCATTCCAGGCTAATGTGCTGTACCTGTTCCTTCAGCTCATTGTCCATAAACGGAGGAGCAAACGAAATCAGTTTAATCTCCATTAAATGCAGCAGACAAAGCGGAGTAGCGGGCGATCTAGCACTTAATTTTTCCTGTAAGCAGGAAACCCAGAACTCAACAACACTTTTCAAATCTTGTCCTGCAGTAAATGACCAGCTGAGTGAAGCTTGCATTTAGAGGATGTGCTCCTACAGTAGACGGAAATAGCTTTTCCTCTTCACAAGTGCAACTGAGTGGTGGACTGGCAGCTACGTGGTTAACTAGTTGTGCCAAAGGGGTTGTGTTGAATGCACAGAAAAATATGCAGGTCCCAACAGTAAAGGGTTGTCTGTAGGCATGACACTGAGTACAGATGTTGTCTGCAGGTTCGTGCAGAGTGCACCGCACCAATAAGCACCCAGAGTCGGAATGCACACGAAGGTCTTTTAATTAGATAATTACTTATAGAACTCTGCAGAGTCAGGTACTTGGCCATCTTTCGCAAAGCAAGCACACCTCTGACTCGATTCGCCATCATTTATACACAGGAAACTTGTGAAAACTCTCTCTTTGGCTCCTTTGGATTGGTTATTACAGCTCACCTAACTTATCTCCACTGAGCTTGTGCATTACAGAGGAATACCGGGGGGGAGGGGGAACAGGAGAGGGGGGACACACACCGAATCCCACATTAGCATAGATTAGCATTTTGACAGGTGTGATTTTTAATGTGCTAATGACCCTTAATGAGAAAAAGGTTACTATAGGTCAGTCTGGAGCTGGTGTTCTCCTTCCTGTTTTTTCCCTTTTAGCCCTTCTCTTCCTTGCTTCTGCTAGCTCAAGGCTACCTGTCTCTCTCCTTCTTTATTTTCTCAGCTAAAAGACTGCACAAGCTACAGGCCTCCCTATTTGCTTCAACATTTCCTTGGTTTTGTTTTTTTTTTTTCTCAGCTCTGGGACGACACAGGTGTGGTTTGATATTTGTCAGTATAGCTAAAACTCACGCCAGTCTGCTCACGCACAATAAGTAGTAAGATTTAAGGACTGGTTTCATCGGCTTCTTCCATACTAACATCCTTCTTATGTTTTAGATATGCTGTAGTTAAATCAACACTAAGTTACTACTTGTGGAGTAATCGCCTTAAGCGACTAGGCATCATAAGCACACCTCCATCCCAAAAGCTACCCGCCTCCAAGGTGCAACCACCCCTCACTGAGCACGCCCTCGGAATTTCTCAGAGCCTGTACCTTTAAACGCAAGTGAGATCATTTCTACCAAGCACAACCAAGATACGCATGACTAGAGTCACTCAAGCTCCACCTATAAGATAGAAAATAATATAAATTGCTTTAAGAGAAAGGGGATGTTAGGGAAGATACTATCAGGAAGGATTCCTTCTGACATCACTCGACAGGCTGAGCCTCTCACTCCCCCACCCCCACTCCATTGGGACGCCGTGGGGTAAGATCTGAACGCTTGCTTATACCAGGCGTCTCTGTGGAATCTTAGAAATCTCTAGAGTTTTGATGCTTTTTAATGTCTTAATACCTAGGCTGTGTACCTGTGCATTTCATGCATGCTAGCTTGCTTTTGCAGACGGTGAATTTATCACTGACAATCCAAAGAACCTGTGTACCTGTCGCCGTAAGAAATTGCACTTAATTGCATTCTTCCTAGCTGTGAGAGTTCTCCTTGAATGCGACTAGAGCGAGGCCGTACTGCGTTGTTGGTGAATCCGTGACCGTGATAGTTCAGCACCCTGAATCCGACGGGACCCGTGACGGTCAATCGCCTATACCCCTTAACGCGACACTACTAGAGGAAGAAGATGACAGGGCTTGCATGCACTGCATTAGGCTTTGCATGTGAAAACACCCCCAAATAATTTCACGTGCATTTAACGTTTTTAAAGGGAAAAAAACAGGAAGGTGTAGTCTCTCTGTAAGCTACAGCCCTACATAGTTAAGGCATCAGCATTCATTCCTTTGCTTGATAGCAAAGTATGAACATACAGAAGAGTTAAATATTTTCTTTGCATTCTTAAAGGCGATTTTTCAGACTTGGGCTTCAGTTGTTGGAATTGAAGAAATCAGTAGACATCCTTACTTTTACGTTAAGACCAAAATCTTTATCTAAGATTGTGTTATCGAACGCAACTAAACTCCCACCCCCACATGGTTTTTTTTGTAACTTCGCAATGATCTTGCTGCAGTCCCACTCTGATGGTCTTTCAGTAACATGCAAACTGCCGTGGCAGATTCTGTTACAGTGCTTTTCTATTGACAGTGTGCATAACACTCAAGGTAAAGCCCCTCATTTTGCAGTGGGGACATAAAGTGTTTCTTTGGACCCTGCTGCTTCTGTTAGTACTCATTTTTTCACAAACTTGTTGAACCTGAGCCGTGCCTACCGAGCCAACGAATGCTTTGATGACACAGTATTTTGTCAAAGCAGTTTTGCTTCTTGGAGCTACAGAAGCAGCTCTGGCTACGTGATAGGGAATTGTGCTGCATTGGCAAAACCAGACTTAGCTCCAGACTTACAACACTTGCTAACTCGATCTATTTCAAATCTCATTTTAACTTTAAAGGACAATCAGTTTTGTGGCTCCTGTCTTACTAATTTGCCTTGTTTTGCATGGAAGGGCAGCCTGTGAATGTTTTGCTTTATTGCATGCTTCAAAAAAAGGCTGAGGAAGAGACTGGAGGAACCTTTTCTATTCTATGGACTTTCCCCCGAGAGTGTGGAATTGCAGGCTACTTGGATGAATGCTCCAATGTGAGTAAGGGAGCAGACCTCAGCCAAAGGAGGTGGAATCCTTGCTTAATAGTAAGTATCACTGTGGGGACATCTTTGCTTAACGGGAGCCATTTAAACTCTTCATAGAAACAAAATAAGCTGGACATCTTATGCTTGGAAAGCAGTATGGTTACACAGCTGCTAACATAATGACTTGAGTCTATCGCTCTGCAACTTCAGGTTTTGTTTTCAAGAAGTGCATACATCAGTTTAAGCTTTGGGCAAGGAGATTTGCAATGCAAATAGTGGTAAACCAGAATCAGCGGCGCTGACGAGTGTAATGGTGAAATGCAGCAAATCAAGTATTCCTGGAGAAATGTGAGATTGCAAAACTAGCAAGCCATGAAGCACTTTTGTTGTTGTTGTTGTTGTTTTTTAAATCAATTCTTATATGCTGAAATAGCACCTTCAAGACAATCTGTTTATCTAGCCAGGTAACGGTGTCTCCCTGTAAACAGGAAGGAAATGCCAGGAGCAGCCATACCTCTTTGCTGTCAAACTAAAGAGCAAGTCGAGGCCAACATCATGCCATAGTGCAAAGGCTTGCTAAGAAAGATCATTCTAAGAGGTCTGCAAGAAAAGATGACTTACTTTGTCATAAGTTTGTCAAATAGAATGGACGAGTTAGTAGTCGAGTACCGACTGTGTCCGACTCTACAGCTGCGGCGCAGCTCCAAGTCCCTGTTTTCTCCGTGGACTCGTCTCACAGTTTTTGCACCACCTCTACTCCTCAATGTTCTGGTGACTGAAACGCAGAAACAAAGGATTTTGAAACAGTGAAGATGGGATTCTCCTTATTTCACCGTTGCTCTTGTAAAATGGAAACAGACAAACAAAAAAGGCACCCTGAAGTGGATTGAGTTTTCTTTACATTTCAGGTCAGAAGTTGGTGTCACAACCACTGCATTCCACTTCTTTATCGCTCTGCACGTTTAAACTGTCTACTTAAAACTGGGACCTGTAGGGAAATTTTTAAAGAGACTGAAAGCTAGCCAGACAAAAACAAACGTGCAACTTTTGTTCCACGCAGGAGGGAAATCTACTCCAGTTATTTCTGTCTTGGAAAAGTGAGAACAATCAACACCTTTCTCTAAGGTGTTTTCACTCCATTCATGTCAAACTGTATCTAACAGTGCTCAAAACAAACACTATGACATTGCAAGCCTCTTCCTAAGAGGTGTATGTTTGATTACTCTGTTTATGCATGCAGCACTTCCATTTCCTGCATTAGGATCTAACAGCTCAAGGAGGGAAGAATCGTTTCAAGAGAAACACCCAAACACCACATAACTCAAACTCGTGCTTTTTAGAAAAAAGCCTGCCCATTGTTTATCATACAGCACCCTTTGGCACAGGTTGGTTGCTTGCACTGTCATTAAAAGAGCCAAGAGGACAAGGGGAAGGGAAGAGCTACACCACTGTGCTGCTAGGATCACAGCTAAGGTTTACTTTTGTGCTTGCCAGCTATAAAACTAAGTTTGAACTTATCAAGTATCGATTTACTTTGCACAATTAGAACAGTTTGCTTTGTGCCTACCAAGCTGCAATTCACACTGCTCCCTCCCCAAGGAATTCATAAAATCTCCTATTTGCACCTATCTCTCTTCACAGAAAAGTCACTGAGGAGTGAATTCAGCTGACTACAGAAGGCTTTGGGGCCAAATGAAAGCCATGGAGTGACCAAGTGCCATCCTCTTCAGTAACCAGCACAAATAGGTATCCCGGGGACTTACAGCCACTTACCTGTGCTATATTCTTTTTTTCGTTCCAATTTTGGCTTTCTCAACTGCCTACATTAAGAAAGAGGACAGGGCAGAGAAGGGAGAAAAGACTTGTTGTATTAGACCCATCAAGGATGGGAAATTTCACCATGTTTACAAGCCAGTGCTCCATGGTATACAAAGAGAAGCCTGTAGGCCTCACGCAGGATCCACATCCCAAGTCTCTTGCGTGCCATATACACGCGGTTCTGTATGTACCCACATTTCCTAGCTTGCTCATGTTGAATTCTCAAAATTATGAGCAATAGCACCCAAGTGGAAAAGATACATGTCCTGGTTTCAGTTAGGACAGAGTTAGTTCTCCTCCTAGTAGCGGGTAGGTTGCTATATTTTGGCTTAGAATGTGTGAAAGGATGTTTAGAAGAGTGCTGATACCACCCCGATGTTTCAATTGCTGCAGAGCAGTACTTACAACAAGCCAAGGACCTTTCGGTGTCTCACTGTCCTACTGGCGATCAGAATCGGCGCACAGCAACAGCTGCGAGGGGACAGACTCAGGATGGCCGACCCCAACTGGCCAAAGAATTCTATGCCTTATGGCAACACGCTGCACCATGGATAGGGCGGGGCAGCCGGGCTGCTAGGGGTTACGCTGGGCACTGGTCAGCGGGTAGTGAGCAACTGCATTGTACATCACTTGTTTTGTACACATTACTAGTAGCAGTACTATCATCATCATCATCATTATTATTATTTTCCTGTCTTAATAAACTGTCTTTATCTCAACTCGCGGGCTTCACTGTCCCGTTTCTCTCCCCCATCCCAGAGAGGGAGGTGGGAGGGTTGCAGAAGGGCTGTGTGGTGTTTAGCTGCCGGCCGGGTTAAACCACAACAACACCTCAAAGGGGTTGGGAAAAAAAACAGTTTTTTTAGAAAAGCGGAAGACTTTCACTGAGAAGAGGGATTCTAGTTTTAAGGTACTGGTACGCCATCAGCATGCTCATAGGCCTCTGCTGATTTTAGCCGGAGGTTTATCAGGCCACAACTCACTGCACATGCTTTCTCTCTTGCTTTTCAATCTACAAATCGAACAGAGATTGAACATATAGAAATACAGTACCTTGAAAAGCATCTTCTCTTGACATTTCCCCTCAGTATCGCCATACTTTCTTCAAAGCTGGAGACTGAACACCGCAGGATGCTTTTGCTCATTGATCTTAAACGGTGTCCGTTGAAACATTCAATACTGGGAGAAGAATAATCCTAGGGAAAGAAGGAAACAAGAATATATTTATGTGAACCACGTAGATTCAGATAAAGAAATTCTGCCTCACGCAAGTTTAATTGACCCTCCTGACTTGGTAGTGGGCAAACTAATGGCAGGCAGACATTTCCCCACTTCCCTTTCCCCACCGTTTTCTTGTGGATAACTTAAGCTTAATATCCTTGGAAAAAAGATATTGCAGCAAAACCTTTCACATAAACTTAGTGTTTCGTGAAAAACAACAACAACAAAACATTAAATTCAATTGGAATTTTTTTCAATAAATTCAATTGGAATTTAAATTCAAAACTTTAAATTCAGTTGAATTTAAATTAAAAAAAATAAACTAATTAATTTAAATTAAAAAAAAATTTAATTCAATTGACTGTTCAGAGGAACAGTCAAGCTTGACATTATACATCCTAGAATTAAAATCTAGTTTGAGTTTTTCTCCCATCTCCAGGCCTTGCTAAAGATGCTTATTAGGAGCTCTGTCAAAAAAAGTGAAAGGCTTGTTATATCAAAGCTTCGAACCCTTCTTACTGCCCTTGACCTTCTTCACATTGCTGCTCCTACAAGGGTGAGCACTATCATTTTTAGTACGGGAGGGAAGCTGTGATATCCTTGAGTGGGGGGTCGTTCTGTTTACAAAATGAAGTTCCAGTAAGAGTACATCAAATGAACCAACTTTCCTTGAACTTTAATTCATCGCTATATTGAATGAATGACCTCTGGATTTCTCTCTCCCATTTGGAAGTCAATTTGAAAACAAAATACCTCTGCCATAAAGAGCCAGGCATCAGAGACACCTGTTGCGCCTCAAGAACAGAGAAGGTATGAACGACAAGAGCAGCTGAATAAAATGCAACTTGCCATTAGAAATGGGTGTACTGGCATCTACAGGTGCCGCTGGCATCTCCTCATTTTCATTACTCTCTTCATCTGGTTTCTCGTCTTCAGTAGCAGGGTTCTGCTGTGGTGACTTGGAGTTGTCGCATGGAGCACACACTGCAGAGGTGCGACCTTGCAAGAAAGAATAGATACCAAAGATCTTCGTCATGCATTTTCAGTTACAAATCTTCAAATCCTTAGCGTTAAAGCACGTACCTCTTTTCTCACGAGATTCTTTAATTTGTTCACAAAGTCGTCTAAACTCTGTATCCAGTTCGTTCCTCACCATTGAATATGCAGTGTCTTGCAAAACATAGGCGCTGTGACTATCTGAAATTTTACACACTTTAACTGAATGTTGTCTACCAACCAATGAAACTCTTTTGATCACAGAAAAAAATTGCTTTCTTCATAGGTTGGTTCCGAAAGGTTCTCTCAGTGAATATTTTCAGCATAACAACATCGAAGTTAATTAAAACAAAAGCATTAGTTCCTTGGGAACACTTATATCACAATTCCATGCCCAAGTAGCAAAATGATAACATATTTACAATTTGGTAAGAGATGTTCTCTGTGGATGTCCAAAATCATCTAATCCATCCGTAGTCTATTGTCTGCACACAGCATTTATCCATCTATATGTTTGACAGATTTTTTAAACTAGGCCTAAAAGCACATCCTCACCTGTAGATCTTTGATCCAGGTAGTACTCTAAGGCATTGTTACAGATTAGATCGATGTCCTTCAGCTAGTCTCCTGCAGCGAGGTACTGGCGCGAGTCAATTTGAGTCAGAACTGTTGAAAGATCCATCGGCTCTTTAATCCTTGTGGCATAGTCAGGTACCTGCAGATCAAATACAAGCATTCAGAGGTTTTCTTAACCTTGCACACTGTCTACCAAAATTATTCTGAAGACTTTAAATAAACGACTTCCTAAAAACTCTGAACATTTGCGATGCATCAGAAGACGCTGAAATTAACCAGTTTGCTTCTCAAAAATGGAAGGGCTTTTTCATTTTTTCATTAGAGCGGCCACGAGAGGACAACAAGAAGTAGGGAGGTCAGAAGCACGTGCATGGTAGAGAAGAAACACTGAGGGTGGGAGATTCATTTCACTTTGCTTCAGAAAATCACAACAGTGAAAGCTGAGCAAGCCATCCAGCATTCTCTTTGTTGTCGACATTGAGGAAAAGGTGCATGAATTGCACCTGTGAAGTACCTATTGCAGGCATCTACTTTAGAATGAGATAACTGGGCCCTGAGGTGCTCATTTCTTCCCTCAGACCAGAAGAGGAGCCTAATGACTAGTTCAGATGAGGACATATGTATCTGTCTAGATTTTTCACAGCTCAAGAACCTAGGAGAAAAGGGGAAGAAAAGCCAGTGGAGGCCCACATGAAGACGACTTTGCTGATCCCCAGGTATATTCAAGTTACATCTGTCTTTGAAATATACGCCCCTAGTTTAGGCTTATCTCATAAATTAAGGAGAAAAAGGCATCTAAGCAGCCAATTGGAGGAAAAAGAAAACACACTGCACTTATGGTTGATTCCTATTGAGGAGTTCCAGATGAAACAGAGAACAGGATCTCAAAACTTATTTTTACAAACTGCTGCTCTTATTCCTGTGCCCACAGGAACTGACAGTCCAAGAAAGGGCTTTAGACTTCACTCAAGTAGTCCTGTAAATACTGTTTGTAATTATAAGGAAAGATCTCTGTGCTTTTCAGTGCTGTGACACGCCTACATATCAAAGCTTTTTCACGAGCAAACTGTGTTGGCATTTGGACTGGCTTTTTAGAATGAAACCAGGGCTTTCAGCGAATAATCCCATAAGACACATTTGAGAGTCAGCAGAAGTAAAAGCACTGCCTCTGCTTCTTGCAAAATCCTAACAGTGCAGCCCTAAAAACAAAGTTGAACCTTCCCCAAAACGCTGAGAAGTACGAACACTGAGAAGTTACAGACACACACAGATCAGCACTACTTTACCTTCTGTGGGTCAACGGGCTTTGCAAATTCCCTGAAACGTCTGTCAGTGGCAAGTCTGCGAGTAACGTCCCTCAAGAAAATTCTAAGGTCACGCAAGGTATCCTCCTCTTCCTCCTCCAGCATCCCTACTTCTTCCTCTTGTGGCTTCTGAGGCTCAGCTGGTGGTGCTACAGGCACAACTTCCAATGTCCAATCAACTTCAATTCATCAGGAAAAATTAGCCAATTTACAATACTCAAATACAAGCATACGACAAATTACTGACAGAAAATGACCACCAAAGCAAAGCCCAAAGAGCTAGTAACTTCGATAGGAAAGTTTTAGATGTACTTCTCATATCCTCTTCACCTCTTTTCTTTACGGGAGGCTTAGCCACTTCCTTTAGAATTAGGTCCTCAAAAAAAGGCTGCTCTCTCTGCCCTACCAGGCAACTCAATATTGCACACTTCTCCAAATTCCTTATTAAATAATTTTTGCATCTAAAGCAGAAGGAGGAAAGACATTTCAGATTTAAAGCCACAAAAAACTCATCTTCTATTCCAAAAAGACGAGTACCTTTTCAAATTAAGAATAACCTGAAGAACACAAACTGAAAAAAGTTATCTTCCTGGCCTTAAAACGCTACATTTTCACAGGCTGGCACAGCAAATTCAAATATCACCTTTAAGAATCACCTGTAGAATTAAAGCTCGCTGAAGGGATTGTACGCTACACTGATAAAGTAACGGCTTTCACCACATCCAACAGCGCCTCCTTTGTATTTACTTGCCTTGCTGCAGCCTTTACTTAGAACCTTTACCGCTATAGAGGGAAGAGAAAAGCTTCAGCAGACAAGTGAGGGCTTTTTGCTGAGTTTTTATTTCTCTACCAAAAGGTGTCTGAAGTAGCTAGTACCTCTACGTCTTCCTCCATTTTCAAGTTCTAGTAATAAAAGGTAGGTGAGGAATTTCACTACTTCTTTTAGAAGGAATTTACAGCCTGTACAAAAACTTCTGTGGGAACTCAAGCACTTTCAAAGCAGTTGATAATAAACACGTCTAGGTAAGACCCGTTCTCTTCCCCCAGTGACTGAGACCAAATCATCAGAATGACAACAGCGTGGTCCTGTTTTGGGCACCTTCCCTTAATGTAAACTCTCAGAAGTCAATGAAGTTCTGCACCTACTTTTACTACAGTTTATTTAGGAATACAACTAGAATTTGATTCCAAAGTTACTTTAGCAGAAATTGGAACTCAGCTTTCCAGCTTGGAAAGCTTTGGCCTCTATGAAGAAAGAAACTGATTTATTTATGTATTTTTTAATCAAAGTGTTTCAATTCTCTACTAAATTGCATTATTAGCAGTTTACCCAACATAGCATGGAATGGCAGACTGTCAGAAGAAATCTCTTCAGTAAAAACATCCTCTTGTCATTTCAAGCACTGCATATTCTTGACTGAACCACTTTGTAGCCACCAGAATTATTGTATTAATTTATTATTTGCATGTGTGAGAAGGGGGTGAAAGTCACTTGCTTGACTCAGAAAAAACCTTAAGCAGATGCTTTCACGGTATTCTTTTTCTCTAAGCAAATTTTAAGTGATTTGTTAGGGTGCCTGAGTAATAACAGCATGCATTTAAGAAAGCACAGCATTTTGATGCTGAAAGCATTCATAAATTACAAGACACTGAAGAAATAGTAAGGAAAGTATTGACAAATACCTCTTCTGGGAGATCTGAGTGACGTACATCAGACGGAGCAAGCAGCAAAACTGGCAAAAATGCTGGAATGTTACGTAGTAGAGTTAGAAAAGTAAGTTTCAAGGCAGGTCCAGCGTTGTCCCACCATAAATGGATATCTGGGACATAAATTGTGCTTGGTGCTGTCTTCTGAGCATTTCGGATCAGCTAGTGAAAAGGAAAGCTTGCGTAAGAAAACTAAAACACGTACAATAACCTCTTAATACATAGCTACATAGCCATCTGACTGCCCCGTGAAATGAAACTACGTGAACAGAGTGGCAAGCATCAATTCACATAAGGAATTTCTCTGTGCACCCTTTCAGATTATCAGTATTCGGAGAACTCTAGTCAGAAGATGGGAAGGATATATTCAGGCAGTGGCTAGACACCGTAGCTATATGGCCACAGCCACAATCATTGCATAACAAAGAAAGGAAATGTCCCGCTTAAGGGACACATCAGTATTCAGTCGTGTAACATGTCTGTCCTTACTTGTATGGCTCTCAAACGTTTCCACTAAAGGTAAAAATATTTTAAGGTAGTGATGCCAAACAAGAAAATGGATTTCCTGCCTAAAAGTAAAAACACCAAATCTGTTCATTTTTTCTAGTTAAAACCACATCACCGTGCAAATGAAGTGTTTTCTGAATGTTAATGCTTTTATTGCACATACTGCAACAGCACAAGTTGTGTATGTCCGTGCGAAAACAAAATAAACAGAAGCCCCAAACCTTGGTTGCCTTACTAATATAATTTAGAAGAAGCCTACAAAAAGTAGCCGACATGCAGTCTGATACAGAGCCATCTACCGGGAGCACACAGTCTTAGGAGGCAATGAGAACTACTTTCTGGATCCCAGTGACATGAGCAGCATTTCTTTCCACGAAGACATGTTTATTAGCAACACCGCCCAGCTTCCTGAGCTGCTAGCAACAGCCTCACTGTAAAACTGGGTATGGAAAATGTGGACATGTACAACATCCAGATTGTTTGTGGTGCTGTCTAAAAGAAAAGGGGATTTTCAGACAGAAGCGAACATCCCAGCACATTAAAACAAGGCCACCTCCATTACCAATGAATTTTGCTCACCTTACTTGCAACTCGATTGATCCTTTACATACAGTCAGTGAATCCGATGAGAAGAAAAAGAAAAAAAGGTACCTGTCCGCAGATTTCTTCTGGCGGTGCAACGTTTGTAAGCAGAACAGAAAGGTCCAGGGTGTGAACGGGAAACTTCTCCAAAGCGTGCAACACCGCGGGTGCCACGTAAGAAACCTGGCCGTACCCTTCTTTTCCTACTATTAGCAGACGGGGCTGGCATGATGTTGGTTCGCAGAAAGCACTCCTAGAACAAGAGTTAAGAAAACAAGCTTATAAATGAGGTGCTGAATAGACACACAGATGTTCCAAGTAATTTTCCTATAGACTTTCTTTTCCCTCCCCAAATAATCCAAATGGCAGCGGTACATTAAATACATGTAAGATTTCCAGTTAAGTTATTCACTCATTCCAATTGTTTCACCTTCTTCCCTTTGTTTCATCTTCTTCCCTTGTGTTTCCTATTCTTTAATAAACCAAGACAGCAAATTAATATCCCTGCAATCTTGCTTTACTACTAGGAAATAAATTGGTGAGGAGCATTTGTTTCCCCACTACAATCAGGCTGTACCTCTGCTGGCTTAAATCAAAGATGCTAGAGACTTAGCCTTGCTCTAAAGCACAGAAAATCTTCTGGACAGCACAGCAATAGAAACTGAGAAAAATAACTGATCCAGCTGTGACAACATGATCTAACTTTCCAACTGTGGGCTTGCATGACTTCCATACTAAAATATCACAAGATTAACACAACTTGGTGGCTTAACAAATAAAGACACCATTCAATTTTTTCTCAAGGTGTTTTAACAAGCCATTTCTCAGTTTTCTTTCTGCTACATAATTCACTACTGGTTTAACAATCCTGGAAAACAGAAGGGCAAAAGGTGGCAACACAAACCCATAAAGTTGGGGTATTTTTAGCTAAAAGGACAGACAGCACATTTATGTGGTCTTGAGTCTTTCAAAGAATGCCATGGATTAAGTCAACGTGTTCTGGTAGTCTACAGATCACTTTGGCTTACGAAGAGAAGCCTGGGCTTTTCAATTTGGTCATTCAGAGCAACTTCGTTACAACTTTAGTCCCTCCACCCTTTCTTCTTGTGAATACCAAGCACCTCTTCAACACACAAACTTGATGTTGCCCCTTCGTCTACCACCCCTCGCACTTTTAACAGCTGGAACTGTTTACAAAGACTCAGCAGACCTGAGAATTTAAACATAACAGGGATCTATCTTTCTTTACCTGCTGAAACAGAGGCATTTTTTCTCTGGTCCGTTAGGCATTCCATCTTTTAATTCATCTCCAGAAACCAAGGATGCATCGTCATCACTGTCAAACATATCATCTTGTAAAATAGGATTGAAATGCTCTGAAAGGCAAAAGAGGTTTGTTAACTTTCCTGAATAGCCTTTGTCTCTTTCTCTTCCATTAATACAGCTTCTAAATCAGTGCCAAAACCCTTTCTTCATTTGAGAGCACACACTGAAATCTACTTCCTAGAGTTCAGCCCACCACAGATCTAAGGAGATGGAACAAGGCCCTACAAAGCTCTACTAAGTCCCACTGATGTGTACGTGTAAGGTATGCTACTCTTGGTGATTTTTTTCTCCCCCTTAGAATAAAGGAGATTACGAACAATTTCTGCAGTTGCTAAATAGATAAAAAACAAACAAACAAACAAACAAGACCATTTCTTTCTGGAGGAGGTTCCCACAATGAAAGCATGGGGATAAAGGATGTGATGGCCACAGAATTCCATTCATCTAGTAAATATCAATGCTAATTGATCTCACGTGTATAATACGATCCACAAACATTTAAATTAGGAGACTGGTTAAAAATGATGATAGCTAAAACAATATTTAGCTTAGACCAGTTATACTTGTATCCTGGTCCTGACATTCTTCAGAAAGGAATTAGAAACATTGACCTAGAAATGCTTCCCCTCCAAAGATCTGAGTTTTGATTTTTTAAAGAAAAATAGGTGCCTTATACTTCAAACCTCACGTCAACCTCTACAAATGCTAATTATCTTAGCTGCCGTCAGAAGCAGGATGCTTCAGTAGAGAACGCATCGTCCTTTACTGTGTATTGAGTCATTCAGAGCTTCCATTTGGCATTTCAGTTTCGAATCCACAATAAAACCTATGCGTTATATTCCAGACATGCCCAAAAGAAAGACATGCACATGCAAATAATAAAATTCTACCACCATTATGTCTGAAAGCTATAAGTTGATTGCACAAACCACAAGTTTTTGCTTTAGCAGAATTATAAAGAAGTGGATGCTGTGGTTATACCTTGCTGTCGGTCCTTCTTTAGTGCAAGCTTTGCATGCGGGAAGATCTTCTGCACAACTTGTAAAATATTCTCTACTGATCTTTGAAAAAGTGGCTTGAAAATGGGTGATAGTGCTTGTACGGGTGAAGCCTCGATCCTGTTTGAAGCTGGAACAACCTTCTTCATAGCCATGAAAAAGTCCTTTGCTTTTATTTTAATAGAATTAACGTCTAGTAGCAACTTCTCCCTACTTGCATAAATCTGAGGATAGCATCGGCGTAGAGAGCACAGCGCAGCTTCAGTACAGAGGGATTTGATATCTGCACCACAGTCTCCTAACAAACAAAAATCAAACGTTACATCAGTCAAGGCCCAGGTTTACAACATGCAACATTTAAAGAATTTGTAATGCCAAAACCAAACAGCTTAACAGGGAATTCAAAGTGCTACCGCTTGTGAGGAATGTTTTAACATTTCGTGTCCATAAAGAACAATTCTGTTTGAATCCTGTCTGCCTCTGGGCCCTGCACTGGCAATTTAATTCTTGAACCACAGATGCAGTGTGTCCCAGTCTCCCCCTCATTCTACTCAATTTATCAAGTCTTCAGAAAATACTCCTTAAATTTATGAACCTGTTTGCTTTTGTTATTCCGGACTTCTATTTCTAACAGTTACAGCCTTTTTTTTCCTGTCTTCTTCGAGATTAACTTAACACTGCTATAGATGTGACTGTCCCTGGGAATGGCTGGGGAAGAATGTTTTAATTACTCGTGAAGTGTCAATAAGAAAGCTATTTGTGTTTGATGTCTGGGAGTTTCATAACAACTGATAACAACTAGTGACTGTTATGGGATACTATGCAGACCTTTGGTATCTGGCCAGGGGGCCAAGAGATTAAGAGGAAGAAAAAAGAAGCTGAAGGACGGCTGGCAGACAAGACCTGCAGAAAATGTAATATAAACTTGGTACAGTGCCAAAGGAGTACAAACGGGAAGGACTTGGAGAGGAAGACTACGAGCCTTCAGCATGAAAGACCCCTAGAGACCCCCAGAGGAGACTGATGCGCATGCTCCAGTAGGAGGGACTGGACCCCGGAGGCTAATTATAATAATCTATTTTTTTTGGAAGTAGTAATGAATATGTATTAGTCTAGGAGCACAAAAATCAGCTGCTTGATGTAACTGGTGTGTGCCCTGGTGGAGCGGAGACTCTCAGTGCACCCAGCACTGTTTGCTTACCTCTATTCTTTTATATTCTTTTAATAAATCCTATTTTTTTATTTAATCCTAATTTGAATCCTGAGCCATTTATACCACTCTGCAGGGATGTTTCATGTTGCTCACTGCCTGATATCCTGCGCTTATGCAGCTGAAGCAGACTCCTCATCAAAAACTATACTCTTGAGGAAGATGCCCCAGAACCATTTAATGTTCTCAGACAACAAGAGGAACGACAACAAAGAGTAAATAGATGAAAGGATCTCACTCAGATTGCTATGAAGGCGTGCCAGCTGCCTCGTTGACTAGTTGTGCAACAAGGCACAAGAGCATGGGTACTGCCTGGTACAAGCTAAGGTTCTTTACAACTTGGTCACAAGCAAGAATCCGTTTCTGTTTCAGTCTTACCAATGCATTTCTCAGCTAGTTCATCAAGCAACATGTCCGGTGGCTGAGGGGTCCAGTCACGAGTATGAATCTTGACAATTTCTTTTCTAGCCTGGAAGCAAAATCATTGCATTTTAGCTTGTCCCAAGTTTTCCTTAAAAATACCAACAAGAAACAAACAAACCAAAAGGCAAACAAACAAACAACAAAAAACAAAACAGTCCTCCCTCAAAACCCCTCATCTACTAATACACTTTTCTTACTTGCTCAACTTTCAAGTATTTTACAGTTATTTAATATACACTCTGCATTGTCAACCAGGAAATTGAATATTTCTTATTTGTTATACTGAACTTTTTCTAGGAACCTACAGTGAAAGAAAAGGCATTTATAGCTTCAATAACAAGTTTCCAAACTACGAGACCTAAGGACCCAGAGGAAAATACTGTAATGAAAAATTTATCCAGAAACATTTCTTTGCTGTCCAAAAAACTTCTCTAAAACTTAGCAAGCTTTCATTGGGACAGTCTCATTACTTCATCACATTTGCTTTCCAGTCAGTAAATTCACAGAAAGCACTTCTGGCACAATGCTTCCAATTGCTACAATTACTATAAAGAAGAAAAGAATTATGACTCAAACTACTACCACTGAGCAGGGGCACAATCAAATGCAAACACGTCCCCTATTCATTCATAAGCGAAGGATTGAGACCAAAAACACAACTTCATGATGAAAACACCCAAGTGGACTAAATAATTAAGCAAACAGTTACAACTTTGGGAATGAAAGGTTTGATTATAGAACTAACTACTTGGTGGTATCATCCTGACCATATATATCCAGTACCAGATTTGCCCTCCATGGAACAATGCAGTGTCTCCACGTATCACTCTTTTGTTCAAGTTGTCAATTATTTTTTTCCTATAAAGTTGGACTTTGCCATGGTAGCACTAACGTTGAATTTAAGTTCTCACCTCTTTATTTGGCAAGTTGAAGAGGAAGTGTCTGCCAAAGCGTCCTGGTCTTTGTAAAGCAGGATCTACAGAATCCAGTCTGTTGGTAGCTCCGATTACCACGATCTCCCCTCTGTTATCTATGCCATCCATAAGCATCTGAAGAGTTGAAACAATGGAAATAATAGAAAAATATAATTTTTACTTACTGGTTCAGTAAATTTTGTTACATTCCACATGACTTTCTTGATGCTGGAACTACCTTCTTCCTAGTGGTCATTCAAAACTGGGAAAAAAATAGTCTCCCAAGTCGGGGGTTTTTTTGATTTGATAATAAATCTGCAGACTGTTAAGTCATCAAGCACTTCAAGACTGTTTGAAATAATCTCTACGTTAATATAAAAGGAGTACCGCACACTTCTGCTCAGGAAGAAAATCATGGAAAATGTCAACTTTGATTTTAGATGTTGAATTTGTTGCAGTGAGATCTTCCTCATCGCACGATTCTATTTGGATTTAAACCATATTATCTATGGAGAGACCAAGATTAGGACAAGAACAGCACAGAGTTCAGCATGAAGCCAATCAGGAGCTCAAGTTTGTATTCTTTGTATTCAACTTTACCCTTCTCTTGCTGGAAGGACCTGCTTTTTGACTCTCCTTCTCTTCACTAGGAGCATGTTAGTCTTGCTTTGGTAATGCTCTTTCTCAGTGGTTTTAGTCTTGTCCTTTGTATCTTGGCATCTCTCTGTAACAGCTGAGGAGGAAAGGTTTTTAGAGCTACATTCAGTGTCAGACTTGAGAGAGGAAGTATACCGCAATTTCTCACCAGGCTCACAAGACTCTTTGCCAGACAAAACGGTTTCTTTTGAAATGAGGTCACGTTCTTTTGATCTTCTTGCTTTCTCCTTGTCTCCACCGTCATCACATTGGTACTGGGCGAGGTATTCATCGTTCCCAGGAGATTTCGGAGGGTCCACGACACTGCACAAAATAAAATCACATTTCTCACTTCTGCTGAAGGACGTGAATATTAAGAGTAAAACCTTCCAACGTCAAACAAAAAAACAAAAACCTCCGGACTACAGGAACCCTCGCAAAGATATGCCATTTAGAAACCTCTCCTGTGATTAGGACACCTTCTTCAGCTCCCAGAGAAAGTGCTTTTTCCCCTCTTGCTTCTGAAGCCATTGCACTAAAAAAGCAAACGCATCTGTCTCCCTCCACATGCCGCTCTGATTAAGAGCCAGAATATTCAAAGCCACTCTATTTGTTCTCCCCACATAGCCGAAAAAACACCAGTTGAAAGAGTTTTCTACCTCTCTCCACCAATTTACATTCACATATCCTATGACTGCAAAAATAGAAGGCGGGGCTCAGGAGGAACAGCCAGTGCTGGAAATGAAAAAAAAGCAGCCTGTTTCTTCAGAGTCTTAAGCCTATGCTACTAGGAACAAAACAAAACAAAACAAAACAAAACAAGAGGAGAGGAGAACAACAGCGGGAAATTTACCTATTCTCCAGGTGTTCAATTGCAAAGCCTCCTCTGGAGGATCAACAGTTGTGAATTCAGTGTGCTTAGGAGAAATCAGATCTACATCTGAACCACAACTATTTCAGTAGTATCACGAACTTCTGTTACTCTGAAGAAGCAGTCAGCACCGTTTCTATGTTAGGAAAGAGCTGAACAGAGTCTGTTATTCACATCAAGTAGTCAGGCAGGTTTCTTCTTCTTCAGGCTGGGTTTCACTAGAACATTACTAGCCTGTAAGCCTCATGGCATCACCTTCCATCTTGACTGCTGAACCTCCTTGCTCCCTACTATCTTCTTTGCCAAGATACAGCTGTCCACATTTACTTTTCCTACTTGGCTGGACTGAACTTAAGAAGATCTTGCATCTAAGAAAGGGAACAAAAGCTGCTGCCCAGCAGCGTCTGGCTCAGGGAGGAGTGAGAAAGCTCTGTGCAGCCCCCAAGGTCCGTGCAGCAGGAGGCAGGAGGTGCTCCAGGCTCACAGCAGCAGTTCCCCTGCGGCCTGTGCAGGGAGAGGCCCCTGGTGGAGCAGGCTGTCCCCCTGCAGCCCATGGGTCCCCCGTGGAGCAGATCTCCACGCTGCAGCCCCCCTGCGGGTGGAGGAGCCCCCGGTGGAGCAGGTGGCTGTGGCCTGGAGGAGGCCGCGGCCTGTGGAGAGCCCCCGCAGGAGCAGGCCCCGGGCTGGACTGGAACAGGCTGTGCTGAGCCTGCTTTGCCCGTGACGCTCCTTGTGGAGTGATCTCCCTGTCCTTCTGGCAGCCCTTGAGCCCTTGCCAGCCTCTTTTCTCCCCTTGGCGTTGGAGGAGGGGCAGGGAGAGAGCGCTTGTGCTGGAGCTCAGCTGCCCAGCTGAGGAAAACCACCACGGCTCTGTCTTGCCGCTGCTGCAGCACGCTGGTAGCAGCCAGCACCGTCTGTTCTTCGAGCCTCAGCAAGCCCACAGCATCTTCCCAGAAGGGATCCCTTTCCTTCACGCCTGACAGGCGCCGCCTCCAGAGGCTGAGGGCTTGTGCCCTGTTTGCAAGCTCTTTCTCAGTGCCCCCTTCCCCAGAGAAGGATCCCAGCTGCTTGGCTTCCCTGCCCTCTGCTGCCAGGCTCTCGCAGCTGCTATCCCAGCAGCGCAGCAGCCAGCTGACAATGTGCTCGCCTGGAGGACAGCTGCAATCTTGTCCCATGGCTTGCAGCTCACCCAGGGATGGGGATCACCTGCTTCCTGCTGCTTTTCTATCTAATCTCCTTTCCAACAGCCTCCTGTGCCCTGGGATGGCCCTACCTTGGGGTAGGCTGCCTCGCCTTTCTCTTGCTCCTTCCCCTTCTTGGGAGGACTTTCTGCCCTTCCGAAACGAGATGACTTCTGCATGCATTCCTTCCCCTTGTGTGTATTGGTGCCTGAGACAGCAACGGGGTCGTCTCCAGAGCCAGCTGTAGGGCCTGTGCCAGGCTTGGAGGGGCTGCAGGGAACTTGCCAGGGGCTGGAGTGGCTGGATGTGAAGTACTATCAGTAAAGAATTTCTTCCTAACATATATTAGAAATCTAACTTTTCAGTGTAAAGCTATTAGTCCATGTCCTGTCACTCCAGGCCCTGATAAAGACCCCCTCCCCAGCTTTCCTATAGGTTGCCTTTAAGTACAGGAAGGCTCTCAGCCTGGCACACAGTAAAAGTGATGGCAGATCCTTCACAATATTATTTGAATTTCACGTAAATAGAACAGACTATCAACTTACTTAGGAGAAGTAATACAATTTCAGAACTATTCAAAACCAAAGGCATTCCAAACTAAGTTTAAGTTCAGAGGAAATCCAAAGAAAAAACTAATTTTGAAACTAATAATCAGAGACCATAATCTTCTTCAAATGATAGATTTTCCTCCTGTACTGGGTAATATTGGTCTGTCTTTAATGCTCATCCAAACATGGCTTTGACACCGAGTATCTTGCTTTGCCTCTGCATTAAGTGTTCTTCTCATGTGAGGTAAATGTCCTGCTCTTATGGGATGGGCCTAGGAGACACACGCGCTGTGTCTCATGATGCTTGGATATCATCTTAATTCTGGGTGAAGATGAAAGGTCTCACTGCTTCCTGAACAGGGAAGTGGATGTCTGCAGTTAAGAACCCTCTGTCTAATCTAGAAACATGAAGGAAGGAGTTTGCTGGATTGCAAGTGACAGTGAAGAAAGCCACAGGTGACATATCAAACTGATTAAAATGTTATTTAGCTCAGGGCATGGCTAATGAAGTGGAGCTGGAATAGTTTGACGACTGTAATTACGCTCACTATCACTGTGACTTGTTTATAGGATGGTAATGCCTAAAGGTCCCACTGGAGCCTGAAACAAGGTTGTGCTGGGTGCTGCACGTGCATATCTCAGTAGCGCTTTGATAGCTAGTGATACAAACAGACAAAACAGAGATTGAAAGGAGAAACGGGGGGACAGAGATAAGAAGATCTTCCTGCAGGTCATTTAGGGTATGAGCCAGGACTTCAGTGCATCCAGCTCTCTAGTGCTCTGCTGGCCCAGTGAGATGAATGGAAAACATTGCAGCCTTGGAAAAATAGTGCTTCTTCTAATTCTTTGGCCAGTTTTGATGATTTAGGACTGCTCTATTTATTTATTTATTTATTTTACTTTCCCCATTTGTGCTGGAGAAGGTGAACTTTTTAAATACCTATTCTGAATTCAAATATCATTTTCATTGTTATGTTTCTGTTTTGTTGGCACTATTCATAATGACTTCTACCCTTCAGTGGAAGCAAAAGCTTATCATACCATAAAAGTGGAAAGGTCACAGAAAACTTCAGAGCTTTTGAAGAAAGCTGAGGAAAATCCATTCCCTGTTCTAGGCAGAGAGAGTGGCTGATTTCCAGACAGGTAAATGGGCAGGATAAGGCCACTTCATGTCCGCTGATGGCCAGTTGTATGGACCGCGAAGATAATGGACTAGCAGCACAAGAGACAGTGCCAATAATCTAATCCAATACAATCTATTTCAAGTGGTAGAGACCTGATACTCTACGACAATGTGAGGAAGACCAAACTGTCAGGCAAACTTTGAGATGATCATGTTCAGGATCTAAAACTCTTAAGACAAGTGTCAACACAGGAAGGGTGAAATAAAGGCATGAATGCCATACAAGTACTGATAAATGTCAGGAAGTCTGGAAACCAGGGCAGATGGATGGAATAAGATGGTGCTTTGTGTTAGCAAGAAGCAGAGGTTAGGGAAATGTTATGGGTCAGCAATAGAGTGGTTTTGTGCAAATCGCTGCTAAAGAAAGACAGCCTTGCTAGCCTGCTCTTTGCTCTTAGCTCCAGTCTACAGTTATCAGACACATAAACAATAATGGGAATTACGGGAGACTTCAACTTCCCAGCAAAAAACTGAAAGATGATTACCACTTATTCTCATACAGATATACTATGTGATGGATTTCTTCAAAAAGTGAAAAAATATAAGACCATTTTAGACTTGGCTCCTGTACGGGTTTAAATGTAGTAAGATTTGAATAAAGTCTGATCATGAGCTGACTTTTCTCATTTTACATTTCAAGACAGACAACACCAGGCTTAGAACGAAGGTTTTGAGGCTTAGAAATGCAAACTTTGAAATCTAAGGAAATGAATAATTGAGTCTGACTAAGCATCTCTGGGACTGGAGTGCAGAGAAGGCAGAGTTAAAATTCAAAATTCAGATGGGAAAAAAGCAATGAGAAAAGGTACATTTCAGAGGTTAAAAACTGCAAAAATAAAGTACAAATGACCCAAAACCTCCTTCACATAGGAAATTAAACAATAATAGTAAATGATACTTAAGCCACAGAAACCAGGGGGAACAAAGAGAACAAATTAGGACAGTTGCATACTCGAGGCAAAAATAGATCAAAAGTTAATGATGTCTCAAATGCTGCAAATCTTATTTCCTGCATCTAACAGCAACAACAATGTGATATTAAGGGCAGTGACAGGATTCCCATTGCAAATGAGGGTAGGGCACTAGGCACAACATCATCTGAGGTGAAATAAAAATCTACAGTGATTCAAGTGAAAAATGACAAGCTGATATCTACCTAGCCTATTAACAGCATTGGCACACAGAACAACAACTCAAGTAGGAAAAATACATCACAACTGTGCAAATCAGGGATAGTCCCCAGAATGGGAGAGTAACAAATATACTTCTGTCCAGGAGAATGTAAAGAGTGATCCAGACAAGTGCAGGCCTGTTAGTTTGACATCAACGCTGGGCAAAGTTTTGTAGCAAGAAGAGATAAGACTAGGAAAGTAGCGGGTAATGTGGAATTTACAAGATAATTTATTAAAGCTAATTTGTTTCCAGAGAATTTAGTAGCTTGCCTTTGTAGGACCAGTGCTCCCCTACACAGGGGATGAACTACATCTATTTCACTTTCTGTGAGCTTCTGATACATTATCTATGGATTTGGGCTTTGGGGCTGCAAGTGAATCAAGGGAGTTTGCAATTGTTCACACTGTTTGAAGAGGGAATTATCGGCAAAGGAGAGGTTCCCTGTAGTGATTCTCAGAGACAGTTCTGAAACTGCAGCTGCTAAGGAGGCAAAGACTCATGGAGAAATGTAGGCTGGAAGGGAGCTCTGAAAACCCAACCTCCTATTCAGAGCAGAGATGACTTCAAATTTAGGTATGTTCAGTATGGACATGGTGGCCGAAGACTAAAAATTACATATGAGCTTTGAGATTTCCAGGTGACGTAAAGTTGGGAAGTCCTACCGAGCCTGACAGAAGGATATCCCTTGTGATTGAAATGGTTCACGTGAAGTGACATTTGATAATACAAAGCAGAGCCATGCTTAGAGATTCTCAACCAAGGGTGTTTTTTTTTTGTTTTTCTTTTTTTTTTTTTTTTTTTTTTCATGTTTGCTATATGGCAGTCAGGAGTTTAAAACAAACAATAAAACAACAAAACCCCATGTTCATACACTGTTAACAGAAGAACTGAAAAAGTTAAGTGGTTATATGGTGTGTATGGCTATTCTTTTTTTTTTTTCCTCCAGTATAAATACACCTGACAGGGCAGCCCTGCCACACATTTAAGACATGAGGCAAAATTCTGCCACTTGTATTCACATTGAACTTAGGAGGAAGTGTTCAGAAGACAGAAGGAACAAGTTGCCTATTGTGTGGAAGGGAATTAAAGGACATCATTCTGCTCAGCCAGATGCCAGTTGAGAGAAAAATATGATGTCTCTGTGAAAATGCATTTCTTGAGTAAATATCAAGGAGAATTAGGAAATGTGTAAGTTGGGAGATACATCTGAAATGATGATTGCAGTTGGCTTATGAGGAACTTTGGACAGGAAATTGGTAGAAACTTCCCATTTTAAGAATAAAGTGCACCATAGATATGAAGTCAGCATTCACCTAAAGAGTAGAGGCCAACTCAAAGCCCCCACAACAAAGCAGTGGACAAACCAGAACACTAACATGTTGTGGTCTAGAGTCACACAGATATACATAAGTTTACTATACCTAAACATCTGAGGGGTTCCTTTGAGAGGCGGAGGGCTTGTGCCCCATTTCCATTTCCACTCTCAGTGTCCCCTGCCTCAGAGAAGGATCCCAGCTGCTTGGCTTCCCTGGCCTCTGATGCCAGGCTACCAGAGCAGGTATCCCAGCATCGCAGCAAACAGGTGACAATTTGAGTGCCACGGCAGTCCTCATTGCGAGCTGGACGCTCAGGGCACTTGCGGCCACCCACCTTTGTGAGCTCCAAGGCTGACAGTGACTCTCTGCTGAGCTGCCACGGCTCTCGGGTGTCCCGGTGACAGAGCTTTCGGCGCTAAGCTGACTGCCAGGAGAAAAGGCTGCCGTGAAATGGCTGCTCCACAATGCCAGGAGCAAGGTCTGCTGGGCTGGGGGTTCGCAGGGGAGCTCGGCCTTGGGCCTGGCAACTGCGCCTGGAAGCCAGGGACGGCCTTGGTGTGCAGCTGGACACCTGGGCCTGAGAAAGCAAGGGCTCTTTCCAGACACTTGGCACCATCGTCACCCAGTGGCTGTCTCAGGGGGACGAGAGAAATGCACAGCATCTCTTGCTGCCCTGCAGTGCTGCTGTCCTACGCCCTTGGGGGTCTCCGGGATAGAAAAAGGGACGGATTTTGACCCAAAACGCAGCTCCTTTCTATCAAAAGCATCACGTCCTCCCGTCTTTCTTGTATTTGGCTATGACTTTAGGAATCCCTGCAATCCCTGCAGCTGTGTCCCCTGCCAGCTTCTTGTGTGCCCCAAGCATCCTCGCTTGCAGGGCAGTAGAAGATGCAGAAAAGGCCTTGCCTTAGTGGAAGCACTGCCCTGCAGGAGCTCCAACATCCCTCTCAGCAGCACGCTGTAGCCCCCAAATGCCCCCGAAAGGGCACATTTCAGCTACTGGGAAGGAAATGAGCTCGCTCAAGGTGAGCTACCCGCTCAAGGCCCAGGTGTCTGTGAGGCAGTGTTGGCAAGGAGTCCTGTTGTGTGAGTCCGTTCTTTGTGGGTGCTCCGTCCCCACAAGGCTTGCTTTTCAAGGCCCAGGAGAGTCTTGTGGGCACTGGCATGGGGTCCCAGGCTGAGCCAGCTGCTGGCTGGCAATCAGGGAGGCTCGCTCGGTGTCTTGGCTTGGGTTTGCGTGGCCAGGCTGTGGGAGCGGGGGGCTGCAGGGGTGTCCTCTGTGAGGAGAATGCAGCAGCTGCCCCATGGGAGCCCAGGGCCGCTGCCAGGAGGCTCCTTCCAGGAGGGACCCACCCGCTGCTGCCCAGAACACAGAGCAAAAGGATGATGTTTGCGCCTGGGGGAGAGCCCATCTAAGAAAGGGAACGAAAGCTGCTGCCCAGCAGCGTCTGGCTCAGGGAGGAGTGAGAAAGCTCTGTGCAGCCCCCAAGGTCCGTGCAGCAGGAGGCAGGAGGTGCTCCAGGCTCACAGCAGCAGTTCCCCTGCGGCCTGTGCAGGGAGAGGCCCCTGGTGGAGCAGGTTGTCCCCCTGCAGCCCATGGGTCCCCCGTGGAGCAGATCTCCACGCTGCAGCCCCCCTGCGGGTGGAGGAGCCCCCGGTGGAGCAGGTGGCTGTGGCCTGGAGGAGGCCGCGGCCTGTGGAGAGCCCCCGCAGGAGCAGGCCCCGGGCTGGACTGGAACAGGCTGTGCTGAGCCTGCTTTGCCCGTGACGCTCCTTGTGGAGTGATCTCCCTGTCCTTCTGGCAGCCCTTGAGCCCTTGCCAGCCTCTTTTCTCCCCTTGGCGTTGGAGGAGGGGCAGGGAGAGAGCGCTTGTGCTGGAGCTCAGCTGCCCAGCTGAGGAAAACCACCACGGCTCTGTCTTGCCGCTGCTGCAGCACGCTGGTAGCAGCCAGCACCGTCTGCTCTTCGAGCCTCAGCAAGCCCACAGCATCTTCCCAGAAGGGATCCCTTTCCTTCACGCCTCCAGAGGCTGAGGACTTGTGCCCCGTTTGCAAGCGCTTTCTCAGTGCCCCCTTCCCCAGAGAAGGATCCCAGCTGCTTGGCTTCCCTGCCCTCTGCTGCCAGGCTCCCGCAGCTGCTATCCCAGCAGCGCAGCAGCCAGCTGACAATGTGCTCGCCTGGAGGACAGCTGCAATCTTGTCCCATGGCTTGCAGCTCGCCCAGGGATGGGGATCACCTGCTTCCTGCTGCTTTTCTATCTAATCTCCTTTCCAACAGCCTCCTGTGCCCTGGGATGGCCCTACCTTGGGGTAGGCTGCCTCGTCTTCCTCTTGCTCCTTCCTCTTCTTGGGAGGACTTTCTGCCCTTCCGAAACAAGATGACTTCTGCATGCATTCCTTCCCCTTGTGTGTATTGGTGCCTGAGACAGCAACGGGGTCGTCCCCGGAGCCAGCTGTAGGGCCTGTGCCAGGCTTGGAGGGGCTGCAGGGAACATGCCAGGGGCTGGAGGGGCTGCAGGGAACATGCCAGGGGCTCGAGGGGCTGCAGGGTGAGTGACAAGGCTTTGAGGGGCCTCAGGTCCTGCCGCAGTGGTTGAAGTCGATGCAGGGAACATCAGAGTTGTTGGAGGGGCTGCAGGTAAAATGCCAGGGCTTGCAGCAGCTGCAGGCTGCGTCACAGCTTTGCATCAGGTCAAGACGCATTTTCCTAGAACCATACATTTCCTCCTGAAGGGGCTGAAGAGCATGGAATGGTCTTCAAAATGCACAGAGCAGACCCCAGCAAATGTAGAGCTGCTGCTAGCAAGTAGGTAACTTTATTGTTCCTGTTGTTAATTTTGTTTCACAACAACAGATGCAAAGATGTATCTTGAATGAGGGCAAAGGTGACCTTGGATCTGAAGCACACAGGCGTTCGCTAGTGTCCCCCCATCCGGAGTGAATCCAGAATGACTCGGAAGGAAAAATAAAGTCCAAACCAGTGCGTTGTGATAAAGAGAGTTTAATAGGGTAGAAAAGGAATAAAAACCAACAAAATAATAAATAATGATACTTATAGTTTATAAGATATTAATATATAAAAATATTTAATACTATTAAATACTTATAATTTTATAATAATAAAACAATGCCATACTGTACCACACAGTCAATAAAGTGGATTTAATTAAATAAATAAGAAAACCAATAAATTAAATGAAAATTAAAAAATTTAAATTTAATACAAATAAAACCCATTTTTCCCATTCCAATGAATTGCTATCCCCATCATCACTTCCCATCCCACTGATCATTTGCTATCCCAAAGACCTCCCGGTTCTTATCCCCTCGGCATGCCAGTGCAAGAAGAGCTGCAGGCAGAGGCCTTGCTGAGTGACCACCTAAGGAGAGGAATTTAATCCAGAAGGCAGGAAAGAAGAGCAATGCCCCGAAAGAAGAAGCAAGTCTTGTCTCTCAGCCCTTTGGTGTCCCAAGCAGCAGTTGCCATGGCCAAGCTTTCCCAGCCCAGCTGCTGCCAGCATCTCCCCAGCTTGCCATTGCCACCTTCCTGGGTGAGGCGCGCGCGCATTTGCCATTGGCGCTGTTGCCATCCCTGAGAGTGGCAAGCCCATCCCCTAGCTCCAGCACGAGAGAGGGGAGAGGGCAAGCGAGAGGGGCAAGGGCTGAGGAGCGTGGCTGAAGCTGGAGCAGGTGCCTGCAGAGGTCTCTGTGCCTGCCTGGGTGCTGCGGGGGCCGTCGAGGAGAAGCCCGAGGTCGGTCACGGGTAGCTGGAGCCTGGCACTGTCGGCGGGGCGCTGGGCATGCTGCTGGGGCTGCTGGAGGTGGGCTGCGGCTGCACACAGGCCAGCTGGCACGCTGGCCCCAGCGCCTTGGCCCTGGCCCCCAGCGGCTGCAAAGTCTCGCTGGGGGTCTTTGTCCCCGGCTGCTGGCGCTGCAGCGTCCTGGCCCCGCTGGCCTGGGGACAGAGCCTGTCCTGGGGCCGCACGGCACGGGGCTCCCCACTCGGAGTCTCCGGCAGCAGCCGCGCTCTGCGGGGAGGTGGCGCCGCTGCTCCTTGCCCCCCTGCAGCCCCCGGGCTTCGCGCTCTCTTGCTGGGTGCCGTGGTGCTGTTGATCGCCAGCTGCTGCCCGCTGCTGCCTGCTTCCCTGCTGCTGCCAGCCACCGTGCTGCTGCCAGCCGTCTTCCCCTGGCACGGTCTCTTGCGGCCTTGGCCAGCTTGGCCCAGCAGCGTCTTCCTCTCCTTGCCGGGGGGGTTCTCTGTCGTCGGCCTCCTGTGCTGGCAGCTCTGCGCTGTCCCGGGGGTGCTGCTGGGCGCAGGGCGCTTGGCCCCCCGCTTGGTGCCGGTGGACGCAGGGGCAGGCGGGGGGCTCTTGAGGGGACCCAGGGGGCGTTTGGGCAGGGGTCTCCTATGGTCAGTGCGGCCCTTGGGGTTGGGGCGTTTCTTGGGGGAACTCGGGGGGGATTTGGGCTGGGGTCTACGAAGGGCACTGCGGCCCTTGGGGTTGGGGCGTTTCTTGGGGGAACTCGGGGGGGATTTGGGCTGGGGTCTACTAAGGGCACTGGGGACCTTGGGGTTGGGGCGGGTCTTGAGGGAACGCTGGGGGGGTTGGGGCAGGGGTCTACTAAGGGCACTGAGGAGCTGGGTGTCAGGGAGGCTCCTGGGGGGACTCAGGGGTGGACTGGGTAGGGGGCTCCTAAGCGCACTGGGCAGGGGACTGGCTGCAGGGCTGAGCGGGGGGCTCACTGCTGGCACGACGGGGGACTGCAGCGACAGCCCACCCTCAAGCTTCTCGGGGCGCAGCCCAGAGGTTGAGGGGACCTCACCGAGGGCTCCTGTGGCTTCCAGTCCCTGCGTGCTCGGCTCCTCGATGTCCTCGCAGAGGTCGGGCAGCTGCGAGAGGAAGCGGCTGAGGGCAGGACTGCTGGGCAAATCGGGGAAGGCGTCCTGGGGCTCCACGGCATCGAGCCAGCTGAGCAGCTCCTCCATGCCGGGGATGGGGATGTCCAGGTCGGCCAGGAGCTCGTCCTGCATGTGCTGCAGCTGCTGGCTGTCCCCTGCCAGCTCTGGAAAGGCCTCGGCAAAGGCATCAGGGCCCAGCTCGGGCAGCTGTGGGGGCTCCTCAGGCACCTGCGGGGCTGTCGCCGCTGAGGACGAAGCAAGAAAATCCCCCAAGACGGGCGATGTCAGCTTTCCCATGGCCCCTGGGTGTGGGGCGCCCAGCGGCCGGCTGGGCCAGCCCCAAACTCACCGTCAGGCGTCGCCGTCTGGGTGCTGGCGGTCCTTGGAGCCTGGGCAGGCTTGGGGGCAGTGAGGCCGGGCAGCGGGGGCCCCTGGTCCTCGCTGAGCCCCACGGCGTGCAAGCAGGGCTCCGGCAGCTGCCCCCGGCTGCTGCTCAGGGTGCGGGGCGTGGGGAGCGCCTGCCCCCGCAGCGGAGGCCCCGGGACGAGGGGTGGCGGGGGGTTGCGCTGGGCGGGGGCCTGCAACAGGCAGGTGCCTGCGGGGTGCAGGAGCTCCCCATGGAGCACGGCCCTGGGCCCCAGCCCCAGCGCATGGTGGGGTACCAGTGTCCCCGTCACCATGGGCTGTCCCCACTGATGGACGGGGGCACAGGGAGGAGCGGTGTGGGGGAGCTGCCCCCCGGCGGGGAGCTGCACCAGCTGCAGCTGGTGCCCCATGGTTGGGAGCTGCACCAGCTGCAGCTGGTGCCCCACGGCGGGGAGCTGCCCCACAGCAGGGAGCTGCCCCCCGGCGGGGAGCTGCCCAAGCTGCAGGTGGTGCCCCTGGGCTGGGAGGTGCCCCCCAGGTGGCAGCTGCACCCCGGCGGGGAGCTGCAGCACCTGCCCCTGGACCCCCGGCACCACGTGCCAGACGGTGGCCTGGGGCAGCGCGGAGGGGAGGGTGGGTACCTGCGGGGGCTGCAAGGGCAGCGCCGTCGCTCCGGGGAGGGAGGGCAGCAGCCAGGCAGCCACCGTTGGCGGCACGGCTGGGACGACGAAGGGGGAGTTTTGCGTCTGCGCAAGCCGCGGAAGCCGTCTGGGGAAACCCTCTGTGGGAAAAAGGGCGCTGGGCTGAGCTCTGGGGCGCTGGGCTCGCCAGCAGGGCCGCAGCCCCGGGAGGAGCGGGAGCCGGCTGCTGGACCTGCCATGGTGGCTGGAGAGTGGGGCGGTTGCTTGGGGAACCCGGGCAACGGGGGTTCCGTCCCAACGGCTCACCAGCCCCTCGCCGACATCTTGGGGAGGACTGCAGGCTTTGGACCCCAGCAGGCTGCCCAGCGCAAGACTTGGCCATGTTCATTAGAACATTACTAGCCTCTAAGCCTCATGGCATCACCTTCCATCTTGACTGCTAAACCTCCTTGCTCCCTACTATCTTCTTTGCCAAGATACAGCTGTCCACATTTACTTTTCCTACTTGGCTGGACTGAATTTAAGAAGGGAGCTTGCAACTCTTCCTCTTGTTTGCCACTTCATCATCAAACCAAATGAAAACCATTTGCCTTTAACCTCTTTATTTCAGGCCTTCTTTCCTAGTGGCCATTCAAAACTGGGAAAAAAATAGTCTACCAAGTGGGGTTTTTTTTTGATTTGATAATAAATCTGCAGACTGTTAAGTCATCAAGCACTTCAAGACTGTTTGAAATAATCTCGAGATTAATATAAAAGGAATTCCTCACACACGCTGCGGCCGCTTACCTTTAGTATAGTCGTTGGATGCGATGGAGCAGTATTTCTTGCTTTCGCCTGCACTGGAAGTCTTCCCTTCCTTGTAAGGTTGTTTACTGCTCTCACTTCTGCATTACTGACATGAAGAGCCATCTGGAGGATGGCATTCTTCCTTCTTCTCCCGCGTTATCTTCTGGAAACGAGGATCCAAGTGTTCCAAGGAGCCTTTTGCTTTCCTGGTGTTTCTCCTTTTTCTTCTTTTTCTTCTCCTTTTTCTTCTTTTTCTTACGCTTGCGATTGGCATTGTCAAAGCGGAGCGCACAGAAACACAAATCATGAAGTCTGAAAGAAACATGCAAGTTAAAAAGGGAAAAAAAGATGTGGCACTTGTTGCCTATATGAAACTTGATTTATTTTACCACAGGTGATGATTTGCAGCATGTCAGCTATTTTGTGGTGCTTTGTGCACACGCAACTTACTTTAGATGCAGCAAACTTAAGCCGTCAGATTGAAGGACCATAGGTCCTGGTTTGTACACAGATCATTAACAACGGCTAGCTCTGGAATATGTGCAAGCAGAAAAAATCTTTTAACCTAATCTGGAATGGTGTACGGATGTGATTCGAACTATGTGGTCCAAAGCTAGTGCTCTGACACAATTCAGCAAGAGCTTTCCTGTCTTCACCGATCAACCTAACAACATGATCCCCAGCCAGCTGGTGCTATCTAAAGAACTTAGAAACTACCAGAAAAAAAAAAAAAAAGGAAGACATGAGAAGCACCCAGAAAAGAATTAGGATAAAAAATGAGGAGTATGCTGGAATCCTTGCTTACTTGGAATCCTTCTCTCCATGTTTATCCTTAGACTTCTTTTTCTTCCAGAACTTGTGATATTTTTGCATTTTTTTCACCACCTACAAGCTCCTTTTCTATCTTTCTGTCTTTCCTTTCTATTTCACTTTCACTACCTTCTGCACGGGTATATTTTCTTTTTCTGTTTCCTTCTGTTTCATTTTTCTGGCGACAGTTCTCCAAATGAGCTGACACAGGTGGAAGCGCATGTCTTTCACGAGAATGTCTTCCGGAATGTTGCTGAGGTACTGAGCAACGATGCAAGTCTGCTCGGGGTGTGCTAAAGCGACGTACATCTTCCTCTCTCAAGAGGGAACCGTGAGGCCATCCGCTTTTGTAATGATAATGCTTATGTGACCTGCTGTAGTAAGTTGCAGTCGATCTGTCAAAGGCTGAATCGCCGTGAGAGAACTTTCTCTCTCTACTGTCTCCTGTCGCATGAGGTGAATAGTAATCCTTGTAATAGCCACATCTTTCCCATCTCCGTGCTTCGTCTCGATAGTATCTTTCTCTGCTCCAACTTCTTTCCCCTTTGGATCGGTAGTACCTATTGCTACCTTGTTCTGATCTTCCTCCGCTGCCAGATCTGTACTTTGAATATTTGACTGCTCTTCTGCCATTCTCAGGGCTGTTTCTTTCACGAGGGAAAGATCTGTACCTGCTTCCCTCCCAGTACTCCTGCTTGTGACTCTTTTGCTCAACAAATTCCACGCTCTGAGAACACCTCCTCTTGCTGGAAGGACCTGCTTTTTGACTCTCCTTCTCTTCACTAGGAGCATGTTCCCTCTTGCTTCGGTAATGCTCTTTCTCAGTGGTTTTAGTCTTGTCCTTTGTATCTTGGCGTCTATCTGCAATAGCTAAGGAAGAAAGATTGTTAGAGCTACATTCAGTGTCAGACTTGAGAGAGGAAGTTTGCCGCAATTTCTCACCAGGCTCACAAGACTCTTTGCCGGACAAAACGGTTTCTTTTGAAATGAGGTCACGTTCTTTTGATCTTCTTGCTTTCTCCTTGTCTCCACCGTCATCACATTGGTACTGGGCGAGGTATTCATCATTCCCAGGAGATTTCAGAGGTTCCGCAACACTGCATAAAATAAAAACCCATTTCTCACTTCTGCTGAAGGACGTGAATATTAAGAGTAAAACCTTCCAACGTCAAACAAACAAACAAAAACCTCCGGACTACAGGAACGCTCGCAAAGATATGCCATTTAGAAACCTCTCCTGTGATTAGGACACCTTCTTCAGCTCCCAGAGAAAGTGCTTTTTCCCCTCTTGCTTCTGAAGCCATTGCACTAAAAAAGCAAACGCATCTGTCTCCTTCCACCTGCTGCTCTGAGAAAAAAGGCATAGGGGCGAGCGGGGAACAGCCAGTGTTTCTCCAGACAGTGGAGAAAAATGGAAAAACATTCTATAAAGGAACACAAGTTCTCCTTGAGGCACCAACCTGCATCAGAGTGATATGCTCAGTGCTGTTCATTAGTTCTGTTCGTGACACTGGACACACAGTATGGAATTGTACTAATTTAAATCCTTCCATTAAATACTATTAGTAGACAGATAAAACTGTAACGAACTTCCATAAAGTCTTGTCTTAATCAGACTGTGCTCATTTTACCTCATTTCCTCTGACAAACTGTTCAGCTGGCTGGCTGTGAAGGACTCCGTGATGACTTCTCGATTGACTGAAGGCATAGCTCCAGGCATCTGCAATTAAAACGCACAAGTCAGCAGACAAAAAAATACTATTTGTAGTAGTACTGAGGACTAGTCTTGTCAGAATGTCTCCATTAAATGGTAAGCAAGACCGCTGTGAGTTGTATGCATTATCTACACTTCAAAGATAACCCCAACTCACCCCCCAAAATCTACTTTAGGAAACTTAGGAATTTTTATCTCAGCTGAGCTTAAGTTGACAAGTTCTAATGTAAGCTCAGGTCTGCAAATTCTAAGGGGATAATACCACAAAGTCTTACGATCACATGTGTGCTGTGTTTTCTCAGTATTTCACCTGAATTAGGAACACAATAAACACTCCCGAATACATCGTAGGTGAGAAATTCTCGATGGAGCAAATCTATGTTTCAAGCGATCCATTTCTTTTAGAAAAGAACATCTCAGAAGGTTTAACAGGTTCAACTCGGCAAGTGGAATCATCAAGTTTCAGTCCGTTTTCTTTAGATTCATTAACTAACCTAATAGCACCATTTAGTGAATCTGTTTTTGGCAGCTCATGCTGGGATCTTCCTTTGTCAGCATTCTGACAGGAAGAATTGGAATGCTGCAATGTATGGACTACCTTTCCAACCAAAATTCCATTAGAGGACATTGCATTGCATTTCAAAGTCCTTTGAAATAAGCCCTTTGACTCCTCCTCAGATTTTCCTGAAGATTCTGCACCATAAGGGACTGTGTTATCAGAGCTGAGTTTAGGATTTTCATTCACTGTTGGCTCCACAAAAATTTCATCAGAAACTTTTTTGTTTGTTTGCATTTGCTTCATTTGCATTACCGAATTTGTAATTGTGGATGAAGGAACAGCCTGGTAGAGATCTTCATCCTCCACAGCACTGCTAAGACAGTCAGGCTGTGACACAGTCTGACGAGCAGGCAATTTATTGTGAATACTGATGGTGATCTTCTGTTTTCTTGACGTATCAGTCATTGAAGGCCTGGTAATTGCCTGGTTTTGAACACAGGCCATTGGTGGTGCTGAAGATGGCCTTTTTAGGGTGACACCAGTGGTCTTTGCGTCCTCTTTTATGGATCCATTTCCATTTAAACGGCTTGAATTCTGTATTTAAAAAGAAGAAATTGCAAGATGGATTAACGCAAACACTGCATGTAACATTTTGAAACACAAAACTCTCCTACTGAGTGTTTCTACAAATGGTCTTAACACCTAAAAAGAAAAACACACTGCCCTTTAAGGATAAATGCAAGTCCAATAAGCGTATTCAATTCCTGCTTTTGGTTTACTGCAGATTGGTATCAAATTAACATCATCTTTGAAAACCAGCCAAGCAACTTAACATTACCTGCTGCTATTCCCAAATATATTTATTTTCCCCTTTAAACATACCCTGAAAAGCCTGAAGTAATCGTTCTGGTGCTCAGGAATAAGACATTTAGTTTTCCCTGTCTTAGCTAAAGTGACGAGGATAGGAAAAACAAGTCCTCTTTTAAATGATTTGAGGATTAGTACACTCTGCTTAAATTGTCAAAGAGCGTAGCTCTCTGTGCTTTAGAAAGCTGTCTTGGAGGTATAAAGTAATGGAGTCGCATGGCTGCACAATTTAGCAGTAACCACTGTTTGAATGACTCTGGCTGTAGCATGAGGGCTGTGAAGAAAGCTGCAGCGTGGGAAGGAAAACAAAACTAAGATGCCGAAAACCAAACAAAAAACCCCACACCAAACCCCAAACCCACTAGCAGTTTGGTGCCGTTATCTGCCCTCCCGCTTCCCTGAATTACCTTAATCATATGAGGAAGAAGTCGTGGTCCCAGAAATCCAGCCTGCTTACTATTAGCCCCCTGCTGACCAGGAGGGAATGAACAGGGATAAGATGGTGCTGGCAAGTAAAACGCACGTTCTCCAAGTGTCAAATCATAGCGCCTTCAGAAAAGAGCAGTGATCGTAGTTTAGTTTTTCTTTCAGCCTACTCTTGGATTAAATCCCATCCTATCATTTTAGAGGAACAGCTCATACGATATGGAAGCCTTCTCTACAGAAGGCTTCGCCAAGACTACAAACTGAAAAGTAGAGAACAGTCTTCCTACTAAGACTATCACTTGCACAGCAATAATTCATTCTTACACCACAGATGACCTTCATTTCTCTCCTTCTCTAAATTAGCCAGCTACAGATAACACATAGATAGCAATTTACATGAGTGCTGCAGTTTAAGGCCAAGCAACAAAAGATAATAAACGACACAGAGAATTTCAGGTTAGACAGAACTGAATTAGACAAATAATAATCTTCTCCCGGGATAGCAAGAAAAACACTTGCAAAACAGAAAAATATCAATAACAGGAAAGTAAATCTCTTCTGAACACATTTTAAGATTTGTTATTACCTGATATAAAAAAGTATGTAAGCTTGCTGACCAAGAACTCTTTTAATGTCAGTATGCACTACTTTAGCATCATTCATCTGATACCAAAGTCCATTACCAGCCTGCAAATAAAGACAACGATTTCTTTAGGTGAATTGCACGTTTTCCAATTGAAATCACGGATAGGAACAAAATACACACATGTCAAATAAAAATATAATGAAATCTTTTTCCCTAGAAACAGTAGCTGCTAGTCATGCTTTAATTGGTTTGCCAGCACAACCTTTACCCTGTTAGAAATGCTGTTGACTTCTACCTTTACATAGCATATATAGTGTCCTGAGTGACAGCTGACACCGTGATGTACCAGCACCGCGTATAAGGCATAGAGCAGTGGTTCTCCCATTGACTGCGACATGTAGGCTCTCAGGTCCAAATACTCCGGATATTTCACCTCCTAAAGAGACATCAAGAAGATAGAAAAATTATCCCACAGTACTTCGTGGACTAGCCAGAGAAAAACACTTCCAAAAAACACAGACTAGAATTTATTTCTAGAATATATTTCTCGAATATATTTCTTGATTCACTACAAATAAGTCTTCCCATAAACAACGGTTAAGACTAGAAGTTGCAGAGAACTGTTTCCTGATGAATCAGCCTTCTCAGAGGAAAGCATATGCTTCTTGTCAAGCGGGAACTTTATTGATATTAAGAGAAAGAATAAGCCATAGTCGTTAGTCTACAATTATTGTCTGAAAATATTAACAACTTTCAGCTTTGGGGGATGTCCCATTACACAGTGATATAGTTGCATTACAGTGGTAAATATACCTTGTTGATCTTTCCACCTGTGAAATCTGCAAATCTTTTCAGTGATATTGTGAGAACCTTGGAAGAACGGTGTATGGTAAATCTCTTGGACGCAGGAACCATCTTTTTACACCTTAAAAACAAGCAGAGATAAGTGTTTGAAGGCATCTTCTTTTTTCGCCCCCAAAACAAACTCCTTTTAATGTCTCACGCATGCCTATGCTATTTGAATGATATTTACTTGCATAATAGGTTGGTCTTTTTTCTTTTCATAAACCCATGCACTGCGTGTCAGGTTTGTTAATACAGAGAAGAAGGTAAATTTTCCCAACAACTCAGAGCATAGCGGGAACAGGAATCTCTCACAAAAGGGTATGACCAGGTTGGATGGCAAGGTACCATTTCTTGGTCTACAAAAGTGGCTATTTGAACTCCAATCCTGGATACATTCTTTCAGCTTTCAAGGGAAATACAAATACTGAAAGCGGAACGAGAGAGCCTTGGTCCCCAGGGCTAGAAATTGCAAATAATCTCCAACATAGGTCGACTATCAACATCAAAAATACAACAGAAGCACATGGTCATTCTACAGGAGGGAGACATTTAACAGTAGGAAGTCTTCATGTACTGAGCTTGTCTGGAAAGACACTGAACCCATCTGCCATCCTTTGAAACAAAATAGTTCAGTTTGACACATTGCCCGCTCCAAGGTAGGACCTACGGTGTAAGCAGTGAAAATTAGCCACTAGCCCAGAGAACAACGGAAACTGGGCAGTTTACATCAAGAAAAGTACTGTTGAGAGCTAATAAATAGAAAGTAGCTCTTTTTGAATTCTGATGGCAAAATACAAGCCAGAGAATTGCAAACCCATAGGGAATGCCTATGAACAAGACTTCCCCCCTCCAAGGAAACAAAAATCCAAGTCTTTTATAAACTTCCACAAAACTTGTAAGTAGATCCAAAGTTTAGAGGTAGTCCAACAGAGTCATGCAACATAGAAAACTGACATCTAGGATTAAGACCTAATTCGTCAAAATCTTACTCGCTACATTTATAGCAATTCTCTCCATCCAGCTCTTCAGGTTTCACAAAGAGTTCCAGAGCTCTGCTAACAGACGAAACCGCCTAGAGCAGCGAGAAAGAAGAGCGTAAAGTCACCGTAATTCAAAATTCCAGAGACATACTAGTAGTTTATAAGAGAATCTTACTAACATGCTCAAGCGATCTACTAGGAGCACTGTGAAGAAGGAGGCAGAAAGAGCATGCTCAGCATTGACCTCACCTGGAAGGCATTTGACTTTGGAACAAATACTTTCCCAGTAGCCTAGACAGCATCTACAGTGTGCTTCGTCATCAATACTGGGGACAAATTCATCAGTCTAACAATTAGATGTATATTGAGGTAGAACAACAAAGAAGTAGGACAGCATTATAATTTTTGCAGAAAGAGAATTCTTTCCCCTTAAACCCAATGCAAATGTGGAGACTATTTACATGGGTTCCACGGAAGGACAAAGTCCAATCCACTTCCTTAGCACCACCAAGCTCTTACGTTTTAACATTATATGTGGTTTGGTTTTTTAAGTTAAACAAGTTTAATTTAGAAAGTTATGCATGTACTTAAACATCATGAATTATATTTAGAAAACATCTTACCTTTATATCCAAAGTGATATCAAGAAATGCCTCATACGTATCCGAAACTGCTTTGCAATTCAAGCACTTCACTGGAAGCAAAATATAAATGCTTAACATTATGTGAAGGAGACTAACTGTCCAAATTCAAGTTGTTGACAGATACTACTTTAGACAAACTACAGACTGCTTTACTACCGACAAAAGACACAGATCAGTTCTAAGGACAGGAATATTTTTTCAAGTACCTCTCGATCTTAGAAATCCTCCAAATATTTGATGAATGATGGTGGTAGCTTGAGAAGATCTGTCCAATCTGGAAATAAATTATAATCAGACCTCAGAAGATTTAAGGCACAGAGTTAACTCTTCAAAGAGTTTGATGAAAACCAAGGATGATGTAGACTTGCGTTGCTGATAGTAAATAAGGCACTAAAAGGTGCTAGAGATCATTTCTGAGAGTAAATAAAGGACTAGAAGGTGCTAGAGAATGTATGAAAGTGAACTTGTTTATGCTTACTCGGTGCTTCCCTTCAAGCACGCTTCCTGCATAGCATCAACAGTATAGCGCAAGAACTCGTGTGCGTCTTCTTGACTGCCAAAACGGAAATGTTGTCCTATTCCTAAATAAGAAGATGATAGTATTGACCTCATTTAAAAATGAAATCATTCTTGTATTGCTAAAATCTCTCTTCATTGGAGTGTTAAAACCACTTAGACACATCAAATAATTATTTGAAGATTACAAGCTATCGAAAAGAAACACATCTGAAGCCACTTACGACTGAGATTACTGATAACATGCGTAGGCTCGATGGCATCAACAGTGCAACGCAGGGCCTGGTTAATGTGAGTCTCCATCGTGCACATCATGCAAAAATCTTGTTCACGACCTGAAGAGTGAAAGAACAAAGCATCCCAGTCCAGCGAAATATCCAGAACTACAAACATCTAAGTACAATTTAAACTATAGATACAATATCCACTCTCCTTGCTACATTCTATTCTCCCAAGATGCCAATGTCCCAACAGTCTTGTAACATTTCATTTCACACAACTTGACAGAAGAAAAATATCCACTAAGCCTGTATTCAAATGCATTTTGTGAAGAGAAATCTAAAAGACTACTGCAAAGTCGCAGTTGTAAAGGCTGACAGGAATGTGAACTCCACAGGCTGCAAAATGTATTACTCTCTAAAATTACTACTAAATGCATTACTGTCCAATGCACTTCATTATTCCCATGAAGCAATAAATGATCCTTTAATAAACAAACAAACAAACAAACAAACAAATAACTACATAAATAAACCATGGTGCATTAATTGCACTCCATATGCTATTCGGAGCCCACTGCTAATACAGGGCTCAAAGCCAGCTGCTACAGGTAAAATCAGGCAAATAAGCTTATCTCACAGAATCACTGCTGTTCTTTCACCTTCAGAGCTATCCAACAGATTCAAAATACTGTTAGAAAGTACTCACATGACTGGCTGTGCTCAAGAGAAAGCATGTAATTGGCAAGTGGGGGTGTGTAGGTCAAACACTGCAGAGTAGCATTAAGAAAACATGTGTTGCCAAGATTGTACAGGCCAACTCCAACACTTTGTGTTTCTTGCCAATCCATACAAATCTTCTCAGGTGGAAAAAGAATGCTCTGTGGCGGAGCAATTCCATCATTAACGACTGCAAGAAAGTTAAATTTAAAAAGAGATCTTGTTTGTTTGTTTCGAAGAAAGGTATTTAAAAAAATACTATTCTGCAGGAGCACCTAGAGGAGCTAGCTACAATCCAAACCAGAAAAACTTATTGCAGACAGCTTTAATACCACCAAATTCAAATTGGCTGGTCAACACAATGTTTTGGGGAAAAAAAAAAAAACAAAAACAAAAAACAAACAACTTTAGTCAACCATTTTAATTCTTCTAAGGCAAGGCTAACTGCCATTCTGTTTGTAGCACCTAATGCCAAGTTCCTCTCCATCTATAATCTTTAACCTGATTAACTCAACTACTGTTTTTTTCCTTATTGTAACTTAAACCACAAACTTAGACTTGAAATTATACGGTAAAAACGTAAAAACTAGGAACTAGGAATGACGGTACCCCTACAGATACCAGATTTTTTCCTGAGCAATGTTATCCTTCAAAAAACCTGTGAAAAATGGAAGCTGTGAAGAGCAACAATCAAACACTTTTCTCTGCAAAACAGAAAAGACATGGAGGAATCTGTGCATTACAAAAAGCTCCCCATATTTCTCTGTTGACTGTAAATATATCAAAATTAATTTCTGTAACATCAGTCACTTCAGTTGCCTTAGGGGATTCGCTTTTCAAGTCTTTGTTCACAGTAGTCCCCTTCTCTATCAGTGCAACAAGTAAGAACTGCATTTTCTACTTTTGCTTTGAAGAAAATGGAGGCAGGATAAAACACACACTTACTTAGATCTCTTGGGGCAAAAGCCTTAGAATTTTCAGATGATCTACAGTAAATAGCACCTCCACGTCCTTGGGCCACAGAGACTTGGCTTGAATCTTCTGCAGGCACTATCCGGCCCCAGTTGGCGGTGCGTGACATCAGTATTTTAGGACTTGGTTTCTTGGATTTGCCAGACCGCCTTGAAGAGGGCTTTTTAGGCTTTGAAGATTTGGGCTTCTTAGCTACGGTCATTGTTCACATCTGCAACAGAGACAGAAGTTCTGGCTGACGTAAGAATATCAAGAAGCATTCCAAGAAGAAAAGAGTAACAGAAGTCCTGTCACTTAATCTCAAAGAAACAGCCTTAAGAACTAAATCGCTGGTATGAATGATTTAAAAAGAATCCCCAAACTAAACACACAAAGTGAAAATTTCCATCTAAACTCTATCAGTATTACTTTTCGCTTCTGCAGAACTAGTGGCTGATGCCATTTCTTTCCCTTCCGTAGGATTTTAATCCATTACAACTCTGGAGTCTTTTTAATATAAAAATGTAGAAGACATTCTCTGAGGGGAATCAGTTATTTATTGATTTCCGGAGTTGCGCAACTATCTGTTAATTAGTACCTATGATCTAATAGATAATTGTTGCAATTATCTATTGCTGGCATTAGTAACGGAACACTATTACTTCACTGCCTGCGTTTTTCTGTTTCGTCTGCACAAAGGTACCCAGAACTCACTGCTACTTTTCTTCTGTCTTTCCAGGGCTCGCCCTCTACCTCACTGTCTACTGCACCAGTCATGAGGGGTTTGTTGTGATTCTATAATGAGCCTAGCTTTTAAATACACCTTTCATGGGCGTCACTTGGTGACGGCAAGTTAATTTGTGAGGGCTCCTCAGTCTACATCATGCGGTCGCTTTTTCCAGGTGAAAAAGCGGAGCTGTAAGTGGCAGTACACTAAAGCCCTGGCATGCTGAGATCCAAGAGGAGAGATGTTTGGCCCTCCTTTTCACTCCTGGGAACCATATACCTCAAAACCCACAGAGGATGGGCTATATCTCAGAGAAATCTTGGGAAAGGAGAGCACGAAGAGCATGTTTGCAAATTTATTTCTCCCTGGGCTTCTTCTGCTTCTCCAAGAAAGACGAGTTTGAATATAACTTTGGCAGCAGTACTTCTGGTGTTTTACTCCTACCACATTTAAAACTCCTACGACAAACTGAAAAGTTAGACTAAAAAGCAGCTCTTTCCGTTCTACTTTGTAAAGTTGCATGCTTTCCTCATGCAAAACAACAGGGGAATGTAAGCTAGAAACGGAAATGCTGAATGTAAAACAAAACAAAACAAACCTCAGCCCTCCAGGACAAAAGCCAATAACTGCTACAAAGTCCTTTTTAAAATGCTGATTAGGTTTCAAGGTGATACCGCTTTAAATAAGCGTAGTTGTGTGTCCATAGGCAGAAGCTGAATAATGACAGGATGAACTTCTATAGTTCATGTTTTGTTACTGTCTTACTGTAGCACACAGGGACTTGTTACCTTTAGGGAAACCACTAACCTCATGGAGGGTTTAAAACATAAGCTAGTTTGTTATACCAAAATGACGGAGAGAACAAAGCATAAAGTGCTTTCAGATTTCTAGCACGCCTTGATTGCTATCCATTAAACTTCAGACACGTTAAACAAAACACAGTAAATAAGAAAACTCCTAGTCCCACAGCTGGCAAATTGTGTGCAGAGGTTGTAATTAGAACTTTTTTGCCTTGACGTTTTACATTTAAAATTGATTTTAAATCCATTCTATACACACTTTCCATTCCTGAAAAAACAATACGCAAACCTGACAAATGCATTTACATGAGAAATGAAGTCGTCCTTGTCCGATTGGAAGACTAAGGTGACAGCTCCTGGGCTCAGGGATAAGCTCCGATCTTCACCAGTGACAGCTCCTTTTGTAGGATTGAAAGGGAAAATGTTTCAGCAACACTTTGGAAACATACTTAAGGGACAAGAAACAAAATCAAGACTGCAGTGAGAAGGAGAACAGAAAAACAATACTGGGGGGAAAGGAAAGGAAAGGAAAGGAAAGGAAAGGAAAGGAAAGGAAAGGAAAGGAAAGGAAAGGAAAGGAAAGGAAAGGAAAAAAGAAAAAAAGGGAAGGGAAGGGAAGGGAAGGGAAGGGAAGGGAAGGGAAGGGAAGGGAAGGGAAGGGAAGGGAAGGGAAGGGAAGGGAAGGGAAGGGAAGGGAAGGGAAGGGAAGGGAAGGGAAGGGAAGGGAAGGGAAGACCTTGATCTTTATACTGACCAATGAGATAAGCCTTACACATTTTTAAGTTTATTTTTGACAACTGATTGAGGTGTTACCAGGTATTAAGTACGATTCAAGAGCAAATATTAACACTAGAAAGAAGAAATCCGATCCACCACCACTGTTTCAAAATACATCCATTTCTCATTTGGAGATGACGTCTCTCTGGCAAGATAGTAGAAAAACTGTAAATACCGATAGAGCTTCCTCTCCCGATGTTCCATATACATACCGATGCTGTTCCTACACCTACGCTCTGAGCATAAATTTATGTTGACATGAGTGACAAGAGAGGGTGTTACTCCTCTCTTTGTTTGCCTTGAGAGACACACCTCTTGTCCATTGAAAAGTAAATTCAAGATTCCAGATCAGTTAAGACAGTTGCTATCCCCCCATTCAGAGTTCTGCAGCAGCACTCTTCAGATGTGTTTAGCAGTCTCTTTAGAAAATGTTATCACTTAGGACCTGCTTCTCAGTAGGTCCACGTTTGGCCTCCGCTTAGCAGAGAGTCAATCCCAGCTTAAGCTTTCGTACAAGAGCCCCTTCACGAAACGGAGTTGAACCCTGACATAACTGAGTTGAACCTTTAACCTTGAAGCTTCCTTAAAGAAGAAAGCAGCACCCAGGCCAGGAAATAGAAATTAATCGTCACTTTACCCTGAAACGCAGTGGGCTATTCTGTGCTGGCAGGATTGCTGCCGGGCTGGCCGACGAGGCGGCGGGCAGCTCCCCGGGGCCACAGGGCCTGGCACAGGGAGCCGCCGGGGGTCTCCAAGGTCCGGGAACAGCGGCAACAGCGGCAACAGCAGGGACAGAGGGGACAGCAGCGACAGCAGCAGCCACCTCAGCCGGGGCCGTCTCCACAACCGCCACAACGGCCTCGGAACGCCGCCGAACTCGGAGCTCCAGCGTGACGCCTTTTGAACCTGGCCGCGCTGCTCATGGCTAAAACCAGAGCGTTTCCTCCGGCGTGTGTTTACTGTCGGTGCCGGATCGGCCCTCACCCCGAGCTCTCCCTGCCGGGAGGGCTTTGGCCTTGGGGTTTCCCTCCCGCCGCTGCTGCGGGCAGGCCCCGCGCGCAAGGGGTCCGCGCTGGGGAGCAGCATCTCACCCACGGCGAGAGACCGAGGGCACGACATGAAAAAGCCCCGACACGAAAAAGCCACGACACGAAAAAGCCACGACACGTGGCCGAGGCGGCGGGGAGACGGCTCTGAGGGAGCTGCCACTTCGCCCCGCCGTCCTCCCCTCCCGGGCCGCCCCGCCGAGCCCCGTGTGCCTCAGGTGCTGCGCTGAGGGGGTGGCTGGCTACTGAGACAGCTGCCCAGGGCACTGCTCATGGCACCGAGCCTGACGGAGGTCAACAAGTGTTGAACAATGCTCTCAGACATCGGGTCTCACTTTGGGGTGGTCCTGTGTGGAGCCACGAGTTGGACTTGGTGATTATTGGGAGTCCTTTCCACCTTGGGATGTTCTCTGATTCTAGGTCAGCAATCCAGTAGCTGATGAGAAGTGTGGAGTCATTCAAAGGGAAGAGAGAGCACAACACTTCTCGTTTGCAGAAGCGGCTATTTGGTAACCAAACCGACGATTCCTTTGCTTCTAGAGCAACTAACAGCAGGGATCCGCTTTACAATGGAGGGAAAAGAGTCGTTGGCATGTCATGTGAAGTAAGCTTCAAATCCCAGAGGATGATTTTGTTGGAACTTTATTCAGCTGAAAACACAGAAGCCTTGCTTCTGCTTGTGTTAGTTACAGCTCCAGTTTACTTTGGTTGGGAGGGAAGGCATTCCAGGCTAATGTGCTGTACCTGTTCCTTCAGCTCATTGTCCATAAACGGAGGAGCAAACGAAATCAGTTTAATCTCCATTAAATGCAGCAGACAAAGCGGAGTAGCGGGCGATCTAGCACTTAATTTTTCCTGTAAGCAGGAAACCCAGAACTCAACAACACTTTTCAAATCTTGTCCTGCAGTAAATGACCAGCTGAGTGAAGCTTGCATTTAGAGGATGTGCTCCTACAGTAGACGGAAATAGCTTTTCCTCTTCACAAGTGCAACTGAGTGGTGGACTGGCAGCTACGTGGTTAACTAGTTGTGCCAAAGGGGTTGTGTTGAATGCACAGAAAAATATGCAGGTCCCAACAGTAAAGGGTTGTCTGTAGGCATGACACTGAGTACAGATGTTGTCTGCAGGTTCGTGCAGAGTGCACCGCACCAATAAGCACCCAGAGTCGGAATGCACACGAAGGTCTTTTAATTATATAATTACTTATAGAACTCTGCAGAGTCAGGTACTTGGCCATCTTTCGCAAAGCAAGCACACCTCTGACTCGATTCGCCATCATTTATACACAGGAAACTTGTGAAAACTCTCTCTTTGGCTCCTTTGGATTGGTTATTACAGCTCACCTAACTTATCTCCACTGAGCTTGTGCATTACAGAGGAATACCGGGGGGGAGGGGGAACAGGAGAGGGGGGACACACACCGAATCCCACATTAGCATAGATTAGCATTTTGACAGGTGTGATTTTTAATGTGCTAATGACCCTTAATGAGAAAAAGGTTACTATAGGTCAGTCTGGAGCTGGTGTTCTCCTTCCTGTTTTTTCCCTTTTAGCCCTTCTCTTCCTTGCTTCTGCTAGCTCAAGGCTACCTGTCTCTCTCCTTCTTTATTTTCTCAGCTAAAAGACTGCACAAGCTACAGGCCTCCCTATTTGCTTCAACATTTCCTTGGTTTTGTTTTTTTTTTTTCTCAGCTCTGGGACGACACAGGTGTGGTTTGATATTTGTCAGTATAGCTAAAACTCACGCCAGTCTGCTCACGCACAATAAGTAGTAAGATTTAAGGACTGGTTTCATCGGCTTCTTCCATACTAACATCCTTCTTATGTTTTAGATATGCTGTAGTTAAATCAACACTAAGTTACTACTTGTGGAGTAATCGCCTTAAGCGACTAGGCATCATAAGCACACCTCCATCCCAAAAGCTACCCGCCTCCAAGGTGCAACCACCCCTCACTGAGCACGCCCTCGGAATTTCTCAGAGCCTGTACCTTTAAACGCAAGTGAGATCATTTCTACCAAGCACAACCAAGATACGCATGACTAGAGTCACTCAAGCTCCACCTATAAGATAGAAAATAATATAAATTGCTTTAAGAGAAAGGGGATGTTAGGGAAGATACTATCAGGAAGGATTCCTTCTGACATCACTCGACAGGCTGAGCCTCTCACTCCCCCACCCCCACTCCATTGGGACGCCGTGGGGTAAGATCTGAACGCTTGCTTATACCAGGCGTCTCTGTGGAATCTTAGAAATCTCTAGAGTTTTGATGCTTTTTAATGTCTTAATACCTAGGCTGTGTACCTGTGCATTTCATGCATGCTAGCTTGCTTTTGCAGACGGTGAATTTATCACTGACAATCCAAAGAACCTGTGTACCTGTCGCCGTAAGAAATTGCACTTAATTGCATTCTTCCTAGCTGTGAGAGTTCTCCTTGAATGCGACTAGAGCGAGGCCGTACTGCGTTGTTGGTGAATCCGTGACCGTGATAGTTCAGCACCCTGAATCCGACGGGACCCGTGACGGTCAATCGCCTATACCCCTTAACGCGACACTACTAGAGGAAGAAGATGACAGGGCTTGCATGCACTGCATTAGGCTTTGCATGTGAAAACACCCCCAAATAATTTCACGTGCATTTAACGTTTTTAAAGGGAAAAAAACAGGAAGGTGTAGTCTCTCTGTAAGCTACAGCCCTACATAGTTAAGGCATCAGCATTCATTCCTTTGCTTGATAGCAAAGTATGAACATACAGAAGAGTTAAATATTTTCTTTGCATTCTTAAAGGCGATTTTTCAGACTTGGGCTTCAGTTGTTGGAATTGAAGAAATCAGTAGACATCCTTACTTTTACGTTAAGACCAAAATCTTTATCTAAGATTGTGTTATCGAACGCAACTAAACTCCCACCCCCACATGGTTTTTTTTGTAACTTCGCAATGATCTTGCTGCAGTCCCACTCTGATGGTCTTTCAGTAACATGCAAACTGCCGTGGCAGATTCTGTTACAGTGCTTTTCTATTGACAGTGTGCATAACACTCAAGGTAAAGCCCCTCATTTTGCAGTGGGGACATAAAGTGTTTCTTTGGACCCTGCTGCTTCTGTTAGTACTCATTTTTTCACAAACTTGTTGAACCTGAGCCGTGCCTACCGAGCCAACGAATGCTTTGATGACACAGTATTTTGTCAAAGCAGTTTTGCTTCTTGGAGCTACAGAAGCAGCTCTGGCTACGTGATAGGGAATTGTGCTGCATTGGCAAAACCAGACTTAGCTCCAGACTTACAACACTTGCTAACTCGATCTATTTCAAATCTCATTTTAACTTTAAAGGACAATCAGTTTTGTGGCTCCTGTCTTACTAATTTGCCTTGTTTTGCATGGAAGGGCAGCCTGTGAATGTTTTGCTTTATTGCATGCTTCAAAAAAAGGCTGAGGAAGAGACTGGAGGAACCTTTTCTATTCTATGGACTTTCCCCCGAGAGTGTGGAATTGCAGGCTACTTGGATGAATGCTCCAATGTGAGTAAGGGAGCAGACCTCAGCCAAAGGAGGTGGAATCCTTGCTTAATAGTAAGTATCACTGTGGGGACATCTTTGCTTAACGGGAGCCATTTAAACTCTTCATAGAAACAAAATAAGCTGGACATCTTATGCTTGGAAAGCAGTATGGTTACACAGCTGCTAACATAATGACTTGAGTCTATCGCTCTGCAACTTCAGGTTTTGTTTTCAAGAAGTGCATACATCAGTTTAAGCTTTGGGCAAGGAGATTTGCAATGCAAATAGTGGTAAACCAGAATCAGCGGCGCTGACGAGTGTAATGGTGAAATGCAGCAAATCAAGTATTCCTGGAGAAATGTGAGATTGCAAAACTAGCAAGCCATGAAGCACTTTTGTTGTTGTTGTTGTTGTTTTTTAAATCAATTCTTATATGCTGAAATAGCACCTTCAAGACAATCTGTTTATCTAGCCAGGTAACGGTGTCTCCCTGTAAACAGGAAGGAAATGCCAGGAGCAGCCATACCTCTTTGCTGTCAAACTAAAGAGCAAGTCGAGGCCAACATCATGCCATAGTGCAAAGGCTTGCTAAGAAAGATCATTCTAAGAGGTCTGCAAGAAAAGATGACTTACTTTGTCATAAGTTTGTCAAATAGAATGGACGAGTTAGTAGTCGAGTACCGACTGTGTCCGACTCTACAGCTGCGGCGCAGCTCCAAGTCCCTGTTTTCTCCGTGGACTCGTCTCACAGTTTTTGCACCACCTCTACTCCTCAATGTTCTGGTGACTGAAACGCAGAAACAAAGGATTTTGAAACAGTGAAGATGGGATTCTCCTTATTTCACCGTTGCTCTTGTAAAATGGAAACAGACAAACAAAAAAGGCACCCTGAAGTGGATTGAGTTTTCTTTACATTTCAGGTCAGAAGTTGGTGTCACAACCACTGCATTCCACTTCTTTATCGCTCTGCACGTTTAAACTGTCTACTTAAAACTGGGACCTGTAGGGAAATTTTTAAAGAGACTGAAAGCTAGCCAGACAAAAACAAACGTGCAACTTTTGTTCCACGCAGGAGGGAAATCTACTCCAGTTATTTCTGTCTTGGAAAAGTGAGAACAATCAACACCTTTCTCTAAGGTGTTTTCACTCCATTCATGTCAAACTGTATCTAACAGTGCTCAAAACAAACACTATGACATTGCAAGCCTCTTCCTAAGAGGTGTATGTTTGATTACTCTGTTTATGCATGCAGCACTTCCATTTCCTGCATTAGGATCTAACAGCTCAAGGAGGGAAGAATCGTTTCAAGAGAAACACCCAAACACCACATAACTCAAACTCGTGCTTTTTAGAAAAAAGCCTGCCCATTGTTTATCATACAGCACCCTTTGGCACAGGTTGGTTGCTTGCACTGTCATTAAAAGAGCCAAGAGGACAAGGGGAAGGGAAGAGCTACACCACTGTGCTGCTAGGATCACAGCTAAGGTTTACTTTTGTGCTTGCCAGCTATAAAACTAAGTTTGAACTTATCAAGTATCGATTTACTTTGCACAATTAGAACAGTTTGCTTTGTGCCTACCAAGCTGCAATTCACACTGCTCCCTCCCCAAGGAATTCATAAAATCTCCTATTTGCACCTATCTCTCTTCACAGAAAAGTCACTGAGGAGTGAATTCAGCTGACTACAGAAGGCTTTGGGGCCAAATGAAAGCCATGGAGTGACCAAGTGCCATCCTCTTCAGTAACCAGCACAAATAGGTATCCCGGGGACTTACAGCCACTTACCTGTGCTATATTCTTTTTTTCGTTCCAATTTTGGCTTTCTCAACTGCCTACATTAAGAAAGAGGACAGGGCAGAGAAGGGAGAAAAGACTTGTTGTATTAGACCCATCAAGGATGGGAAATTTCACCATGTTTACAAGCCAGTGCTCCATGGTATACAAAGAGAAGCCTGTAGGCCTCACGCAGGATCCACATCCCAAGTCTGTTGCGTGCCATATACACGCGGTTCTGTATGTACCCACATTTCCTAGCTTGCTCATGTTGAATTCTCAAAATTATGAGCAATAGCACCCAAGTGGAAAAGATACATGTCCTGGTTTCAGTTAGGACAGAGTTAGTTCTCCTCCTAGTAGCGGGTAGGTTGCTATATTTTGGCTTAGAATGTGTGAAAGGATGTTTAGAAGAGTGCTGATACCACCCCGATGTTTCAATTGCTGCAGAGCAGTACTTACAACAAGCCAAGGACCTTTCGGTGTCTCACTGTCCTACTGGCGATCAGAATCGGCGCACAGCAACAGCTGCGAGGGGACAGACTCAGGATGGCCGACCCCAACTGGCCAAAGAATTCTATGCCTTATGGCAACACGCTGCACCATGGATAGGGCGGGGCAGCCGGGCTGCTAGGGGTTACGCTGGGCACTGGTCAGCGGGTAGTGAGCAACTGCATTGTACATCACTTGTTTTGTACACATTACTAGTAGCAGTACTATCATCATCACCATCATTATTATTATTTTCCTGTCTTAATAAACTGTCTTTATCTCAACTCGCGGGCTTCACTGTCCCGTTTCTCTCCCCCATCCCAGAGAGGGAGGTGGGAGGGTTGCAGAAGGGCTGTGTGGTGTTTAGCTGCCGGCCGGGTTAAACCACAACAACACCTCAAAGGGGTTGGGAAAAAAAACAGTTTTTTTAGAAAAGCGGAAGACTTTCACTGAGAAGAGGGATTCTAGTTTTAAGGTACTGGTACGCCATCAGCATGCTCATAGGCCTCTGCTGATTTTAGCCGGAGGTTTATCAGGCCACAACTCACTGCACATGCTTTCTCTCTTGCTTTTCAATCTACAAATCGAACAGAGATTGAACATATAGAAATACAGTACCTTGAAAAGCATCTTCTCTTGACATTTCCCCTCAGTATCGCCATACTTTCTTCAAAGCTGGAGACTGAACACCGCAGGATGCTTTTGCTCATTGATCTTAAACGGTGTCCGTTGAAACATTCAATACTGGGAGAAGAATAATCCTAGGGAAAGAAGGAAACAAGAATATATTTATGTGAACCACGTAGATTCAGATAAAGAAATTCTGCCTCACGCAAGTTTAATTGACCCTCCTGACTTGGTAGTGGGCAAACTAATGGCAGGCAGACATTTCCCCACTTCCCTTTCCCCACCGTTTTCTTGTGGATAACTTAAGCTTAATATCCTTGGAAAAAAGATATTGCAGCAAAACCTTTCACATAAACTTAGTGTTTCGTGAAAAACAACAACAACAAAACATTAAATTCAATTGGAATTTTTTTCAATAAATTCAATTGGAATTTAAATTCAAAACTTTAAATTCAGTTGAATTTAAATTAAAAAAAATAAACTAATTAATTTAAATTAAAAAAAAATTTAATTCAATTGACTGTTCAGAGGAACAGTCAAGCTTGACATTATACATCCTAGAATTAAAATCTAGTTTGAGTTTTTCTCCCATCTCCAGGCCTTGCTAAAGATGCTTATTAGGAGCTCTGTCAAAAAAAGTGAAAGGCTTGTTATATCAAAGCTTCGAACCCTTCTTACTGCCCTTGACCTTCTTCACATTGCTGCTCCTACAAGGGTGAGCACTATCATTTTTAGTACGGGAGGGAAGCTGTGATATCCTTGAGTGGGGGGTCGTTCTGTTTACAAAATGAAGTTCCAGTAAGAGTACATCAAATGAACCAACTTTCCTTGAACTTTAATTCATCGCTATATTGAATGAATGACCTCTGGATTTCTCTCTCCCATTTGGAAGTCAATTTGAAAACAAAATACCTCTGCCATAAAGAGCCAGGCATCAGAGACACCTGTTGCGCCTCAAGAACAGAGAAGGTATGAACGACAAGAGCAGCTGAATAAAATGCAACTTGCCATTAGAAATGGGTGTACTGGCATCTACAGGTGCCGCTGGCATCTCCTCATTTTCATTACTCTCTTCATCTGGTTTCTCGTCTTCAGTAGCAGGGTTCTGCTGTGGTGACTTGGAGTTGTCGCATGGAGCACACACTGCAGAGGTGCGACCTTGCAAGAAAGAATAGATACCAAAGATCTTCGTCATGCATTTTCAGTTACAAATCTTCAAATCCTTAGCGTTAAAGCACGTACCTCTTTTCTCACGAGATTCTTTAATTTGTTCACAAAGTCGTCTAAACTCTGTATCCAGTTCGTTCCTCACCATTGAATATGCAGTGTCTTGCAAAACATAGGCGCTGTGACTATCTGAAATTTTACACACTTTAACTGAATGTTGTCTACCAACCAATGAAACTCTTTTGATCACAGAAAAAAATTGCTTTCTTCATAGGTTGGTTCCGAAAGGTTCTCTCAGTGAATATTTTCAGCATAACAACATCGAAGTTAATTAAAACAAAAGCATTAGTTCCTTGGGAACACTTATATCACAATTCCATGCCCAAGTAGCAAAATGATAACATATTTACAATTTGGTAAGAGATGTTCTCTGTGGATGTCCAAAATCATCTAATCCATCCGTAGTCTATTGTCTGCACACAGCATTTATCCATCTATATGTTTGACAGATTTTTTAAACTAGGCCTAAAAGCACATCCTCACCTGTAGATCTTTGATCCAGGTAGTACTCTAAGGCATTGTTACAGATTAGATCGATGTCCTTCAGCTAGTCTCCTGCAGCGAGGTACTGGCGCGAGTCAATTTGAGTCAGAACTGTTGAAAGATCCATCGGCTCTTTAATCCTTGTGGCATAGTCAGGTACCTGCAGATCAAATACAAGCATTCAGAGGTTTTCTTAACCTTGCACACTGTCTACCAAAATTATTCTGAAGACTTTAAATAAACGACTTCCTAAAAACTCTGAACATTTGCGATGCATCAGAAGACGCTGAAATTAACCAGTTTGCTTCTCAAAAATGGAAGGGCTTTTTCATTTTTTCATTAGAGCGGCCACGAGAGGACAACAAGAAGTAGGGAGGTCAGAAGCACGTGCATGGTAGAGAAGAAACACTGAGGGTGGGAGATTCATTTCACTTTGCTTCAGAAAATCACAACAGTGAAAGCTGAGCAAGCCATCCAGCATTCTCTTTGTTGTCGACATTGAGGAAAAGGTGCATGAATTGCACCTGTGAAGTACCTATTGCAGGCATCTACTTTAGAATGAGATAACTGGGCCCTGAGGTGCTCATTTCTTCCCTCAGACCAGAAGAGGAGCCTAATGACTAGTTCAGATGAGGACATATGTATCTGTCTAGATTTTTCACAGCTCAAGAACCTAGGAGAAAAGGGGAAGAAAAGCCAGTGGAGGCCCACATGAAGACGACTTTGCTGATCCCCAGGTATATTCAAGTTACATCTGTCTTTGAAATATACGCCCCTAGTTTAGGCTTATCTCATAAATTAAGGAGAAAAAGGCATCTAAGCAGCCAATTGGAGGAAAAAGAAAACACACTGCACTTATGGTTGATTCCTATTGAGGAGTTCCAGATGAAACAGAGAACAGGATCTCAAAACTTATTTTTACAAACTGCTGCTCTTATTCCTGTGCCCACAGGAACTGACAGTCCAAGAAAGGGCTTTAGACTTCACTCAAGTAGTCCTGTAAATACTGTTTGTAATTATAAGGAAAGATCTCTGTGCTTTTCAGTGCTGTGACACGCCTACATATCAAAGCTTTTTCACGAGCAAACTGTGTTGGCATTTGGACTGGCTTTTTAGAATGAAACCAGGGCTTTCAGCGAATAATCCCATAAGACACATTTGAGAGTCAGCAGAAGTAAAAGCACTGCCTCTGCTTCTTGCAAAATCCTAACAGTGCAGCCCTAAAAACAAAGTTGAACCTTCCCCAAAACGCTGAGAAGTACGAACACTGAGAAGTTACAGACACACACAGATCAGCACTACTTTACCTTCTGTGGGTCAACGGGCTTTGCAAATTCCCTGAAACGTCTGTCAGTGGCAAGTCTGCGAGTAACGTCCCTCAAGAAAATTCTAAGGTCACGCAAGGTATCCTCCTCTTCCTCCTCCAGCATCCCTACTTCTTCCTCTTGTGGCTTCTGAGGCTCAGCTGGTGGTGCTACAGGCACAACTTCCAATGTCCAATCAACTTCAATTCATCAGGAAAAATTAGCCAATTTACAGTACTCAAATACAAGCATACGACAAATTACTGACAGAAAATGACCACCAAAGCAAAGCCCAAAGAGCTAGTAACTTCGATAGGAAAGTTTTAGATGTACTTCTCATATCCTCTTCACCTCTTTTCTTTACGGGAGGCTTAGCCACTTCCTTTAGAATTAGGTCCTCAAAAAAAGGCTGCTCTCTCTGCCCTACCAGGCAACTCAATATTGCACACTTCTCCAAATTCCTTATTAAATAATTTTTGCATCTAAAGCAGAAGGAGGAAAGACATTTCAGATTTAAAGCCACAAAAAACTCATCTTCTATTCCAAAAAGACGAGTACCTTTTCAAATTAAGAATAACCTGAAGAACACAAACTGAAAAAAGTTATCTTCCTGGCCTTAAAACGCTACATTTTCACAGGCTGGCACAGCAAATTCAAATATCACCTTTAAGAATCACCTGTAGAATTAAAGCTCGCTGAAGGGATTGTACGCTACACTGATAAAGTAACGGCTTTCACCACATCCAACAGCGCCTCCTTTGTATTTACTTGCCTTGCTGCAGCCTTTACTTAGAACCTTTACCGCTATAGAGGGAAGAGAAAAGCTTCAGCAGACAAGTGAGGGCTTTTTGCTGAGTTTTTATTTCTCTACCAAAAGGTGTCTGAAGTAGCTAGTACCTCTACGTCTTCCTCCATTTTCAAGTTCTAGTAATAAAAGGTAGGTGAGGAATTTCACTACTTCTTTTAGAAGGAATTTACAGCCTGTACAAAAACTTCTGTGGGAACTCAAGCACTTTCAAAGCAGTTGATAATAAACACGTCTAGGTAAGACCCGTTCTCTTCCCCCAGTGACTGAGACCAAATCATCAGAATGACAACAGCGTGGTCCTGTTTTGGGCACCTTCCCTTAATGTAAACTCTCAGAAGTCAATGAAGTTCTGCACCTACTTTTACTACAGTTTATTTAGGAATACAACTAGAATTTGATTCCAAAGTTACTTTAGCAGAAATTGGAACTCAGCTTTCCAGCTTGGAAAGCTTTGGCCTCTATGAAGAAAGAAACTGATTTATTTATGTATTTTTTAATCAAAGTGTTTCAATTCTCTACTAAATTGCATTATTAGCAGTTTACCCAACATAGCATGGAATGGCAGACTGTCAGAAGAAATCTCTTCAGTAAAAACATCCTCTTGTCATTTCAAGCACTGCATATTCTTGACTGAACCACTTTGTAGCCACCAGAATTATTGTATTAATTTATTATTTGCATGTGTGAGAAGGGGGTGAAAGTCACTTGCTTGACTCAGAAAAAACCTTAAGCAGATGCTTTCACGGTATTCTTTTTCTCTAAGCAAATTTTAAGTGATTTGTTAGGGTGCCTGAGTAATAACAGCATGCATTTAAGAAAGCACAGCATTTTGATGCTGAAAGCATTCATAAATTACAAGACACTGAAGAAATAGTAAGGAAAGTATTGACAAATACCTCTTCTGGGAGATCTGAGTGACGTACATCAGACGGAGCAAGCAGCAAAACTGGCAAAAATGCTGGAATGTTACGTAGTAGAGTTAGAAAAGTAAGTTTCAAGGCAGGTCCAGCGTTGTCCCACCATAAATGGATATCTGGGACATAAATTGTGCTTGGTGCTGTCTTCTGAGCATTTCGGATCAGCTAGTGAAAAGGAAAGCTTGCGTAAGAAAACTAAAACACGTACAATAACCTCTTAATACATAGCTACATAGCCATCTGACTGCCCCGTGAAATGAAACTACGTGAACAGAGTGGCAAGCATCAATTCACATAAGGAATTTCTCTGTGCACCCTTTCAGATTATCAGTATTCGGAGAACTCTAGTCAGAAGATGGGAAGGATATATTCAGGCAGTGGCTAGACACCGTAGCTATATGGCCACAGCCACAATCATTGCATAACAAAGAAAGGAAATGTCCCGCTTAAGGGACACATCAGTATTCAGTCGTGTAACATGTCTGTCCTTACTTGTATGGCTCTCAAACGTTTCCACTAAAGGTAAAAATATTTTAAGGTAGTGATGCCAAACAAGAAAATGGATTTCCTGCCTAAAAGTAAAAACACCAAATCTGTTCATTTTTTCTAGTTAAAACCACATCACCGTGCAAATGAAGTGTTTTCTGAATGTTAATGCTTTTATTGCACATACTGCAACAGCACAAGTTGTGTATGTCCGTGCGAAAACAAAATAAACAGAAGCCCCAAACCTTGGTTGCCTTACTAATATAATTTAGAAGAAGCCTACAAAAAGTAGCCGACATGCAGTCTGATACAGAGCCATCTACCGGGAGCACACAGTCTTAGGAGGCAATGAGAACTACTTTCTGGATCCCAGTGACATGAGCAGCATTTCTTTCCACGAAGACATGTTTATTAGCAACACCGCCCAGCTTCCTGAGCTGCTAGCAACAGCCTCACTGTAAAACTGGGTATGGAAAATGTGGACATGTACAACATCCAGATTGTTTGTGGTGCTGTCTAAAAGAAAAGGGGATTTTCAGACAGAAGCGAACATCCCAGCACATTAAAACAAGGCCACCTCCATTACCAATGAATTTTGCTCACCTTACTTGCAACTCGATTGATCCTTTACATACAGTCAGTGAATCCGATGAGAAGAAAAAGAAAAAAAGGTACCTGTCCGCAGATTTCTTCTGGCGGTGCAACGTTTGTAAGCAGAACAGAAAGGTCCAGGGTGTGAACGGGAAACTTCTCCAAAGCGTGCAACACCGCGGGTGCCACGTAAGAAACCTGGCCGTACCCTTCTTTTCCTACTATTAGCAGACGGGGCTGGCATGATGTTGGTTCGCAGAAAGCACTCCTAGAACAAGAGTTAAGAAAACAAGCTTATAAATGAGGTGCTGAATAGACACACAGATGTTCCAAGTAATTTTCCTATAGACTTTCTTTTCCCTCCCCAAATAATCCAAATGGCAGCGGTACATTAAATACATGTAAGATTTCCAGTTAAGTTATTCACTCATTCCAATTGTTTCACCTTCTTCCCTTTGTTTCATCTTCTTCCCTTGTGTTTCCTATTCTTTAATAAACCAAGACAGCAAATTAATATCCCTGCAATCTTGCTTTACTACTAGGAAATAAATTGGTGAGGAGCATTTGTTTCCCCACTACAATCAGGCTGTACCTCTGCTGGCTTAAATCAAAGATGCTAGAGACTTAGCCTTGCTCTAAAGCACAGAAAATCTTCTGGACAGCACAGCAATAGAAACTGAGAAAAATAACTGATCCAGCTGTGACAACATGATCTAACTTTCCAACTGTGGGCTTGCATGACTTCCATACTAAAATATCACAAGATTAACACAACTTGGTGGCTTAACAAATAAAGACACCATTCAATTTTTTCTCAAGGTGTTTTAACAAGCCATTTCTCAGTTTTCTTTCTGCTACATAATTCACTACTGGTTTAACAATCCTGGAAAACAGAAGGGCAAAAGGTGGCAACACAAACCCATAAAGTTGGGGTATTTTTAGCTAAAAGGACAGACAGCACATTTATGTGGTCTTGAGTCTTTCAAAGAATGCCATGGATTAAGTCAACGTGTTCTGGTAGTCTACAGATCACTTTGGCTTACGAAGAGAAGCCTGGGCTTTTCAATTTGGTCATTCAGAGCAACTTCGTTACAACTTTAGTCCCTCCACCCTTTCTTCTTGTGAATACCAAGCACCTCTTCAACACACAAACTTGATGTTGCCCCTTCGTCTACCACCCCTCGCACTTTTAACAGCTGGAACTGTTTACAAAGACTCAGCAGACCTGAGAATTTAAACATAACAGGGATCTATCTTTCTTTACCTGCTGAAACAGAGGCATTTTTTCTCTGGTCCGTTAGGCATTCCATCTTTTAATTCATCTCCAGAAACCAAGGATGCATCGTCATCACTGTCAAACATATCATCTTGTAAAATAGGATTGAAATGCTCTGAAAGGCAAAAGAGGTTTGTTAACTTTCCTGAATAGCCTTTGTCTCTTTCTCTTCCATTAATACAGCTTCTAAATCAGTGCCAAAACCCTTTCTTCATTTGAGAGCACACACTGAAATCTACTTCCTAGAGTTCAGCCCACCACAGATCTAAGGAGATGGAACAAGGCCCTACAAAGCTCTACTAAGTCCCACTGATGTGTACGTGTAAGGTATGCTACTCTTGGTGATTTTTTTCTCCCCCTTAGAATAAAGGAGATTACGAACAATTTCTGCAGTTGCTAAATAGATAAAAAACAAACAAACAAACAAACAAGACCATTTCTTTCTGGAGGAGGTTCCCACAATGAAAGCATGGGGATAAAGGATGTGATGGCCACAGAATTCCATTCATCTAGTAAATATCAATGCTAATTGATCTCACGTGTATAATACGATCCACAAACATTTAAATTAGGAGACTGGTTAAAAATGATGATAGCTAAAACAATATTTAGCTTAGACCAGTTATACTTGTATCCTGGTCCTGACATTCTTCAGAAAGGAATTAGAAACATTGACCTAGAAATGCTTCCCCTCCAAAGATCTGAGTTTTGATTTTTTAAAGAAAAATAGGTGCCTTATACTTCAAACCTCACGTCAACCTCTACAAATGCTAATTATCTTAGCTGCCGTCAGAAGCAGGATGCTTCAGTAGAGAACGCATCGTCCTTTACTGTGTATTGAGTCATTCAGAGCTTCCATTTGGCATTTCAGTTTCGAATCCACAATAAAACCTATGCGTTATATTCCAGACATGCCCAAAAGAAAGACATGCACATGCAAATAATAAAATTCTACCACCATTATGTCTGAAAGCTATAAGTTGATTGCACAAACCACAAGTTTTTGCTTTAGCAGAATTATAAAGAAGTGGATGCTGTGGTTATACCTTGCTGTCGGTCCTTCTTTAGTGCAAGCTTTGCATGCGGGAAGATCTTCTGCACAACTTGTAAAATATTCTCTACTGATCTTTGAAAAAGTGGCTTGAAAATGGGTGATAGTGCTTGTACGGGTGAAGCCTCGATCCTGTTTGAAGCTGGAACAACCTTCTTCATAGCCATGAAAAAGTCCTTTGCTTTTATTTTAATAGAATTAACGTCTAGTAGCAACTTCTCCCTACTTGCATAAATCTGAGGATAGCATCGGCGTAGAGAGCACAGCGCAGCTTCAGTACAGAGGGATTTGATATCTGCACCACAGTCTCCTAACAAACAAAAATCAAACGTTACATCAGTCAAGGCCCAGGTTTACAACATGCAACATTTAAAGAATTTGTAATGCCAAAACCAAACAGCTTAACAGGGAATTCAAAGTGCTACCGCTTGTGAGGAATGTTTTAACATTTCGTGTCCATAAAGAACAATTCTGTTTGAATCCTGTCTGCCTCTGGGCCCTGCACTGGCAATTTAATTCTTGAACCACAGATGCAGTGTGTCCCAGTCTCCCCCTCATTCTACTCAATTTATCAAGTCTTCAGAAAATACTCCTTAAATTTATGAACCTGTTTGCTTTTGTTATTCCGGACTTCTATTTCTAACAGTTACAGCCTTTTTTTTCCTGTCTTCTTCGAGATTAACTTAACACTGCTATAGATGTGACTGTCCCTGGGAATGGCTGGGGAAGAATGTTTTAATTACTCGTGAAGTGTCAATAAGAAAGCTATTTGTGTTTGATGTCTGGGAGTTTCATAACAACTGATAACAACTAGTGACTGTTATGGGATACTATGCAGACCTTTGGTATCTGGCCAGGGGGCCAAGAGATTAAGAGGAAGAAAAAAGAAGCTGAAGGACGGCTGGCAGACAAGACCTGCAGAAAATGTAATATAAACTTGGTACAGTGCCAAAGGAGTACAAACGGGAAGGACTTGGAGAGGAAGACTACGAGCCTTCAGCATGAAAGACCCCTAGAGACCCCCAGAGGAGACTGATGCGCATGCTCCAGTAGGAGGGACTGGACCCCGGAGGCTAATTATAATAATCTATTTTTTTTGGAAGTAGTAATGAATATGTATTAGTCTAGGAGCACAAAAATCAGCTGCTTGATGTAACTGGTGTGTGCCCTGGTGGAGCGGAGACTCTCAGTGCACCCAGCACTGTTTGCTTACCTCTATTCTTTTATATTCTTTTAATAAATCCTATTTTTTTATTTAATCCTAATTTGAATCCTGAGCCATTTATACCACTCTGCAGGGATGTTTCATGTTGCTCACTGCCTGATATCCTGCGCTTATGCAGCTGAAGCAGACTCCTCATCAAAAACTATACTCTTGAGGAAGATGCCCCAGAACCATTTAATGTTCTCAGACAACAAGAGGAACGACAACAAAGAGTAAATAGATGAAAGGATCTCACTCAGATTGCTATGAAGGCGTGCCAGCTGCCTCGTTGACTAGTTGTGCAACAAGGCACAAGAGCATGGGTACTGCCTGGTACAAGCTAAGGTTCTTTACAACTTGGTCACAAGCAAGAATCCGTTTCTGTTTCAGTCTTACCAATGCATTTCTCAGCTAGTTCATCAAGCAACATGTCCGGTGGCTGAGGGGTCCAGTCACGAGTATGAATCTTGACAATTTCTTTTCTAGCCTGGAAGCAAAATCATTGCATTTTAGCTTGTCCCAAGTTTTCCTTAAAAATACCAACAAGAAACAAACAAACCAAAAGGCAAACAAACAAACAACAAAAAACAAAACAGTCCTCCCTCAAAACCCCTCATCTACTAATACACTTTTCTTACTTGCTCAACTTTCAAGTATTTTACAGTTATTTAATATACACTCTGCATTGTCAACCAGGAAATTGAATATTTCTTATTTGTTATACTGAACTTTTTCTAGGAACCTACAGTGAAAGAAAAGGCATTTATAGCTTCAATAACAAGTTTCCAAACTACGAGACCTAAGGACCCAGAGGAAAATACTGTAATGAAAAATTTATCCAGAAACATTTCTTTGCTGTCCAAAAAACTTCTCTAAAACTTAGCAAGCTTTCATTGGGACAGTCTCATTACTTCATCACATTTGCTTTCCAGTCAGGAAATTCACAGAAAGCACTTCTGGCACAATGCTTCCAATTGCTACAATTACTATAAAGAAGAAAAGAATTATGACTCAAACTACTACCACTGAGCAGGGGCACAATCAAATGCAAACACGTCCCCTATTCATTCATAAGCGAAGGATTGAGACCAAAAACACAACTTCATGATGAAAACACCCAAGTGGACTAAATAATTAAGCAAACAGTTACAACTTTGGGAATGAAAGGTTTGATTATAGAACTAACTACTTGGTGGTATCATCCTGACCATATATATCCAGTACCAGATTTGCCCTCCATGGAACAATGCAGTGTCTCCACGTATCACTCTTTTGTTCAAGTTGTCAATTATTTTTTTCCTATAAAGTTGGACTTTGCCATGGTAGCACTAACGTTGAATTTAAGTTCTCACCTCTTTATTTGGCAAGTTGAAGAGGAAGTGTCTGCCAAAGCGTCCTGGTCTTTGTAAAGCAGGATCTACAGAATCCAGTCTGTTGGTAGCTCCGATTGCCACGATCTCCCCTCTGTTATCTATGCCATCCATAAGCATCTGAAGAGTTGAAACAATGGAAATAATAGAAAAATATAATTTTTACTTACTGGTTCAGTAAATTTTGTTACATTCCACATGACTTTCTTGATGCTGGAACTACCTTCTTCCTAGTGGTCATTCAAAACTGGGAAAAAAATAGTCTCCCAAGTCGGGGGTTTTTTTGATTTGATAATAAATCTGCAGACTGTTAAGTCATCAAGCACTTCAAGACTGTTTGAAATAATCTCTACGTTAATATAAAAGGAGTACCGCACACTTCTGCTCAGGAAGAAAATCATGGAAAATGTCAACTTTGATTTTAGATGTTGAATTTGTTGCAGTGAGATCTTCCTCATCGCACGATTCTATTTGGATTTAAACCATATTATCTATGGAGAGACCAAGATTAGGACAAGAACAGCACAGAGTTCAGCATGAAGCCAATCAGGAGCTCAAGTTTGTATTCTTTGTATTCAACTTTACCCTTCTCTTGCTGGAAGGACCTGCTTTTTGACTCTCCTTCTCTTCACTAGGAGCATGTTAGTCTTGCTTTGGTAATGCTCTTTCTCAGTGGTTTTAGTCTTGTCCTTTGTATCTTGGCATCTCTCTGTAACAGCTGAGGAGGAAAGGTTTTTAGAGCTACATTCAGTGTCAGACTTGAGAGAGGAAGTATACCGCAATTTCTCACCAGGCTCACAAGACTCTTTGCCAGACAAAACGGTTTCTTTTGAAATGAGGTCACGTTCTTTTGATCTTCTTGCTTTCTCCTTGTCTCCACCGTCATCACATTGGTACTGGGCGAGGTATTCATCGTTCCCAGGAGATTTCGGAGGGTCCACGACACTGCACAAAATAAAATCACATTTCTCACTTCTGCTGAAGGACGTGAATATTAAGAGTAAAACCTTCCAACGTCAAACAAAAAAACAAAAACCTCCGGACTACAGGAACCCTCGCAAAGATATGCCATTTAGAAACCTCTCCTGTGATTAGGACACCTTCTTCAGCTCCCAGAGAAAGTGCTTTTTCCCCTCTTGCTTCTGAAGCCATTGCACTAAAAAAGCAAACGCATCTGTCTCCCTCCACATGCCGCTCTGATTAAGAGCCAGAATATTCAAAGCCACTCTATTTGTTCTCCCCACATAGCCGAAAAAACACCAGTTGAAAGAGTTTTCTACCTCTCTCCACCAATTTACATTCACATATCCTATGACTGCAAAAATAGAAGGCGGGGCTCAGGAGGAACAGCCAGTGCTGGAAATGAAAAAAAAGCAGCCTGTTTCTTCAGAGTCTTAAGCCTATGCTACTAGGAACAAAACAAAACAAAACAAAACAAAACAAGAGGAGAGGAGAACAACAGCGGGAAATTTACCTATTCTCCAGGTGTTCAATTGCAAAGCCTCCTCTGGAGGATCAACAGTTGTGAATTCAGTGTGCTTAGGAGAAATCAGATCTACATCTGAACCACAACTATTTCAGTAGTATCACGAACTTCTGTTACTCTGAAGAAGCAGTCAGCACCGTTTCTATGTTAGGAAAGAGCTGAACAGAGTCTGTTATTCACATCAAGTAGTCAGGCAGGTTTCTTCTTCTTCAGGCTGGGTTTCACTAGAACATTACTAGCCTGTAAGCCTCATGGCATCACCTTCCATCTTGACTGCTGAACCTCCTTGCTCCCTACTATCTTCTTTGCCAAGATACAGCTGTCCACATTTACTTTTCCTACTTGGCTGGACTGAACTTAAGAAGATCTTGCATCTAAGAAAGGGAACAAAAGCTGCTGCCCAGCAGCGTCTGGCTCAGGGAGGAGTGAGAAAGCTCTGTGCAGCCCCCAAGGTCCGTGCAGCAGGAGGCAGGAGGTGCTCCAGGCTCACAGCAGCAGTTCCCCTGCGGCCTGTGCAGGGAGAGGCCCCTGGTGGAGCAGGCTGTCCCCCTGCAGCCCATGGGTCCCCCGTGGAGCAGATCTCCACGCTGCAGCCCCCCTGCGGGTGGAGGAGCCCCCGGTGGAGCAGGTGGCTGTGGCCTGGAGGAGGCCGCGGCCTGTGGAGAGCCCCCGCAGGAGCAGGCCCCGGGCTGGACTGGAACAGGCTGTGCTGAGCCTGCTTTGCCCGTGACGCTCCTTGTGGAGTGATCTCCCTGTCCTTCTGGCAGCCCTTGAGCCCTTGCCAGCCTCTTTTCTCCCCTTGGCGTTGGAGGAGGGGCAGGGAGAGAGCGCTTGTGCTGGAGCTCAGCTGCCCAGCTGAGGAAAACCACCATGGCTCTGTCTTGCCGCTGCTGCAGCACGCTGGTAGCAGCCAGCACCGTCTGTTCTTCGAGCCTCAGCAAGCCCACAGCATCTTCCCAGAAGGGATCCCTTTCCTTCACGCCTGACAGGCGCCGCCTCCAGAGGCTGAGGGCTTGTGCCCTGTTTGCAAGCTCTTTCTCAGTGCCCCCTTCCCCAGAGAAGGATCCCAGCTGCTTGGCTTCCCTGCCCTCTGCTGCCAGGCTCTCGCAGCTGCTATCCCAGCAGCGCAGCAGCCAGCTGACAATGTGCTCGCCTGGAGGACAGCTGCAATCTTGTCCCATGGCTTGCAGCTCACCCAGGGATGGGGATCACCTGCTTCCTGCTGCTTTTCTATCTAATCTCCTTTCCAACAGCCTCCTGTGCCCTGGGATGGCCCTACCTTGGGGTAGGCTGCCTCGCCTTTCTCTTGCTCCTTCCCCTTCTTGGGAGGACTTTCTGCCCTTCCGAAACGAGATGACTTCTGCATGCATTCCTTCCCCTTGTGTGTATTGGTGCCTGAGACAGCAACGGGGTCGTCTCCAGAGCCAGCTGTAGGGCCTGTGCCAGGCTTGGAGGGGCTGCAGGGAACTTGCCAGGGGCTGGAGTGGCTGGATGTGAAGTACTATCAGTAAAGAATTTCTTCCTAACATATATTAGAAATCTAACTTTTCAGTGTAAAGCTATTAGTCCATGTCCTGTCACTCCAGGCCCTGATAAAGACCCCCTCCCCAGCTTTCCTATAGGTTGCCTTTAAGTACAGGAAGGCTCTCAGCCTGGCACACAGTAAAAGTGATGGCAGATCCTTCACAATATTATTTGAATTTCACGTAAATAGAACAGACTATCAACTTACTTAGGAGAAGTAATACAATTTCAGAACTATTCAAAACCAAAGGCATTCCAAACTAAGTTTAAGTTCAGAGGAAATCCAAAGAAAAAACTAATTTTGAAACTAATAATCAGAGACCATAATCTTCTTCAAATGATAGATTTTCCTCCTGTACTGGGTAATATTGGTCTGTCTTTAATGCTCATCCAAACATGGCTTTGACACCGAGTATCTTGCTTTGCCTCTGCATTAAGTGTTCTTCTCATGTGAGGTAAATGTCCTGCTCTTATGGGATGGGCCTAGGAGACACACGCGCTGTGTCTCATGATGCTTGGATATCATCTTAATTCTGGGTGAAGATGAAAGGTCTCACTGCTTCCTGAACAGGGAAGTGGATGTCTGCAGTTAAGAACCCTCTGTCTAATCTAGAAACATGAAGGAAGGAGTTTGCTGGATTGCAAGTGACAGTGAAGAAAGCCACAGGTGACATATCAAACTGATTAAAATGTTATTTAGCTCAGGGCATGGCTAATGAAGTGGAGCTGGAATAGTTTGACGACTGTAATTACGCTCACTATCACTGTGACTTGTTTATAGGATGGTAATGCCTAAAGGTCCCACTGGAGCCTGAAACAAGGTTGTGCTGGGTGCTGCACGTGCATATCTCAGTAGCGCTTTGATAGCTAGTGATACAAACAGACAAAACAGAGATTGAAAGGAGAAACGGGGGGACAGAGATAAGAAGATCTTCCTGCAGGTCATTTAGGGTATGAGCCAGGAGTTCAGTGCATCCAGCTCTCTAGTGCTCTGCTGGCCCAGTGAGATGAATGGAAAACATTGCAGCCTTGGAAAAATAGTGCTTCTTCTAATTCTTTGGCCAGTTTTGATGATTTAGGACTGCTCTATTTATTTATTTATTTATTTTACTTTCCCCATTTGTGCTGGAGAAGGTGAACTTTTTAAATACCTATTCTGAATTCAAATATCATTTTCATTGTTATGTTTCTGTTTTGTTGGCACTATTCATAATGACTTCTACCCTTCAGTGGAAGCAAAAGCTTATCATACCATAAAAGTGGAAAGGTCACAGAAAACTTCAGAGCTTTTGAAGAAAGCTGAGGAAAATCCATTCCCTGTTCTAGGCAGAGAGAGTGGCTGATTTCCAGACAGGTAAATGGGCAGGATAAGGCCACTTCATGTCCGCTGATGGCCAGTTGTATGGACCGCGAAGATAATGGACTAGCAGCACAAGAGACTGTGCCAATAATCTAATCCAATACAATCTATTTCAAGTGGTAGAGACCTGATACTCTACGACAATGTGAGGAAGACCAAACTGTCAGGCAAACTTTGAGATGATCATGTTCAGGATCTAAAACTCTTAAGACAAGTGTCAACACAGGAAGGGTGAAATAAAGGCATGAATGCCATACAAGTACTGATAAATGTCAGGAAGTCTGGAAACCAGGGCAGATGGATGGAATAAGATGGTGCTTTGTGTTAGCAAGAAGCAGAGGTTAGGGAAATGTTATGGGTCAGCAATAGAGTGGTTTTGTGCAAATCGCTGCTAAAGAAAGACAGCCTTGCTAGCCTGCTCTTTGCTCTTAGCTCCAGTCTACAGTTATCAGACACATAAACAATAATGGGAATTACGGGAGACTTCAACTTCCCAGCAAAAAACTGAAAGATGATTACCACTTATTCTCATACAGATATACTATGTGATGGATTTCTTCAAAAAGTGAAAAAATATAAGACCATTTTAGACTTGGCTCCTGTACGGGTTTAAATGTAGTAAGATTTGAATAAAGTCTGATCATGAGCTGACTTTTCTCATTTTACATTTCAAGACAGACAACACCAGGCTTAGAACGAAGGTTTTGAGGCTTAGAAATGCAAACTTTGAAATCTAAGGAAATGAATAATTGAGCCTGACTAAGCATCTCTGGGACTGGAGTGCAGAGAAGGCAGAGTTAAAATTCAAAATTCAGATGGGAAAAAAGCAATGAGAAAAGGTACATTTCAGAGGTTAAAAACTGCAAAAATAAAGTACAAATGACCCAAAACCTCCTTCACATAGGAAATTAAACAATAATAGTAAATGATACTTAAGCCACAGAAACCAGGGGGAACAAAGAGAACAAATTAGGACAGTTGCATACTCGAGGCAAAAATAGATCAAAAGTTAATGATGTCTCAAATGCTGCAAATCTTATTTCCTGCATCTAACAGCAACAACAATGTGATATTAAGGGCAGTGACAGGATTCCCATTGCAAATGAGGGTAGGGCACTAGGCACAACATCATCTGAGGTGAAATAAAAATCTACAGTGATTCAAGTGAAAAATGACAAGCTGATATCTACCTAGCCTATTAACAGCATTGGCACACAGAACAACAACTCAAGTAGGAAAAATACATCACAACTGTGCAAATCAGGGATAGTCCCCAGAATGGGAGAGTAACAAATATACTTCTGTCCAGGAGAATGTAAAGAGTGATCCAGACAAGTGCAGGCCTGTTAGTTTGACATCAACGCTGGGCAAAGTTTTGTAGCAAGAAGAGATAAGACTAGGAAAGTAGCGGGTAATGTGGAATTTACAAGATAATTTATTAAAGCTAATTTGTTTCCAGAGAATTTAGTAGCTTGCCTTTGTAGGACCAGTGCTCCCCTACACAGGGGATGAACTACATCTATTTCACTTTCTGTGAGCTTCTGATACATTATCTATGGATTTGGGCTTTGGGGCTGCAAGTGAATCAAGGGAGTTTGCAATTGTTCACACTGTTTGAAGAGGGAATTATCGGCAAAGGAGAGGTTCCCTGTAGTGATTCTCAGAGACAGTTCTGAAACTGCAGCTGCTAAGGAGGCAAAGACTCATGGAGAAATGTAGGCTGGAAGGGAGCTCTGAAAACCCAACCTCCTATTCAGAGCAGAGATGACTTCAAATTTAGGTATGTTCAGTATGGACATGGTGGCCGAAGACTAAAAATTACATATGAGCTTTGAGATTTCCAGGTGACGTAAAGTTGGGAAGTCCTACCGAGCCTGACAGAAGGATATCCCTTGTGATTGAAATGGTTCACGTGAAGTGACATTTGATAATACAAAGCAGAGCCATGCTTAGAGATTCTCAACCAAGGGTGTTTTTTTTTTGTTTTTCTTTTTTTTTTTTTTTTTTTTTTCATGTTTGCTATATGGCAGTCAGGAGTTTAAAACAAACAATAAAACAACAAAACCCCATGTTCATACACTGTTAACAGAAGAACTGAAAAAGTTAAGTGGTTATATGGTGTGTATGGCTATTCTTTTTTTTTTTTCCTCCAGTATAAATACACCTGACAGGGCAGCCCTGCCACACATTTAAGACATGAGGCAAAATTCTGCCACTTGTATTCACATTGAACTTAGGAGGAAGTGTTCAGAAGACAGAAGGAACAAGTTGCCTATTGTGTGGAAGGGAATTAAAGGACATCATTCTGCTCAGCCAGATGCCAGTTGAGAGAAAAATATGATGTCTCTGTGAAAATGCATTTCTTGAGTAAATATCAAGGAGAATTAGGAAATGTGTAAGTTGGGAGATACATCTGAAATGATGATTGCAGTTGGCTTATGAGGAACTTTGGACAGGAAATTGGTAGAAACTTCCCATTTTAAGAATAAAGTGCACCATAGATATGAAGTCAGCATTCACCTAAAGAGTAGAGGCCAACTCAAAGCCCCCACAACAAAGCAGTGGACAAACCAGAACACTAACATGTTGTGGTCTAGAGTCACACAGATATACATAAGTTTACTATACCTAAACATCTGAGGGGTTCCTTTGAGAGGCGGAGGGCTTGTGCCCCATTTCCATTTCCACTCTCAGTGTCCCCTGCCTCAGAGAAGGATCCCAGCTGCTTGGCTTCCCTGGCCTCTGATGCCAGGCTACCAGAGCAGGTATCCCAGCATCGCAGCAAACAGGTGACAATTTGAGTGCCACGGCAGTCCTCATTGCGAGCTGGACGCTCAGGGCACTTGCGGCCACCCACCTTTGTGAGCTCCAAGGCTGACAGTGACTCTCTGCTGAGCTGCCACGGCTCTCGGGTGTCCCGGTGACAGAGCTTTCGGCGCTAAGCTGACTGCCAGGAGAAAAGGCTGCCGTGAAATGGCTGCTCCACAATGCCAGGAGCAAGGTCTGCTGGGCTGGGGGTTCGCAGGGGAGCTCGGCCTTGGGCCTGGCAACTGCGCCTGGAAGCCAGGGACGGCCTTGGTGTGCAGCTGGACACCTGGGCCTGAGAAAGCAAGGGCTCTTTCCAGACACTTGGCACCATCGTCACCCAGTGGCTGTCTCAGGGGGACGAGAGAAATGCACAGCATCTCTTGCTGCCCTGCAGTGCTGCTGTCCTACGCCCTTGGGGGTCTCCGGGATAGAAAAAGGGACGGATTTTGACCCAAAACGCAGCTCCTTTCTATCAAAAGCATCACGTCCTCCCGTCTTTCTTGTATTTGGCTATGACTTTAGGAATCCCTGCAATCCCTGCAGCTGTGTCCCCTGCCAGCTTCTTGTGTGCCCCAAGCATCCTCGCTTGCAGGGCAGTAGAAGATGCAGAAAAGGCCTTGCCTTAGTGGAAGCACTGCCCTGCAGGAGCTCCAACATCCCTCTCAGCAGCACGCTGTAGCCCCCAAATGCCCCCGAAAGGGCACATTTCAGCTACTGGGAAGGAAATGAGCTCGCTCAAGGTGAGCTACCCGCTCAAGGCCCAGGTGTCTGTGAGGCAGTGTTGGCAAGGAGTCCTGTTGTGTGAGTCCGTTCTTTGTGGGTGCTCCGTCCCCACAAGGCTTGCTTTTCAAGGCCCAGGAGAGTCTTGTGGGCACTGGCATGGGGTCCCAGGCTGAGCCAGCTGCTGGCTGGCAATCAGGGAGGCTCGCTCGGTGTCTTGGCTTGGGTTTGCGTGGCCAGGCTGTGGGAGCGGGGGGCTGCAGGGGTGTCCTCTGTGAGGAGAATGCAGCAGCTGCCCCATGGGAGCCCAGGGCCGCTGCCAGGAGGCTCCTTCCAGGAGGGACCCACCCGCTGCTGCCCAGAACACAGAGCAAAAGGATGATGTTTGCGCCTGGGGGAGAGCCCATCTAAGAAAGGGAACGAAAGCTGCTGCCCAGCAGCGTCTGGCTCAGGGAGGAGTGAGAAAGCTCTGTGCAGCCCCCAAGGTCCGTGCAGCAGGAGGCAGGAGGTGCTCCAGGCTCACAGCAGCAGTTCCCCTGCGGCCTGTGCAGGGAGAGGCCCCTGGTGGAGCAGGTTGTCCCCCTGCAGCCCATGGGTCCCCCGTGGAGCAGATCTCCACGCTGCAGCCCCCCTGCGGGTGGAGGAGCCCCCGGTGGAGCAGGTGGCTGTGGCCTGGAGGAGGCCGCGGCCTGTGGAGAGCCCCCGCAGGAGCAGGCCCCGGGCTGGACTGGAACAGGCTGTGCTGAGCCTGCTTTGCCCGTGACGCTCCTTGTGGAGTGATCTCCCTGTCCTTCTGGCAGCCCTTGAGCCCTTGCCAGCCTCTTTTCTCCCCTTGGCGTTGGAGGAGGGGCAGGGAGAGAGCGCTTGTGCTGGAGCTCAGCTGCCCAGCTGAGGAAAACCACCACGGCTCTGTCTTGCCGCTGCTGCAGCACGCTGGTAGCAGCCAGCACCGTCTGCTCTTCGAGCCTCAGCAAGCCCACAGCATCTTCCCAGAAGGGATCCCTTTCCTTCACGCCTCCAGAGGCTGAGGACTTGTGCCCCGTTTGCAAGCGCTTTCTCAGTGCCCCCTTCCCCAGAGAAGGATCCCAGCTGCTTGGCTTCCCTGCCCTCTGCTGCCAGGCTCCCGCAGCTGCTATCCCAGCAGCGCAGCAGCCAGCTGACAATGTGCTCGCCTGGAGGACAGCTGCAATCTTGTCCCATGGCTTGCAGCTCACCCAGGGATGGGGATCACCTGCTTCCTGCTGCTTTTCTATCTAATCTCCTTTCCAACAGCCTCCTGTGCCCTGGGATGGCCCTACCTTGGGGTAGGCTGCCTCGTCTTCCTCTTGCTCCTTCCTCTTCTTGGGAGGACTTTCTGCCCTTCCGAAACAAGATGACTTCTGCATGCATTCCTTCCCCTTGTGTGTATTGGTGCCTGAGACAGCAACGGGGTCGTCCCCGGAGCCAGCTGTAGGGCCTGTGCCAGGCTTGGAGGGGCTGCAGGGAACATGCCAGGGGCTGGAGGGGCTGCAGGGAACATGCCAGGGGCTCGAGGGGCTGCAGGGTGAGTGACAAGGCTTTGAGGGGCCTCAGGTCCTGCCGCAGTGGTTGAAGTCGATGCAGGGAACATCAGAGTTGTTGGAGGGGCTGCAGGTAAAATGCCAGGGCTTGCAGCAGCTGCAGGCTGCATCACAGCTTTGCATCAGGTCAAGACGCATTTTCCTAGAACCATACATTTCCTCCTGAAGGGGCTGAAGAGCATGGAATGGTCTTCAAAATGCACAGAGCAGACCCCAGCAAATGTAGAGCTGCTGCTAGCAAGTAGGTAACTTTATTGTTCCTGTTGTTAATTTTGTTTCACAACAACAGATGCAAAGATGTATCTTGAGTTGAGGGCAAAGGTGACCTTGGATCTGAAGCACACAGGCGTTCGCTAGTGTCCCCCCATCCGGAGTGAATCCAGAATGACTCGGAAGGAAAAATAAAGTCCAAACCAGTGCATTGTGATAAAGAGAGTTTAATAGGGTAGAAAAGGAATAAAAACCAACAAAATAATAAATAATGATACTTACAGTTTATAAGATATTAATATATAAAAATATTTAATACTATTAAATACTTATAATTTTATAATAATAAAACAATGCCATACTGTACAACACAGTCAATAAAGTGGATTTAATTAAATAAATAAGAAAACCAATAAATTAAATGAAAATTAAAAAATTTAAATTTAATACAAATAAAACCCATTTTTCCCATTCCAATGAATTGCTATCCCCATCATCACTTCCCATCCCACTGATCATTTGCTATCCCAAAGACCTCCCAGTTCTTATCCCCTTGGCATGCCAGTGCAAGAAGAAGTGCTCTGCAGGCAGAGGCCTTGCTGAGTGACCACCTAAGGAGAGGAATTTAATCCAGAAGGCAGGAAAGAAGAGCAATGCCCCGAAAGAAGAAGCAAGTCTTGTCTCTCAGCCCTTTGGTGTCCCAAGCAGCAGTTGCCATGGCCAAGCTTTCCCAGCCCAGCTGCTGCCAGCATCTCCCCAGCTTGCCATTGCCACCTTCCTGGGTGAGGCGCGCGCGCATTTGCCATTGGCGCTGTTGCCATCCCTGAGAGTGGCAAGCCCATCCCCTAGCTCCAGCACGAGAGAGGGGAGAGGGCAAGCGAGAGGGGCAAGGGCTGAGGAGCGTGGCTGAAGCTGGAGCACGTGCTTCACGCGGCTGGCAGGCCCAGCGCTCTGGGCGCCGGCTCTATGGCAGCGTCCCCAGTTCATGCTGTGCTGCCTGGTGGTGCTGGCACCTCCTTTTCCTTGACGCCAGCTGGGGGCCGGGGGGCAGCGGGCACAGCGCTGGAGCCTGGCACTGTCGGCGGGGCGCTGGGCATGCTGCTGGGGCTGCTGGAGGTGGGCTGCGGCTGCACACAGGCCAGCTGGCACGCTGGCCCCAGCGCCTTGGCCCTGGCCCCCAGCGGCTGCAAAGTCTCGCTGGGGGTCTTTGTCCCCGGCTGCTGGCGCTGCAGCGTCCTGGCCCCGCTGGCCTGGGGACAGAGCCTGTCCTGGGGCCGCACGGCACGGGGCTCCCCACTCGGAGTCTCCGGCAGCAGCCGCGCTCTGCGGGGAGGTGGCGCCGCTGCTCCTTGCCCCCCTGCAGCCCCCGGGCTTCGCGCTCTCTTTCTGGGTGCCGTGGTGCTGTTGATCGCCAGCTGCTGCCCGCTGCTGCCTGCTTCCCTGCTGCTGCCAGCCACCGTGCTGCTGCCAGCCGTCTTCCCCTGGCACGGTCTCTTGCGGCCTTGGTCAGCCTGGCCCAGCAGCGTCTTCCTCTCCTTGCCGGGGGGGTTCTCTGTCGTCGGCCTCCTGTGCTGGCAGCTCTGCGCTGTCCCGGGGGTGCTGCTGGGCGCAGGGCACTTGGCTCCCCGCTTGGTGCCGGTGGACGCAGGGGCAGGCGGGGGGCTCTTGAGGGGACCCAGGGGGCGTTTGAGCAGGGGTCTCCTATGGTCAGTGCGGCCCTTGGGGTTGGGGCGTTTCTTGGGGGAACTCGGGGGGGATTTGGGCTGGGGTCTACTAAGGGCACTGGGGACCTTGGGGTTGGGGCGGGTCTTGAGGGAACGCTGGGGGGGTTGGGGCAGGGGTCTACTAAGGGCACTGAGGAGCTGGGTGTCAGGGAGGCTCCTGGGGGGACTCAGGGGTGGACTGGGTAGGGGGCTCCTAAGCGCACTGGGCAGGGGACTGGCTGCAGGGCTGAGCGGGGGGCTCACTGCTGGCACGACGGGGGACTGCAGCGACAGCCCACCCTCAAGCTTCTCGGGGCGCAGCCCAGGGGTTGAGGGGACCTCACCGAGGGCTCCTGTGGCTTCCAGTCCCTGCGTGCTCGGCTCCTCGATGTCCTCGCAGAGGTCGGGCAGCTGCGAGAGGAAGCGGCTGAGGGCAGGACTGCTGGGCAAATCGGGGAAGGCGTCCTGGGGCTCCACGGCATCGAGCCAGCTGAGCAGCTCCTCCATGCCGGGGATGGGGATGTCCAGGTCGGCCAGGAGCTCGTCCTGCATGTGCTGCAGCTGCTGGCTGTCCCCTGCCAGCTCTGGAAAGGCCTCGGCAAAGGCATCAGGGCCCAGCTCGGGCAGCTGCGGGGGCTCCTCAGGCACCTGCGGGGCTGTCGCTGCTGAGGACGAAGCAAGAAAATCCCCCAAGACGGGCGATGTCAGCTTTCCCATGGCCCCTGGGTGTGGGGCGCCCAGCGGCCGGCTGTGCCAGCCCCAAACTCACCGTCAGGCGTCGCCGTCTGGGTGCTGGCGGTCCTTGGAGCCTGGGCAGGCTTGGGGGCAGTGGGGCCGGGCAGCGGGGGCCCCTGGTCCTCGCTGAGCCCCACGGCGTGCAAGCAGGGCTCCGGCAGCTGCCCCCGGCTGCTGCTCAGGGTGCGGGGCGTGGGGAGCGCCTGCCCCCGCAGCGGAGGCCCCGGGACGAGGGGTGGCGGGGGGTTGCGCTGGGCGGGGGCCTGCAACAGGCAGGTGCCTGCGGGGTGCAGGAGCTCCCCATGGAGCACGGCCCTGGGCCCCAGCCCCAGCGCATGGTGGGGTACCAGTGTCCCCGTCACCATGGGCTGTCCCCACTGATGGACGGGGGCACAGGGAGGAGCGGTGTGGGGGAGCTGCCCCCCGGCGGGGAGCTGCACCAGCTGCAGCTGGTGCCCCATGGTTGGGAGCTGCACCAGCTGCAGCTGGTGCCCCACGGCGGGGAGCTGCCCCACAGCAGGGAGCTGCCCCCCGGCGGGGAGCTGCCCAAGCTGCAGGTGGTGCCCCTGGGCTGGGAGGTGCCCCCCAGGTGGCAGCTGCACCCCGGCGGGGAGCTGCAGCACCTGCCCCTGGACCCCCGGCACCACGTGCCAGACGGTGGCCTGGGGCAGCGCGGAGGGGAGGGTGGGTACCTGCGGGGGCTGCAAGGGCAGCGCCGTCGCTCCGGGGAGGGAGGGCAGCAGCCAGGCAGCCACCGTTGGCGGCACGGCTGGGACGACGAAGGGGGAGTTTTGCGTCTGCGCAAGCCGCGGAAGCCGTCTGGGGAAACCCTCTGTGGGAAAAAGGGCGCTGGGCTGAGCTCTGGGGCGCTGGGCTCGCCAGCAGGGCCGCAGCCCCGGGAGGAGCGGGAGCCGGCTGCTGGACCTGCCATGGTGGCTGGAGAGTGGGGCGGTTGCTTGGGGAACCCGGGCAACGGGGGTTCCGTCCCAACGGCTCACCAGCCCCTCGCCGACATCTTGGGGAGGACTGCAGGCTTTGGACCCCAGCAGGCTGCCCAGCGCAAGACTTGGCCATGTTCATTAGAACATTACTAGCCTCTAAGCCTCATGGCATCACCTTCCATCTTGACTGCTAAACCTCCTTGCTCCCTACTATCTTCTTTGCCAAGATACAGCTGTCCACATTTACTTTTCCTACTTGGCTGGACTGAATTTAAGAAGGGAGCTTGCAACTCTTCCTCTTGTTTGCCACTTCATCATCAAACCAAATGAAAACCATTTGCCTTTAACCTCTTTATTTCAGGCCTTCTTTCCTAGTGGCCATTCAAAACTGGGAAAAAAATAGTCTACCAAGTGGGGTTTTTTTTTGATTTGATAATAAATCTGCAGACTGTTAAGTCATCAAGCACTTCAAGACTGTTTGAAATAATCTCGAGATTAATATAAAAGGAATTCCTCACACACGCTGCGGCCGCTTACCTTTAGTATAGTCGTTGGATGCGATGGAGCAGTATTTCTTGCTTTCGCCTGCACTGGAAGTCTTCCCTTCCTTGTAAGGTTGTTTACTGCTCTCACTTCTGCATTACTGACATGAAGAGCCATCTGGAGGATGGCATTCTTCCTTCTTCTCCCGCGTTATCTTCTGGAAACGAGGATCCAAGTGTTCCAAGGAGCCTTTTGCTTTCCTGGTGTTTCTCCTTTTTCTTCTTTTTCTTCTCCTTTTTCTTCTTTTTCTTACGCTTGCGATTGGCATTGTCAAAGCGGAGCGCACAGAAACACAAATCATGAAGTCTGAAAGAAACATGCAAGTTAAAAAGGGAAAAAAAGATGTGGCACTTGTTGCCTATATGAAACTTGATTTATTTTACCACAGGTGATGATTTGCAGCATGTCAGCTATTTTGTGGTGCTTTGTGCACACGCAACTTACTTTAGATGCAGCAAACTTAAGCCGTCAGATTGAAGGACCATAGGTCCTGGTTTGTACACAGATCATTAACAACGGCTAGCTCTGGAATACGTGCAAGCAGAAAAAATCTTTTAACCTAATCTGGAATGGTGTACGGATGTGATTCGAACTATGTGGTCCAAAGCTAGTGCTCTGACACAATTCAGCAAGAGCTTTCCTGTCTTCACTGATCAACCTAACAACATGATCCCCAGCCAGCTGGTGCTATCTAAAGAACTTAGAAACTACCAGAAAAAAAAAAAAAAAGGAAGACATGAGAAGCACCCAGAAAAGAATTAGGATAAAAAATGCGGAGTGTGCTGGAATCCTTGCTTACTTGGAATCCTTCTCTCCATCTTTATCCTTAGACTTCTTTTTCTTCCAGAACTTGTGATATTTTTGCATTTTTTTCACCACCTACAAGCTCCTTTTCTATCTTTCTGTCTTTCCTTTCTATTTCACTTTCACTACCTTCTGCACGGGTATATTTTCTTTTTCTGTTTCCTTCTGTTTCATTTTTCTGGCGACAGTTCTCCAAATGAGCTGACACAGGTGGAAGCGCATGTCTTTCACGAGAATGTCTTCCGGAATGTTGCTGAGGTACCGAGCAACGATGCAAGTCTGCTCGGGGTGTGCTAAAGCGACGTACATCTTCCTCTCTCAAGAGGGAACCGTGAGGCCATCCGCTTTTGTAATGATAATGCTTATGTGACCTGCTGTAGTAAGTTGCAGTCGATCTGTCAAAGGCTGAATCGCCGTGAGAGAACTTTCTCTCTCTACTGTCTCCTGTCGCATGAGGTGAATAGTAATCCTTGTAATAGCCACATCTTTCCCATCTCCGTGCTTCGTCTCGATAGTATCTTTCTCTGCTCCAACTTCTTTCCCCTTTGGATCGGTAGTACCTATTGCTACCTTGTTCTGATCTTCCTCCGCTGCCAGATCTGTACTTTGAATATTTGACTGCTCTTCTGCCATTCTCAGGGCTGTTTCTTTCACGAGGGAAAGATCTGTACCTGCTTCCCTCCCAGTACTCCTGCTTGTGACTCTTTTGCTCAACAAATTCCACGCTCTGAGAACACCTCCTCTTGCTGGAAGGACCTGCTTTTTGACTCTCCTTCTCTTCACTAGGAGCATGTTCCCTCTTGCTTCGGTAATGCTCTTTCTCAGTGGTTTTAGTCTTGTCCTTTGTATCTTGGCGTCTATCTGCAATAGCTAAGGAAGAAAGATTGTTAGAGCTACATTCAGTGTCAGACTTGAGAGAGGAAGTTTGCCGCAATTTCTCACCAGGCTCACAAGACTCTTTGCCGGACAAAACGGTTTCTTTTGAAATGAGGTCACGTTCTTTTGACCTTCTTGCTTTCTCCTTGTCTCCACGGTCATCGCATTGGTACTGGGCGAGGTATTCATCATTCCCAGGAGATTTCGGAGGTTCCGCAACACTGCATAAAATAAAAACCCATTTGTCACTTCTGCTGAAGGACGTGAATATTAAGAGTAAAACCTTCCAAAGGCAAACAAACAAACAAAAACCTCCGGACTACAGGAACGCTCGCAAAGATATGCCATTTAGAAACCTCTCCTGTGATTAGGACACCTTCTTCAGCTCCCAGAGAAAGTGCTTTTTCCCCTCTTGCTTCTGAAGCCATTGCACTAAAAAAGCAAACGCATCTGTCTCCTTCCACCTGCTGCTCTGAGAAAAAAGGCATAGGGGCGAGCGGGGAATAGCCAGTGTTTCTCCAGACAGTGGAGAAAAATGGAAAAACATTCTATAAAGGAACACAAGTTCTCCTTGAGGCACCAACCTGCATCAGAGTGATATGCTCAGTGCTGTTCATTAGTTCTGTTCGTGACACTGGACACACAGTATGGAATTGTACTAATTTAAATCCTTCCATTAAATACTATTAGTAGACAGATAAAACTGTAACGAACTTCCATAAAGTCTTGTCTTAATCAGACTGTGCTCATTTTACCTCATTTCCTCTGACAAGCTGTTCAGCTGGCTGGCTGTGAAGGACTCCGTGATGACTTCTTGATTGACTGAAGGCATAGCTCCAGGCATCTGCAATTAAAACGCACAAGTCAGCAGACAAAAAAATACTATTTGTAGTAGTACTGAGGACTAGTCTTGTCAGAATGTCTCCATTAAATGGTAAGCAAGACCGCTGTGAGTTGTATGCATTATCTACACTTCAAAGATAACCCCAACTCACCCCCCAAAATCTACTTTATGAAACTTAGGAATTTTTATCTCAGCTGAGCTTAAGTTGACAAGTTCTAATGTAAGCTCAGGTCTGCAAATTCTAAGGGGATAATACCACAAAGTCTTACGATCACATGTGTGCTGTGTTTTCTCAGTATTTCACCTGAATTAGGAACACAATAAACACTCCCGAATACATCGTAGGTGAGAAATTCTCGATGGAGCAAATCTATGTTTCAAGCGATCCATTTGTTTTAGAAAAGAACATCTCAGAAGGTTTAACAGGTTCAACTCGGCAAGTGGAATCATCAAGTTTCAGTCCGTTTTCTTTAGATTCATTAACTAACCTAATAGCACCATTTAGTGAATCTGTTTTTGGCAGCTCATGCTGGGATCTTCCTTTGTCAGCATTCTGACAGGAAGAATTGGAATGCTGCAATGTATGGACTACCTTTCCAACCAAAATTCCATTAGAGGACATTGCATTGCATTTCAAAGTCCTTTGAAATAAGCCCTTTGACTCCTCCTCAGATTTTCCTGAAGATTCTGCACCATAAGGGACTGTGTTATCAGAGCTGAGTTTAGGATTTTCATTCACTGTTGGCTCCACAAAAATTTCATCAGAAACTTTTTTGTTTGTTTGCATTTGCTTCGTTTGCATTACCAAATTTGTAATTGTGGATGAAGGAACAGCCTGGTAGAGATCTTCATCCTCCACAGCACTGCTAAGACAGTCAGGCTGTGACACAGTCTGACGAGCAGGCAATTTATTGTGAATACTGATGGTGATCTTCTGTTTTCTTGACGTATCAGTCATTGAAGGCCTGGTAATTGCCTGGTTTTGAACACAGGCCATTGGTGGTGCTGAAGATGGCCTTTTTAGGGTGACACCAGTGGTCTTTGCGTCCTCTTTTATGGATCCATTTCCATTTAAACGGCTTGAATTCTGTATTTAAAAAGAAGAAATTGCAAGATGGATTAACGCAAACACTGCATGTAACATTTTGAAACACAAAACTCTCCTACTGAGTGTTTCTACAAATGGTCTTAACACCTAAAAAGAAAAACACACTGCCCTTTAAGGATAAATGCAAGTCCAATAAGCGTATTCAATTCCTGCTTTTGGTTTACTGCAGATTGGTATCAAATTAACATCATCTTTGAAAACCAGCCAAGCAACTTAACATTACCTGCTGCTATTCCCAAATATATTTATTTTCCCCTTTAAACATACCCTGAAAAGCCTGAAGTAATCGTTCTGGTGCTCAGGAATAAGACATTTAGTTTTCCCTGTCTTAGCTAAAGTGACGAGGATAGGAAAAACAAGTCCTCTTTTAAATGATTTGAGGATTAGTACACTCTGCTTAAATAGTCAAAGAGCGTAGCTCTCTGTGCTTTAGAAAGCTGTCTTGGAGCTATAAAGTAATGGAGTCGCATGGCTGCACAATTTAGCAGTAACCACTGTTTGAATGACTCTGGCTGTAGCATGAGGGCTGTGAAGAAAGCTGCAGCGTGGGAAGGAAAACAAAACTAAGATGCCGAAAACCAAACAAAAAACCCCACACCAAACCCCAAACCCACTAGCAGTTTGGTGCCGTTATCTGCCCTCCCGCTTCCCTGAATTACCTTAATCATATGAGGAAGAAGTCGTGGTCCCAGAAATCCAGCCTGCTTACTATTAGCCCCCTGCTGACCAGGAGGGAATGAACAGGGATAAGATGGTGCTGGCAAGTAAAACGCACGTTCTCCAAGTGTCAAATCATAGCGCCTTCAGAAAAGAGCAGTGATCGTAGTTTAGTTTTTCTTTCAGCCTACTCTTGGATTAAATCCCATCCTATCATTTTAGAGGAACAGCTCATACGATATGGAAGCCTTCTCTACAGAAGGCTTCGCCAAGACTACAAACTGAAAAGTAGAGAACAGTCTTCCTACTAAGACTATCACTTGCACAGCAATAATTCATTCTTACACCACAGATGACCTTCATTTCTCTCCTTCTCTAAATTAGCCAGCTACAGATAACACATAGATAGCAATTTACATGAGTGCTGCAGTTTAAGGCCAAGCAACAAAAGATAATAAACGACACAGAGAATTTCAGGTTAGACAGAACTGAATTAGACAAATAATAATCTTCTCCCGGGATAGCAAGAAAAACACTTGCAAAACAGAAAAATATCAATAACAGGAAAGTAAATCTCTTCTGAACACATTTTAAGATTTGTTATTACCTGATATAAAAAAGTATGTAAGCTTGCTGACCAAGAACTCTTTTAATGTCAGTATGCACTACTTTAGCATCATTCATCTGATACCAAAGTCCATTACCAGCCTGCAAATAAAGACAACGATTTCTTTAGGTGAATTGCACGTTTTCCAATTGAAATCACGGACAGGAACAAAATACACACATGTCAAATAAAAATATAATGAAATCTTTTTCCCTAGAAACAGTAGCTGCTAGTCATGCTTTAATTGGTTTGCCAGCACAACCTTTACCCTGTTAGAAATGCTGTTGACTTCTACCTTTACATAGCATATATAGTGTCCTGAGTGACAGCTGACACCGTGATGTACCAGCACCGCGTATAAGGCATAGAGCAGTGGTTCTCCCATTGACTGCGACATGTAGGCTCTCAGGTCCAAATACTCCGGATATTTCACCTCCTAAAGAGACACCAAGAAGATAGAAAAATTATCCCAGAGTACTTCGTGGACTAGCCAGAGAAAAACACTTCCAAAAAACACAGACTAGAATTTATTTCTAGAATATATTTCTCGAATATATTTCTTGATTCACTACAAATAAGTCTTCCCATAAACAACGGTTAAGACTAGAAGTTGCAGAGAACTGTTTCCTGATGAATCAGCCTTCTCAGAGGAAAGCATATGCTTCTTGTCAAGCGGGAACTTTATTGATATTAAGAGAAAGAGTAAGCCATAGTCGTTAGTCTACAATTATTGTCTGAAAATATTAACAACTTTCAGCTTTGGGGGATGTCCCATTACACAATGATATAGTTGCATTACAGTGGTAAATATACCTTGTTGATCTTTCCACCTGTGAAATCTGCAAATCTTTTCAGTGATATTGTGAGAACCTTGGAAGAACGGTGTATGGTAAATCTCTTGGACGCAGGAACCATCTTTTTACACCTTAAAAACAAGCAGAGATAAGTGTTTGAAGGCATCTTCTTTTTTCGCCCCCAAAACAAACTCCTTTTAATGTCTCACGCATGCCTATGCTATTTGAATGATATTTACTTGCATAATAGGTTGGTCTTTTTTCTTTTCATAAACCCATGCACTGCGTGTCAGGTTTGTTAATACACAGAAGAAGGTCAATTTTCCCAACAACTCAGAGCATAGCGGGAACAGGAATCTCTCACAAAAGGGTATGACCAGGTTGGATGGCAAGGTACCATTTCTTGGTCTACAAAAGTGGCTATTTGAACTCCAATCCTGGATACATTCTTTCAGCTTTCAAGGGAAATACAAATACTGAAAGCGGAACGAGAGAGCCTTGGTCCCCAGGGCTAGAAATTGCAAATAATCTCCAACATAGGTCGACTATCAACATCAAAAATACAACAGAAGCACATGGTCATTCTACAGGAGGGAGACATTTAACAGTAGGAAGTCTTCATGTACTGAGCTTGTCTGGAAAGACACTGAACCCATCTGCCATCCTTTGAAACAAAATAGTTCAGTTTGACACATTGCCCGCTCCAAGGTAGGACCTACGGTGTAAGCAGTGAAAATTAGCCACTAGCCCAGAGAACAACGGAAACTGGGCAGTTTACATCAAGAAAAGTACTGTCGAGAGCTAATAAATAGAAAGAACAAAAGTAGCTCTTTTTGAATTCTGATGGCAAAATACAAGCCAGAGAATTGCAAACCCATAGGGAATGCCTATGAACAAGACTTCCCCCCTCCAAGGAAACAAAAATCCAAGTCTTTTATAAACTTCCACAAAACTTGTAAGTAGATCCAAAGTTTAGAGGTAGTCCAACAGAGTCATGCAACATAGAAAACTGACATCTAGGATTAAGACCTAATTCGTCAAAATCTTACTCGCTACATTTATAGCAATTCTCTCCATCCAGCTCTTCAGGTTTCACAAAGAGTTCCAGAGCTCTGCTAACAGACGAAACCGCCTAGAGCAGCGAGAAAGAAGAGCGTAAAGTCACCGTAATTCAAAATTCCAGAGACATACTAGTAGTTTATGAGAGAATCTTACTAACATACTCAAGCGATCTACTAGGAGCACTGTGAAGAAGGAGGCAGAAAGAGCATGCTCAGCATTGACCTCACCTGGAAGGCATTTGACTTTGGAACAAATACTTTCCCAGTTGCCTAGACAGCATCTACAGTGTGCTTCGTCATCAATACTGGGGACAAATTCATCAGTCTAACAATTAGATGTATATTGAGGTAGAACAACAAAGAAGTAGGACAGCATTATAATTTTTGCAGAAAGAGAATTCTTTCCCCTTAAACCCAATGCAAATGTGGAGACTATTTACATGGGTTCCACGGAAGGACAAAGTCCAATCCACTTCCTTAGCACCACCAAGCTCTTACGTTTTAACATTATATGTGGTTTGGTTTTTTAAGTTAAACAAGTTTAATTTAGAAAGTTATGCATGTACTTAAACATCATGAATTATATTTAGAAAACATCTTACCTTTATATCCAAAGTGATATCAAGAAATGCCTCATACGTATCCGAAACTGCTTTGCAATTCAAGCACTTCACTGGAAGCAAAATATAAATGCTTAACATTATGTGAAGGAGACTAACTGTCCAAATTCAAGTTGTTGACAGATACTACTTTAGACAAACTACAGACTGCTTTACTACCGACAAAAGACACAGATCAGTTCTAAGGACAGGAATATTTTTTCAAGTACCTCTCGATCTTAGAAATCCTCCAAATATTTGATGAATGATGGTGGTAGCTTGAGAAGATCTGTCCAATCTGGAAATAAATTATAATCAGACCTCAGAAGATTTAAGGCACAGAGTTAACTCTTCAAAGAGTTTGATGAAAACCAAGGATGATGTAGACTTGCGTTGCTGATAGTAAATAAGGCACTAAAAGGTGCTAGAGATCATTTCTGAGAGTAAATAAAGGACTAGAAGGTGCTAGAGAATGTATGAAAGTGAACTTGTTTATGCTTACTCGGTGCTTCCGTTCAAGCACGCTTCCTGCATAGCATCAACAGTATAGCGCAAGAACTCGTGTGCGTCTTCTTGACTGCCAAAACGGAAATGTTGTCCTATTCCTAAATAAGAAGATGATAGTATTGACCTCATTTAAAAATGAAATCATTCTTGTATTTCTAAAATCTCTCTTCATTGGAGTGTTAAAACCACTTAGACACATCAAATAATTATTTGAAGATTACAAGCTATTGAAAAGAAACACATCTGAAGCCACTTACGACTGAGATTACTGATAACATGCGTAGGCTCGATGGCATCAACAGTGCAACGCAGGGCCTGGTTAATGTGAGTCTCCATCGTGCACATCATGCAAAAATCTTGTTCACGACCTGAAGAGTGAAAGAACAAAGCATCCCAGTCCAGCGAAATATCCATACCTACAAACATCTAAGTACAATTTAAACTATAGATACAATATCCACTCTCCTTGCTACATTCTATTCTCCCAAGATGCCAATGTCCCAACAGTCTTGTAACATTTCATTTCACACAACTTGACAGAAGAAAAATATCCACTAAGCCTGTATTCAAATGCATTTTGTGAAGAGAAATCTAAAAGACTACTGCAAAGTCGCAGTTGTAAAGGCTGACAGGAATGTGAACTCCACAGGCTGCAAAATGTATTACTCTCTAAAATTACTACTAAATGCATTACTGTCCAATGCACTTCATTATTCCCATGAAGCAATAAATGATCCTTTAATAAACAAACAAACAAACAAACAAACAAATAACTACATAAATAAACCATGGTGCATTAATTGCACTCCATATGCTATTCGGAGCCCACTGCTAATACAGTGCTCAAAGCCAGCTGCTACAGGTAAAATCAGGCAAATAAGCTTATCTCACAGAATCACTGCTGTTCTTTCACCTTCAGAGCTATCCAACAGATTCAAAATACTGTTAGAAAGTACTCACATGACTGGCTGTGCTCAAGAGAAAGCATGTAATTGGCAAGTGGGGGTGTGTAGGTCAAACACTGCAGAGTAGCATTAAGAAAACGTGTTGCCAAGATTGTACAGGCCAACTCCAACACTTTGTGTTTCTCGCCAATCCATACAAATCTTCTCAGGTGGAAAAAGAATGCTCTGTGGCGGAGCAATTCCATCATTAACGACTGCAAGAAAGTTAAATTTAAAAAGAGATCTTGTTTGTTTGTTTCGAAGAAAGGTATTTAAAAAAATACTATTCTGCAGGAGCACCTAGAGGAGCTAGCTACAATCCAAACCAGAAAAACTTATTGCAGATAGCTTTAATACCACCAAATTCAAATTGGCTGGTCAACACAATGTTTTGGGGAAAAAAAAAAAACAAAAACAAAAAACAAACAACTTTAGTCAACCATTTTAATTCTTCTAAGGCAAGGCTAACTGCCATTCTGTTTGTAGCACCTAATGCCAAGTTCCTCTCCATCTATAATCTTTAACCTGATTAACTCAACTACTGTTTTTTTCCTTATTGTAACTTAAACCACAAACTTAGACTTGAAATTATACGGTAAAAACGTAAAAACTAGGAACTAGGAATGACGGTACCCCTACAGATACCAGATTTTTTCCTGAGCAATGTTATCCTTCAAAAAACCTGTGAAAAATGGAAGCTGTGAAGAGCAACAATCAAACACTTTTCTCTGCAAAACAGAAAAGACATGGAGGAATCTGTGCATTACAAAAAGCTCCCCATATTTCTCTGTTGACTGTAAATATATCAAAATTAATTTCTGTAACATCAGTCACTTCAGTTGCCTTAGGGGATTCGCTTTTCAAGTCTTTGTTCACAGTAGTCCCCTTCTCTATCAGTGCAACAAGTAAGAACTGCATTTTCTACTTTTGCTTTGAAGAAAATGGAGGCAGGATAAAACACACACTTACTTAGATCTCTTGGGGCAAAAGCCTTAGAATTTTCAGATGATCTACAGTAAATAGCACCTCCACGTCCTTGGGCCACAGAGACTTGGCTTGAATCTTCTGCAGGCACTATCCGGCCCCAGTTGGCGGTGCGTGACATCAGTATTTTAGGACTTGGTTTCTTGGATTTGCCAGACCGCCTTGAAGAGGGCTTTTTAGGCTTTGAAGATTTGGGCTTCTTAGCTACGGTCATTGTTCACATCTGCAACAGAGACAGAAGTTCTGGCTGACGTAAGAATATCAAGAAGCATTCCAAGAAGAAAAGAGTAACAGAAGTCCTGTCACTTAATCTCAAAGAAACAGCCTTAAGAACTAAATCGCTGGTATGAATGATTTAAAAAGAATCCCCAAACTAAACACACAAAGTGAAAATTTCCATCTAAACTCTATCAGTATTACTTTTCGCTTCTGCAGAACTAGTGGCTGATGCCATTTCTTTCCCTTCCGTAGGATTTTAATCCATTACAACTCTGGAGTCTTTTTAATATAAAAATGTAGAAGACATTCTCTGAGGGGAATCAGTTATTTATTGATTTCCGGAGTTGCGCAATTATCTGTTAATTAGTACCTATGATCTAATAGATAATTGTTGCAATTATCTATTGCTGGCATTAGTAACGGAACACTATTACTTCACTGCCTGCGTTTTTCTGTTTCGTCTGCACAAAGGTACCCAGAACTCACTGCTACTTTTCTTCTGTCTTTCCAGGGCTCGCCCTCTACCTCACTGTCTACTGCACCAGTCATGAGGGGTTTGTTGTGATTCTATAATGAGCCTAGCTTTTAAATACACCTTTCATGGGCGTCACTTGGTGACGGCAAGTTAATTTGTGAGGGCTCCTCAGTCTACATCATGCGGTCGCTTTTTCCAGGTGAAAAAGCGGAGCTGTAAGTGGCAGTACACTAAAGCCCTGGCATGCTGAGATCCAAGAGGAGAGATGTTTGGCCCTCCTTTTCACTCCTGGGAACCATATACCTCAAAACCCACAGAGGATGGGCTATATCTCAGAGAAATCTTGGGAAAGGAGAGCACGAAGAGCATGTTTGCAAATTTATTTCTCCCTGGGCTTCTTCTGCTTCTCCAAGAAAGACGAGTTTGAATATAACTTTGGCAGCAGTACTTCTGGTGTTTTACTCCTACCACATTTAAAACTCCTACGACAAACTGAAAAGTTAGACTAAAAAGCAGCTCTTTCCGTTCTACTTTGTAAAGTTGCATGCTTTCCTCATGCAAAACAACAGGGGAATGTAAGCTAGAAACGGAAATGCTGAATGTAAAACAAAAAAAAACAAACCTCAGCCCTCCAGGACAAAAGCCAATAACTGCTACAAAGTCCTTTTTAAAATGCTGATTAGGTTTCAAGGTGATACCGCTTTAAATAAGCGTAGTTGTGTGTCCATAGGCAGAAGCTGAATAATGACAGGATGAACTTCTATAGTTCATGTTTTGTTACTGTCTTACTGTAGCACACAGGGACTTGTTACCTTTAGGGAAACCACTAACCTCATGGAGGGTTTAAAACATAAGCTAGTTTGTTATACCAAAATGACGGAGAGAACAAAGCATAAAGTGCTTTCAGATTTCTAGCACGCCTTGATTGCTATCCATTAAACTTCAGACACGTTAAACAAAACACAGTAAATAAGAAAACTCCTAGTCCCACAGCTGGCAAATTGTGTGCAGAGGTTGTAATTAGAACTTTTTTGCCTTGACGTTTTACATTTAAAATTGATTTTAAATCCATTCTATACACACTTTCCATTCCTGAAAAAACAATACGCAAACCTGACAAATGCATTTACATGAGAAATGAAGTCGTCCTTGTCCGATTGGAAGACTAAGGTGACAGCTCCTGGGCTCAGGGATAAGCTCCGATCTTCACCAGTGACAGCTCCTTTTGTAGGATTGAAAGGGAAAATGTTTCAGCAACACATTGGAAACATACTTAAGGGACAAGAAACAAAATCAAGACTGCAGTGAGAAGGAGAACAGAAAAACAATACTGGGGGGAAAGGAAAGGAAAGGAAAGGAAAGGAAAGGAAAGGAAAGGAAAGGAAAGGAAAGGAAAGGAAAGGAAAGGAAAGGAAAGGAAAGGAAAGGAAAGGAAAGGAAAGGAAAAAAGAAAAAAAGGGAAGGGAAGGGAAGGGAAGGGAAGGGAAGGGAAGGGAAGGGAAGGGAAGGGAAGGGAAGGGAAGGGAAGGGAAGGGAAGGGAAGGGAAGGGAAGGGAAGGGAAGGGAAGGGAAGGGAAGGGAAGGGAAGGGAAGGGAAGGGAAGGGAAGACCTTGATCTTTATACTGACCAATGAGATAAGCCTTACACATTTTTAAGTTTATTTTTGACAACTGATTGAGGTGTTACCAGGTATTAAGTACGATTCAAGAGCAAAAATTAACACTAGAAAGAAGAAATCCGATCCACCACCACTGTTTCAAAATACATCCATTTCTCATTTGGAGATGACGTCTCTCTGGCAAGGTAGTAGAAAAACTGTAAATACCGATAGAGCTTCCTCTCCCGATGTTCCATATACATACCGATGCTGTTCCTACACCTACGCTCTGAGCATAAATTTATGTTGACATGAGTGACAAGAGAGGGTGTTACTCCTCTCTTTGTTTGCCTTGAGAGACACACCTCTTGTCCATTGAAAAGTAAATTCAAGATTCCAGATCAGTTAAGACAGTTGCTATCCCCCCATTCAGAGTTCTGCAGCAGCACTCTTCAGATGTGTTTAGCAGTCTCTTTAGAAAATGTTATCACTTAGGACCTGCTTCTCAGTAGGTCCACGTTTGGCCTCCGCTTAGCAGAGAGTCAATCCCAGCTTAAGCTTTCGTACAAGAGCCCCTTCACGAAACGGAGTTGAACCCTGACATAACTGAGTTGAACCTTTAACCTTGAAGCTTCCTTAAAGAAGAAAGCAGCACCCAGGCCAGGAAATAGAAATTAATCGTCACTTTACCCTGAAACGCAGTGGGCTATTCTGTGCTGGCAGGATTGCTGCCGGGCTGGCCGACGAGGCGGCGGGCAGCTCCCCGGGGCCACAGGGCCTGGCACAGGGAGCCGCCGGGGGTCTCCAAGGTCCGGGAACAGCGGCAACAGCGGCAACAGCAGGGACAGAGGGGACAGCAGCGACAGCAGCAGCCACCTCAGCCGGGGCCGTCTCCACAACCGCCACAACGGCCTCGGAACGCCGCCGAACTCGGAGCTCCAGCGTGACGCCTTTTGAACCTGGCCGCGCTGCTCATGGCTAAAACCAGAGCGTTTCCTCCGGCGTGTGTTTACTGTCGGTGCCGGATCGGCCCTCACCCCGAGCTCTCCCTGCCGGGAGGGCTTTGGCCTTGGGGTTTCCCTCCCGCCGCCGCCGCGGGCAGGCCCCGCGCACAAGGGGTCCGCGCTGGGGAGCAGCATCTCACCCACGGCGAGAGACCGAGGGCACGACATGAAAAAGCCCCGACACGAAAAAGCCACGACATGCGGCCGAGGCGGCGGGGAGACGGCTCTGAGGGAGCTGCCACTTCGCCCCGCCGTCCTCCCCTCCCGGGCCGCCCCGCCGAGCCCCGTGCGCCTCAGGTGCTGCGCTGAGGGGGTGGCTGGCTACTGAGACAGCTGCCCAGGGCACTGCTCATGGCACCGAGCCTGACGGAGGTCAACAAGTGTTGAACAATGCTCTCAGACATCGGGTCTCACTTTGGGGTGGTCCTGTGTGGAGCCACGAGTTGGACTTGGTGATTATTGGGAGTCCTTTCCACCTTGGGATGTTCTCTGATTCTAGGTCAGCAATCCAGTAGCTGATGAGAAGTGTGGAGTCATTCAAAGGGAAGAGAGAGCACAACACTTCTCGTTTGCAGAAGCGGCTATTTGGTAACCAAACCGACGATTCCTTTGCTTCTAGAGCAACTAACAGCAGGGATCCGCTTTACAATGGAGGGAAAAGAGTCGTTGGCATGTCATGTGAAGTAAGCTTCAAATCCCAGAGGATGATTTTGTTGGAACTTTATTCAGCTGAAAACACAGAAGCCTTGCTTTTGCTTGTGTTAGTTACAGCTCCAGTTTACTTTGGTTGGGAGGGAAGGCATTCCAGGCTAATGTGCTGTACCTGTTCCTTCAGCTCATTGTCCATAAACGGAGGAGCAAACGAAATCAGTTTAATCTCCATTAAATGCAGCAGACAAAGCGGAGTAGCGGGCGATCTAGCACTTAATTTTTCCTGTAAGCAGGAAACCCAGAACTCAACAACACTTTTCAAATCTTGTCCTGCAGTAAATGACCAGCTGAGTGAAGCTTGCATTTAGAGGATGTGCTCCTACAGTAGATGGAAATAGCTTTTCCTCTTCACAAGTGCAACTGAGTGGTGGACTGGCAGCTACGTGGTTAACTAGTTGTGCCAAAGGGGTTGTGTTGAATGCACAGAAAAATATGCAGGTCCCAACAGTAAAGGGTTGTCTGTAGGCATGACACTGAGTACAGATGTTGTCTGCAGGTTCGTGCAGAGTGCACCGCGCCAATAAGCACCCAGAGTCGGAATGCACACGAAGGTCTTTTAATTATATAATTACTTATAGAACTCTGCAGAGTCAGGTACTTGGCCATCTTTCGCAAAGCAAGCACACCTCTGACTCGAATCACCGTCATTTATACACAGGAAACTTGTGAAAACTCTCTCTTTGGCTCCTTTGGATTGGTTATTACAGCTCACCTAACTTATCTCTACTGAGCTTGTGCATTACAGAGGAATACCGGGGGGGAGGGGGAACAGGAGAGGGGGGACACACACCGAATCCCACATTAGCATAGATTAGCATTTTGACAGGTGTGATTTTTAATGTGCTAATGACCCTTAATGAGAAAATGGTTACTATAGGTCAGTCTGGAGCTGGTGTTCTCCTTCCTGTTTTTTTCCCTTTTAGCCCTTCTCTTCCTTGCTTCTGCTAGCTCAAGGCTACCTGTCTCTCTCCTTCTTTATTTTCTCAGCTAAAAGACTGCACAAGCTACAGGCCTCCCTATTTGCTTCAACATTTCCTTGGTTTTGTTTTTTTTTTTTTTCCCAGCTTTGGGACGACACAGGTGTGGTTTGATATTTGCCAGTATAGCTAAAACTCACGCCAGTCTGCTCACGCACAATAAGTAGTAAGATTTAAGGACTGGTTTCATCGGCTTCTTCCATACTAACATCCTTCTTATGTTTTAGATATGCTGTAGTTAAATCAACACGAAGTTACTACTTGTGGAGTAATCGCCTTAAGCGACTAGGCATCATAAGCACACCTCCATCCCAAAAGCTACCCGCCTCCAAGGTGCAACCACCCCTCACTGAGCACGCCCTCGGAATTTCTCAGAGCCTGTACCTTTAAACGCAAGTGAGATCATTTCTACCAAGCACAACCCAGATACGCATGACTAGAGTCACTCAAGCTCCACCTTAAAGATAGAAAATAATATCAATTGCTTTAAGAGAAAGGGGATGTTAGGGAAGATACTATCAGGAAGGATTCCTTCTGACATCACTCGACAGGCTGAGCCTCTCACTCCCCCACCCCCACTCCATTGGGACGCCGTGGGGTAAGATCTGAACGCTTGCTTATACCAGGCGTCTCTGTGGAATCTTAGAAATCTCTAGAGTTTTGATGCTTTTTAATGTCTTAATACCTAGGCTGTGTACCTGTGCATTTCATGCATGCTAGCTTGCTTTTGCAGACAGTGAATTTATCACTGACAATCCAAAGAACCTGTGTACCTGTCGCCGTAAGAAATTGCACTTAATTGCATTCTTCCTAGCTGTGAGAGTTCTCCTTGAATGCGACTAGAGCGAGGCCGTACTGCGTTGTTGGTGAATCCGTGACCGTGATAGTTCAGCACCCTGAATCCGACGGGACCCGTGACGGTCAATCGGCTACACCCCTTAACGCGACACTACTAGAGGAAGAAGATGACAGGGCTTGCATGCACTGCATTAGGCTTTGCATGTGAAAACACCCCCAAATAATTTCACGTACATTTAACGTTTTTAAAGGGAAAAAAACAGGAAGGTGTAGTCTCTCTGTAAGCTACAGCCCTACATAGTTAAGGCATCAGCATTCATTCCTTTGCTTGATAGCAAAGTATGAACATACAGAAGAGTTAAATATTTTCTTTGCATTCTTAAAGGCGATTTTTCAGACTTGGGCTTCAGTTGTTGGAGTTGAAGAGATCAGTAGACATCCTTACTTTTACGTTAAGACCAAAATCTTTATCTAAGATTGTGTTATCGAACGCAACTAAACTCCCACCCCCACATGGTTTTTTTGTAACTTCGCAATGATCTTGCTGCAGTCCAACTCTGATGGTCTTTCAGTAACATGCAAACTGCCGTGGCAGATTCTGTTACAGTGCTTTTCTATTGACAGTGTGCATAACACTCAAGGTAAAGCCCCTCATTTCGCAGCGGGGACATAAAGTGTTTCTTTGGACCCTGCTGCTTCTGTTAGTACTCATTTTTTCACAAACTTGTTGAACCTGAGCCGTGCCTACCGAGCCAACGAATGCTTTGATGACACAGTATTTTGTCAAAGCAGTTTTGCTTCTTGGAGCTACAGAAGCAGCTCTGGCTACGTGATAGGGAATTGTGCTGCATTGGCAAAACCAGACTTAGCTCCAGACTTACAACACTTGCTAACTCAATCTATTTCAAATCTCATTTTAACTTTAAAGGACAATCAGTTTTGTGGCTCCTGTCTTACTAATTTGCCTTGTTTTGCATGGAAGGGCAGCCTGGGAATGTTTTGCTTTATTGCATGCTTCAAAAAAAGGCTGAGGAAGAGACTGGAGGAACCTTTTCTATTCTATGGACTTTCCCCCGAGAGTGTGGAATTGCAGGCTACTTGGATGAATGCTCCAATGTGAGTAAGGGAGCAGACCTCAGCCAAAGGAGGTGGAATCCTTGCTTAATAGTAAGTATCAGTGTGGGGACATCTTTGCTTAACGGGAGCCATTTAAACTCTTCATAGAAACAAAATAAGCTGGACATCTTATGTTTGGAAAGCAGTATGGTTACACAGCTGCTAACATAATGACTTGAGTCTACTGCTCTGCAACTTCAGGTTTTGTTTTCAAGCAGTGCATACATCAGTTTAAGCTTTGGACAAGGAGATTTGCAATGCAAATAGCGATAAACCAGAATCAGCGGCGCTGACGAGTGTAATGGTGAAATGCAGCAAATCAAGTATTCCTGGAGAAATGTGAGATTACAAAACTAGTAAGCCATGAAGCACTTTTGTTGTTGTTGTTGTTTTTTAAATCAATTCTTATATGCTGAAATAGCACCTTCAAGACAATCTGTTTATCTAGCCAGGTAACGGTGTCTCCCTGTAAACAGGAAGGAAATGCCAGGAGCAGCCATACCTCTTTGCTGTCAAACTAAAGAGCAAGTCGAGGCCAACATCATGCCATAGTGCAAAGGCTTGCAAAGAAAGATCATTCTAAGAGGTCTGCAAGAAAAGATGACTTACTTTGTCATAAGTTTGTCAAATAGAATGGACAAGTTAGTAGTCGAGTACCGACTGTGTCCGACTCTACAGCTGCGGCGCAGCTCCAAGTCCCTGTTTTCTCCGTGGACTCGTCTCACAGTTTTTGCACCAGCTCTACTCCTCAATGTTCTGGTGACTGAAACGCAGAAACAAAGGATTTTGAAACAGTGAAGATGGGATTCTCCTTATTTCACCGTTGCTCTTGTAAAATGGAAACAGACAGACAAAAAAGGCACCCTGAAGTGGATTGATTTTTCTTTACATTTCAGGTCAGAAGTTGTTGTCACAACCACTGCATTCCACTTCTTTATCGCTCTGCACGTTTAAACTGTCTACTTAAAACTGGGACCTGTAGGGAAATTTTTAAAGAGACTGAAAGCTAGCCAGACAAAAACAAACGTGCAACTTTTGTTCCACGCAGGAGGGAAATCTACTCCAGTTATTTCTGTCTTGGAAAAGTGAGAACAATCAACACCTTTCTCTAAGGTGTTTTCACTCCAAAACACCAAGGTGTTTTCACGCCAAAGCACAGCTAGAGTTGAAGCTGGCTGTGTCTGTGAGAGAAAATAAAAAGGGTTTTTTTAGATATGTAAATGGAAAAAGGAGAACTAAAGAAAACATAGGGCCGCTCCTTGATAGGGAAGGTCTCCTCACAGACGATGACGTAGGCAAAGCAGAGACGCTTAACGCCTTCTTTGCCTCTGTCTTCAATGCCGATGATGGGCTTCGGGACCCAGGGTGCCCTGAGCTGGAGGACCGGGACGGTGGGGATGACAAACTCCCAACTGACCCTGAACGTGTGCGGGATTTGCTACTCCACCTGGATCCCTACAAGTCCATGGGTCCGGATGGGATTCATCCCCGGGTGCTGAAAGAGCTGGCGGATGTCATCGCGGAACCTCTATCAATTATTTTTCAACGATCCTGGGAATTTGGAGAGGTCCCTGTAGACTGGAAGCTGGCAAATGTTGTGCCAATTTTCAAGAAGGGTCAGAAAGAAGACCCTAGCAATTACAGGCCTGTCAGTCTCACGTCAGTGCCTGGTAAAATCATGGAGAAGTTGGTTCTCGGACTCATTGAGGCGCACCTGGGGGACAAAGCAGTCATTGGTCCCAGCCAGCATGGGTTTGTGAAGGGTAGGTCCTGCCTAACTAACCTGATTTCCTTTTATGATAAGATCACCCGTATGGTGGACCAAGGGAAACCAGCTGATGTGATTTTTTTGGACTTCAGCAAGGCTTTTGACACGGTTTCCCATAGGATCCTACTGGACAAAATGTCCACCATACAGCTAAATAAAAACATCATACGATGGGTGAGCAATTGGCTAACGGGCAGGGCCCAAAGGGTTATGGTAAATGGAGCTGCGTCAGGCTGGCGGGCGGTCACCAGTGGGGTCCCTCAAGGCTCCATTTTAGGACCGGTACTTTTCAATATTTTTATAAATGATCTGGATGTAGGAATAGAGGGTATTTTGAGCAAGTTTGCTGATGACACCAAACTTGGAGGAGTTGTGGACTCAAATGAGGGCGTAAAGGCCTTGCAGAGGGATCTGGACAGGTTGGAGAGCTGGGCGATCACCAACCGCATGAAGTTCAATAAGAGCAAGTGCCGGGTCCTGCACCTGGGACGGGGAAACCCTGGCTGCATGTACAGACTGGGCGATGAGACGCTGGAGAGCAGCCTAGAAGAGAGGGATCTGGGGGTCGTGATAGACAGCAAGTTGAATATGAGCCAGCAGTGTGCCCTGGCAGCCAGGAGGGCCAATCGTATCCTGGGGTGCATCAAGAACGGCATCGCTAGTAGGTCAAGGGAGGTGATTGTCCCGCTCTACTCTGCGCTGGTGCGGCCTCACCTCGAGTACTGTGTGCAGTTCTGGGCACCACAGTATAAAAAGGACATGAAACTGTTGGAAAGTGTCCAGAGGAGGGCTACGAAGATGGTGAAAGGCCTGGAGGGGAAGACGTACGAGGAACGGCTGAGGTCACTGGGCCTGTTCAGCCTGGAGAAGAGGAGGCTGAGGGGAGACCTCATCGCAGTCTACAACTTCCTCGTAAGGGGTTGTCAAGAGGCAGGAGACCTTTTCTCCATTAACACTAGTGACAGGACCCGCGGGAACGGGGTTAAGCTGAGGCAGGGGAAATTTAGGCTGGACGTCAGGAGGGGGTTCTTCACAGAGAGGGTGGTTGCACACTGGAACAGGCTCCCCAGGGAAGTGGTCACTGCACCGAGCCTGTCTGAATTTAAGAAGAGATTGGACTGTGAACTTAGGCACATGGTCTGAACTTTTGGGTAGACCCGTGCGGTGTCGAGAGTTGGACTTGATGATCCTTAAGGGTCCCTTCCAACTCAGGATATTCTATGATTCTATGATTCTATGATTCACTCCATTCATGTCAAACTGTATCTAACAGTGCTCAAAACAAACACTATGACATTGCAAGCCTCTTCCTAAGAGGTGTATGTTTGATTACTCTGTTTATGCATGCAGCACTTCCATTTCCTGCATTAGGATCTAACAGCTCAAGGAGGGAAGAATCGTTTCAAGAGAAACACCCAAACACCACATAACTCAAACTCGTGCTTTTTAGAACAAAGCCTGCCCATTGTTTGCCATACAGCACCCTTTGGCACAGGTTTGTTGCTTGCACTGTCATTAAAAGAGCCAAGAGGACAAGGGGAAGGGAAGAGCTACACCACTGTGCTGCTAGGATCACAGCTAAGGTTTACTTTTGTGCTTGCCAGCTATAAAACTAAGTTTGAACTTATCAAGTATCGATTTACTTTGCACAATTAGAACAGTTTGCTTTGTGCCTACCAAGCTGCAATTCACACTGCTCCCTCCCCAAGGAATTCATAAAATCTCCTATTTGCACCTACCTCTCTTCACAGAAAAGTCACTGAGGAGTGAATTCAGCTGACTACAGAAGGCTTTGGGGCCAAATGAAAGCCATGGAGTGACCAAGTGCCATCCTCTTCAGTAACCAGCGCAAATAGGTATCCCGGGGACTTACAGCCACTTACCTGTGCTATATTCTTTTTTTCGTTCCAATTTTGGCTTTCTCAACTGCCTACATTAAGAAAGAGGACAGGGCAGAGAAGGGAGAAAAGACTTGTTGTATTAGACCCATCAAGGATGGGAAATTTCACCATGTTTACAAGCCAGTGCTCCATGGTATACAAAGAGAAGCCTGTAGGCCTCACGCAGGATCCACATCCCAAGTCTGTTGCGTGCCATATACACGCGGTTCTGTATGTACCCACATTTCCTAGCTTGCTCATGTTGAATTCTCAAAATTATGAGCAATAGCACCCAAGTGGAAAAGATACATGTCCTGGTTTCAGTTAGGACAGCGTTAGTTCTCCTCCTAGTAGCGGGTAGGTTGCTATATTTTGGCTTAGAATGTGTGAAAGGATGTTTAGAAGAGTGCTGATACCACCCCGATGTTTCAATTGCTGCAGAGCAGTACTTACAACAAGCCAAGGACCTTTCGGTGTCTCACTGTCCTACTGGCGATCAGAATCGGCGCACAGCAACAGCTGCGAGGGGACAGACTCAGGATGGCCGACCCCAACTGGCCAAAGAATTCTATGCCTTATGGCAACACGCTGCACCATGGATAGGGCGGGGCAGCCGGGCTGCTAGGGGGTACGCTGGGCACTGGTCAGCGGGTAGTGAGCAACTGCATTGTACATCACTTGTTTTGTACACATTACTAGTAGCAGTACTATCATCATCATCATTATTATTTTCCTGTCTTAATAAACTGCCTTTATCTCAACTCGCGGGCTTCACTGTCCCATTTCTCTCCCCCATCCCAGAGAGGGAGGTGGGAGGGTTGCAGAAGGGCTGTGTGGTGTTTAGCTGCCGGCCGGGTTAAACCACAACAACACCTCAAAGGGGTTGGGGAAAAAAACATGTTTTTTTTTAGAAAAGCAGAAGACTTTCACTGAGAAGAGGGATTCTAGTTTTAAGGTACTGGTACGCCATCAGCATGCTCATAGGCCTCTGCTGATTTTAGCCGGAGGTTTATCAGGCCACAACTCACTGCACATGCTTTCTCTCTTGCTTTTCAATCTACAAATCGAACACAGATTGAACATATAGAAATACAGTACCTTGAAAAGCATCTTCTCTTGACATTTCCCCTCAGTATCGCCATACTTTCTTCAAAGCTGGAGACTGAACACCGCAGGATGCTTTTGCTCATTGATCTTAAACGGTGTCCGTTGAAACATTCAATACTGGGAGAAGAATAATCCTAGGGAAAGAAGGAAACAAGAATATATTTATGTGAACCACGTAGATTCAGATAAAGAAATTCTGCCTCACGCAAGTTTAATTGACCCTCCTGACTTGGTAGTGGGGCAACTAATGGCAGGCAGACATTTCCCCACTTCCCTTTCCCCACCGTTTTCTTGTGGATAACTTAAGCTTAATATCCTTGGAAAAAAGATATTGCAGCAAAACCTTTCACATAAACTTAGTGTTTCGTGAAAAACTACAACAACAAAACATTAAATTCAATTGGAATTTTTTTCAATAAATTCAATTGGAATTTAAATTCAAAACTTTAAATTCAGTTGAATTTAAATTAAAAAAAATAAACTAATTAATTTAAATTAAAAAAAAAATTAATTCAATTGACTGTTCAGAGGAACAGTCAAGCTTGACATTATACATCCTAGAATTAAAATCTAGTTTGAGTTTTTCTCCCATCTCCAGGCCTTGCTAAAGATGCTTATTAGGAGCTCTGTCAAAAAAAGTGAAAGGCTTGTTATATCAAAGCTTCGAACCCTTCTTACTGCCCTTGACCTTCTTCACATTGCTGCTCCTACAAGGGTGAGCACTATCATTTTTAGTACGGGAGGGAAGCTGTGATATCCTTGAGTGGGGGGTCGTTCTGTTTACAAAATGAAGTTCCAGTAAGAGTACATCAAATGAACCAACTTTCTTTGAACTTTAATTCATCGCTATATTGAATGAATGACCTCTGGATTTCTCTCTCCCATTTGGAAGTCAATTTGAAAACAAAATACCTCTGCCATAAAGAGCCAGGCATCAGAGACACCTGTTGCGCCTCAAGAACAGAGAAGGTATGAACGACAAGAGCAGCTGAATAAAATGCAACTTGCCATTAGAAATGGGTGTACTGGCATCTACAGGTGCCGCTGGCATCTCCTCATCTGGTTTCTCGTTTTCAGTAGCAGGGTTCTGCTGTGGTGACTTGGAGTTGTCGCATGGAGCACACGCTGCAGAGGTGCGACCTTGCAAGAAAGAATAGATACCAAAGATCTTCGTCGTGCATTTTCAGTTACAAATGCAGAGACAAGTCTTCAAATCCTTAGCGTTAAAGCACGTACCTCTTTTCTCACGAGATTCTTTAATTTGTTCACAAAGTCGTCTAAACTCTGTATCCAGTTCGTTCCTCACCATTGAATATGCAGTGTCTTGCAAAACATAGGCGCTGTGACTATCTGAAATTTTACACACTTTAACTGAATGTTGTCTACCAACCAATGAAACTCTTTTGATCACAGAAGAAAATTGCTTTCTTCATAGGTTGGTTCCGAAAGGTTCTCTCAGTGAATATTTTCAGCATAACAACATCGAAGTTAATTAAAACAAAAGCACTAGTTCCTTGGGAACACTTATATCACAATTCCATGCCCAAGTAGCAAAATGATAACATATTTACAATTTGGTAAGAGATGTTCTCTGTGGACGTCCAAAATCATCTAATCCATCCGTAGTCTATTGTCTGCACACAGCATTTATCCATCTATATGTTTGACAGATTTTTTAAACTAGGCCTAAAAGCACATCCTCACCTGTAGATCTTTGATCCGGGTAGTACTCTAAGGCATTGTTACAGATTAGATCGATGTCCTTCAGCTAGTCTCCAGCAGCGAGGTACTGGCGCGAGTCAATTTGAGTCAGAACTGTTGAAAGATCCATCGGCTCTTTAATCCTTGTGGCATAGTCAGGTACCTGCAGATCAAATACAAGCATTCAGAGGTTTTCTTAACCTTGCACACTGTCTACCAAAATTATTCTGAAGACTTTAAATAAACGACTTCCTAAAAACCCTGAACATTTTCGATGCATCAGAAGACGCTGAAATTAACCAGTTTGCTTCTCAAAAATGGAAGGGCTTTTTCATTTTTTCATTAGAGCGGCCACGAGAGGACAACAAGAAGTAGGGAGGTCAGAAGCACATGCATGGTAGAGAAGAAACACTGAGGGTGGGAGATTCATTTCACTTTGCTTCAGAAAATCACAACAGTGAAAGCTGAGCAAGCCATCCAGCATTCTCTTTGTTGTCGACATTGAGGAAAAGGTGCATGAATTGCACCTGTGAAGTACCTATTGCAGGCATCTACTTTAGAATGAGATAACTGGGCCCTGAGGTGCTCATTTCTTCCCTCAGACCAGAAGAGGAGCCTAATGACTAGTTCAGATGAGGACATATGTATCTGTCTAGATTTTTCACAGCTCAAGAACCTAGGAGAAAAGGGGAAGAAAAGCCAGTGGAGGCCCACATCAAGAGGACTTTGCTGATCCCCAGGTATATTCAAGTTACATCTGTCTTTGAAATATACGCCCCTAGTTTAGGCTTATCTCATAAATTAAGGAGAAAAAGGCATCTAAGCAGCCAATTGGAGGAAAAAGAAAACACACTGCACTTATGGTTGATTCCTATTGAGGAGTTCCAGATGAAACAGAGAACAGGATGTCAAAACTTATTTTTACAAACTGCTGCTCCTATTCCTGTGCCCACAGGAACTGACAGTCCAAGAAAGGGCTTTAGACTTCATTCAAGTAGTCCTGTAAATACCGTTTGTAATTATAAGGAAAGATCTCTGTGCTTTTCAGTGCTGTGACATGCCTACATATCAAAGCTTTTTCACGAGCAAACTGTGTTGGTATTTGGACTGGCTTTTTAGAATGAAACCAGGGCTTTCAGCGAATAATCCCATAAGACACATTTGAGAGTCAGCAGAAGTAAAAGCACTGCCTCTGCTTCTTGCAAAATCCTTACAGTGCAGCCCTAAAAACAAAGTTGAACCTTCCCCAAAACGCTGAGAAGTACGAACACTGAGAAGTTACAGACACACACGGATCAGCACTACTTTACCTTCTGTGGGTCAACGGGCTTTGCAAATTCCCTGAAACGTCTGTCAGTGGCAAGTCTGCGAGTAACGTCCCTCAAGAAAATTCTAAGGTCACGCAAGGTATCCTCCTCTTCCTCCTCCAGCATCCCTACTTCTTCCTCTTGTGGCTTCTGAGGCTCAGCTGGTGGTGCTACAGGCACAACTTCCAATGTCCAATCAACTTCAATTCATCAGGAAAAATTAGCCAATTTACAGTACTCAAATACAAGCATATGACAAATTACTGACAGAAAATGACCACCGAAGCAAAGCCCAACGAGCTAGTAACTTCAATAGGAAAGTTTTAGATGTACTTCTCATATCCTCCTCACCTCTTTTCTTTACAGGAGGCTTAGCCACTTCATTTAGAATTAGGTCCTCAAAAAAAGATGCTCTCTCTGCCCTACCAGGCAACTCAATATTGCACACTTCTCCAAATTCCTTATTAAATAATTTTTGCATCTAAAGCAGAAGGAGGAGAGACATTTCAGATTTAAAGCCACAAAAAACTCATCTTCTATTCCAAAAAGACGAGTACCTTTTCAAATTAAGAATAACCTGAAGAACACAAACTGAAAAAAGTTATCTTCCTGGCCTTAAAACGCTACATTTTCACAGGCTGGCACAGCAAATTCAAATATCACCTTTAAGAATCACCTGTAGAATTAAAGCTCGCTGAAGGGATTGTACGCTACACTGATAAAGTAATGGCTTTCACCACATCCAACAGCGCCTCCTTTGTATTTACTTGCCTTGCTGCAGCCTTTACTTAGAACCTTTACGGCTATAGAGGGAAGAGAAAGGCTTCAGCAGACAAGTGAGGGCTTTTTGCTGAGTTTTTATTTCTCTACCAAAACGTGTCTGAAGTAGCTAGTACCTCTACGTCTTCCTCCATTTTCAAGTTCTAGTAATAAAAGGTAGGTGAGGAATTTCACTACTTATTTTAGAAGGAATTTACAGCCTGTACAAAAACTTCTGTGGGAACTCAAGCACTTTCAAAGCAGTTGATAATAAACACGTCTAGGTAAGACCCGTTCTCTTCCCCCAGTGACTGAGACCAAATCATCAGAATGACAACAGCGTGGTCCTGTTTTGGGCACCTTCCCTTAATGTAAACTCTCAGAAGTCAATGAAGTTCTGCACCTACTTTTACTACAGTTTATTTAGGAATACAACTAGAATTCGATTCCAAAGTTACTTTAGCAGAAATTGGAACTCAGCTTTCCAGCTTGGAAAGCTTTGGCCTCTATGAAGAAAGAAACTGATTTATTTATGTATTTTTTAATCAAAGTGTTTCAATTCTCTACTAAATTGCATTATTAGCAGTTTACCCAACATAGCATGGAATGGCAGACTGTCAGAAGAAATCTCTTCAGTAAAAACATCCTCTTGTCATTTCAAGCACTGCATATTCTTGACTGAACCACTTTGTAGCCACCAGAATTATTGTATTAATTTATTATTTGCATGTGTGAGAAGGGGGTGAAAGTCACTTGCTTGACTCAGAAAAAACCTTAAGCAGATGCTTTCACGGTATTCTTTTTCTCTAAGCAAATTTTAAGTGATTTGTTAGGGTGCCTGAGTAATAACAGCATGCATTTAAGAAAGCACAGCATTTTGATGCTGAAAGCATTCATAAATTACAAGACACTGAAGAAATAGTAAGGAAAGTATTGACAAATACCTCTTCTGGGAGATCTGAGTGACGTACATCAGACGGAGCAAGCAGCAAAACTGGCAAAAATGCTGGAATGTTACGTAGTAGAGTTAGAAAAGTAAGTTTCAAGGCAGGTCCAGCGTTGTCCCACCATAAATGGATATCTGGGACATAAATTGTGCTCGGTGCTGTCTTCTGAGCATTTCGGATCAGCTAGTGAAAAGGAAAGCTTGGGTAAGAAAACTAAAACACGTACAAGAACCTCTTAATACATAGCTACATAGCCATCTGACTGCCCCATGAAATGAAACTACGTGAACAGAGTGGCAAGCATCCTTTCACATAAGGAATTTCTCTGTGCACCCTTTCAGATTATCAGTATTCGGAGAACTCTAGTCAGAAGATGGGAAGGATATATTCAGGCAGTGGCTAGACACCGTAGCTATATGGCCACAGCCACAATCATCGCATAACAAAGAAAGGAAATGTCCCTCTTAAGGGACACATCAGTATTCAGTCGTGTAACATGTCTGTCCTTACTTGTATGGCTCTCAAACGTTTCCACTAAAGGTAAAAATATTTTAAGGTAGTGATGCCAAACAAGACAATGGATTTCCTGCCTAAAAGTAAAAACACCAAATCTGTTCATTTTTTCTAGTTAAAACCACATCACCGTGCAAATGAAGTGTTTTCTGAATGTTAATGCTTTTATTGCACATACTACAACAGCACAAGTTGTGTATGTCCGTGCGAAAACAAAATAAACAGAAGCCCCAAACCTTGGTTGCCTTACTAATATAATTTAGAAGAAGCCTACAAAAAGTAGCCGACATGCAGTCTGATACAGAGCCATCTACCGGGAGCACACAGTCTTAGGAGGCAATGAGAACTACTTTCTGGATCCCAGTGACATGAGCAGCATTTCTTTCCACGAAGACATGTTTATTAGCAACACCGCCCAGCTTCCTGAGCTGCTAGCAACAGCCTCACTGTAAAACTGGGTATGGAAAATGTGGACATGTACAACATCCGGATTGTTTATGGTGCTGTCTAAAAGAAAAGGGGATTTTCAGACAGAAGCAAACATCCCAGCACATTAAAACAAGGCCACCTCCATTACCAATGAATTTTGCTCACCTTACTTGCAACTCGATTGATCCTTTACATACAGTCAGTGAATCCGATGAGAAGAAAAAGAAAAAAAGGTACCTGTCCGCAGATTTCTTCTGGCGATGCAACGTTTGTAAGCAGAACAGAAAGGTCCAGGGTGTGAACGGGAAACTTCTCCAAAGCGTGCAACACCGCAGGTGCCACGTAAGAAACCTGGCCGTACCCTTCTTTTCCTACTATTAGCAGACGGGGCTGGCATGATGTTGGTTCACAGAAAGCACTCCTAGAACAAGAGTTAAGAAAACAAGCTTATAAATGAGGTGCTGAATAGACACACAGATGTTCCAAGTAATTTTCCTATAGACTTTCTTTTCCCTCCCCAAATAATCCAAATGGCAGCGGTACATTAAATACATGTAAGATTTCCAGTTAAGTTATTCACTCATTCCAATTGTTTCATCTTCTTCCCTTGTGTTTCCTATTCTTTACTAAACCAAGACTGCAAATTAATATCCCTGCAATCTTGCTTTACTTTATTATAAATTTATTATTTATTATATATTTATTATTTACTTTATTATAAATTTATTTTTATTTAAAAATAAATTGGTGAGGAGCATTTGTTTCCCCACTACAATCAGGCTGTACCTCTGCTGGCTTAAATCAAAGATGCTAGAGACTTAGCCTTGCTCTAGAGGACAGAAAATCTTCTGGACAGCACAGCAATAGAAACTGAGAAAAATAACTGATCCAGCTGTGACAACATGATCTAACTTTCCAACTGTGGGCTTGCATGACTTCCATACTAAAATATCACAAGATTAACACAACTTGGTGGCTTAACAAATAAAGACACCATTCAATTTTTTCTCAAGGTGTTTTAACAAGCCATTTCTCAGTTTTCTTTCTGCTACATAATTCACTACTGGTTTAACAATCCTGGAAAACAGAAGGGCAAAAGGTGGCAACACAAACCCACAAAGTTGGGGTATTTTTAGCTAAAAGGACAGACAGCACATTTATGTGGTCTTGAGTCTTTCAAAGAATGCCATGGATTAAGTCAACATGTTCTGGTAGTCTACAGATCACTTTGGCTTACGAAGAGAAGCCTGGGCTTTTCAATTTGGTCATTCAGAGCAACTTCATTACAACTTTAGTCCCTCCACCCTTTCTTCTTGTGAATACCAAGCACCCCTTCAACACACAAACTTGATGTTGCCCCTTCGTCTACCACCCCTCGCACTTTTAACAGCTGGAACTGTTTACAAAGACTCAGCAGACCTGAGAATTTAAACGTAACAGGGATCTATCTTTCTTTACCTGCTGAAACAGAGGCATTTTTTCTCTGGTCCGTTAGGCATTCCATCTTTTAATTCATCTCCAGAAACCAAGGATGCATCGTCATCACTGTCAAACATATCATCTTGTAAAATAGGATTGAAATGCTCTGAAAGGCAAAAGAGGTTTGTTAACTTTCCTGAATAGCCTTTGTCTCTTTCTCTTCCATTAATACAGCTTCTAAATCAGTGCCAAAACCCTTTCTTCATTTGAGAGCACACACTGAAATCTACTTCCTAGAGTTCAGCCCACCACAGATCTAAGGAGATGGCACAAGGCCCTACAAAGCTCTACTAAGTCCCACTGATGTGTACGTGTAAGGTATGCTACTCTTGGTGATTTTTTTCTCCCCCTTAGAATAAAGGAGATTACGAACAATTTCTGCAGTTGCTAAATAGATAACAAACAAACAAACAAACAAACAAGACCATTTCTTTCTGGAGGAGGTTCCCACAATGAAAGCACGGGGATTAAGGATGTGATGGCCACAGAATTCCATTCATCTAGTAAATATCAATGCTAATTGATCTCACGTGTATAGTACGATCCACAAACATTTAAATTAGGAGACTGGTTAAAAATGATGATAGCTAAAACAATATTCAGCTTAGACCAGTTATACTTGTATCCTGGTCCTGACATTCTTCAGAAAGGAATTAGAAACATTGACCTAGAAATGCTTCCCCTCCAAAGATCTGAGTTTTGATTTTTTAAAGAAAAATAGGTGCCTTGTACTTCAAACCTCACGTCAACCTCTACAAATGCTAATTATCTTAGCTGCCGTCAGAAGCAGGATGCTTCAGTAGAGAACGCATCGTCCTTTACTGTGTATTGAGTCATTCAGAGCTTCCATTTGGCATTTCAGTTTCGAATCCACAATAAAACCTATGTGTTGTATTCCAGACTTGCCCAAAAAAAAAGACATGCACATGCAAATAATAAAATTCTACCACCATTATGTCTGAAAGCTATAAGTTGATTGCACAAACCACAAGTTTTTGCTTTAGCAGAATTATAAAGATGTGGATGCTGTGGTTATACCTTGCTGTCGGTCCTCCTTTAGTGCAAGCTGTGCATGCGGGAAGATCTTCTGCACAACTTGTAAAATATTCTCTACTGATCTTTGAAAAAGTGGCTTGAAAATGGGTGATATTGCTTGTACGGGTGAAGCCTTGATCCGGTTTGAAGCTGGAACAACCTTCTTCATAGCCATGAAAAAGTCCTTTGCTTTTATTTTAATAGAATTAACGTCTAGTAGCAACTTCTCCCTACTTGCATAAATCTGAGGATAGCATCGGCGTAGAGAGCACAGCGCAGCTTCAGTACAGAGGGATTTGATATCTGCACCACAGTCTCCTAACAAACAAAAATCAAACGTTACATCAGTCAAGGCCCAGGTTTAAAACATGCAACATTTAAAGAATTTGTAATGCCAAAACCAAACAGCATAACAGGGAATTCAAAGTGCTACCGCTCTGCAAGGATGTTTCATGTTGCTCACTGCCTGATATCCTGCACTTATGCAGCTGAAGCAGACTCCTCATCAAAAACTATACTCTTGAGGAAGATGCCCCAGAACCATTTAATGTTCTCAGACAACTAGAGGAACTACAACAAAGAGTAAATAGATGAAAGGATCTCACACAGATTGCTATGAAGGCGTGCCAGCTGCCTCGTTGACTAGTTGTGCAACAAGGCACAAGAGCATGGGTACTGCCTGGTACAAGCTAAGGTTCTTTACAACTTGGTCACAAGCAAGAATCCGTTTCTGTTTCAGTCTTACCAATGCATTTCTCAGCTAGTTCATCAAGCAACATGTCCGGTGGCTGAGGGGTCCAGTCACGAGTATGAATCTTGACAATTTCTTTTCTAGCCTGGAAGCAAAATCATTGCATTTTAGCTTGTCCCAAGTTTTCCTTAAAAATACCAACAAGAAACAAACAAACCAAAAGGCAAACAAACAAACAACAAAAAACAAAACAGTCCTCCCTCAAAACCCCTCATCTACTAATACACTTTTCTTACTTGCTCAACTTTCAAGTATTTTACAGTTATTTAATATACACTCTGCATTGTCAACCAGGAAATTGAGTATTTCTTATTTGTTATACTGAACTTTTTCTAGGAACCTACAAGGAAAGAAAAGGCATTTATAGCTTCAATAACAAGTTTCCAAACTACGAGACCTAAGGACCCAGAGGAAAATACTGTAATGAAAAATTTATCCAGAAACATTTCTTTGCTGTCCAAAAAACTTCTCTAAAACTTAGCAAGCTTTCATTGGGACAGTCTCATTACTTCATCACATTTGCTTTCCAGTCAGGAAATTCACAGAAAGCACTTCTGGCACAATGCTTCCAATTGCTACAATTACTATAAAGAAGAAAAGAATTATGACTCAAACTACTACCACTGATCCGGGGCACAATCAAATGCAAACACGTCCCCTATTCATTCATAAGCGAAGGATTGAGACCAAAAACACAACTTCATGATGAAAACACCCAAATGGACTAAATAATTAAGCAAACAGGTACAACTTTGGGAATGAAAGGTTTGATTATAGAACTAACTACTTGGTGGTATCATCCTGACCATATATATCCAGTACCAGATTTGCCCTCCATGGAACAACGCAGTGTCTCCACATATCACTCTTTTGTTCAAGTTGTCAATTATTTTTTTTTTCCTATAAAGTTGGACTTTGCCATGGTAGCACTAACGTTGAATTTAAGTTCTCACCTCTTTATTTGGCAAGTTGAAGAGGAAGTGTCTGCCAAAGCGTCCTGGTCTTCGTAAAGCAGGATCTATAGAATCCAGTCTGTTAGTAGCTCCGATTACCACGATCTCCCCTCTGTTATCTATGCCGTCCAGAAGGGTCAGAAGAGTTGAAACAATGGAACAAATAGAAAAATATAAGTTTTACTTACTGGTTCAGTAAATTTTGTTACATTCCACGTGACTTTCTTGATGCCGGAATAACCTTCTTCCTAGTGGTCATTCAAAACTGGGAAAAAAATAGTCTACCAAGTCGGGGTTTTTTTGATTTGATAATAAATCTGCAGACTGTTAAGTCATTAAGCACTTCAAGACTGTTTGAAATAATCTCTACGTTAATATAAAAGGAGTACCGCACACTTCTGCTCAGGAAGAAAATCATGGAAAATGTCAACTTTGATTTTAGATGTTGAATTTGTTGCAGTGAGATCTTCCTCATCGCACGATTCTATTTGGATTTAAACCATATTATCTATGGAGAGACCAAGATTAGGACAAGAACAGCACAGAGTTCAGCATGAAGCCAATCAGGAGCTCAAGTTTGTATTCTTTGTATTCAACTTTACCCTTCTCTTGCTGGAAGGACCTGCTTTTTGACTCTCCTTCTCTTCAGTAGGAGCATGTTAGTCTTGCTTTGGTAATGCTCTTTCTCAGTGGTTTTAGTCTTCTCCTTTGTATCTTGGCATCTCTCTGTAAGAGCTGAGGAGGAAAGGTTTTTAGAGCTACATTCAGTGTCAGACTTGAGAGAGGAAGTATGCTGCAATTTCTCACCAGGCTCACAAGACTCTTTGCCGTACAAAACGGTTTCTTTTGAAATGAGGTCACGTTCTTTTGATCTTCTTGCTTTCTCCTTGTCTCCACCGTCATCACATTGGTACTGGGCGAGGTATTCATCGTTCCCAGGAGATTTCGGAGGGTCCACGGCACTGCACAAAATAAAATCACATTTCTCACTTCTGCTGAAGGACGTGAATATTAAGAGTAAAACCTTCCAACGTCAAACAAACAAACAAAAACCTCCGGACTACAGGAACCCTCGCAAAGATATGCCATTTAGAAACCTCTCCTGTGATTAGGACACCTTCTTCAGCTCCCAGAGAAAGTGCTTTTTCCCCTCTTGCTTCTGAAGCCATTGCACTAAAAAAGCAAACGCATCTGTCTCCCTCCACATGCTGCTCTGAATAAGAGCCAGAATATTCAAAGCCACTCTATTTGTTCTCCCCACATAGCTGAAAAAACACCAGTTGAAAGAGTTTTCTACCTCTCTCCACCAATTTACATTCACATATCCTATGACTGCAAAAATAGAAGGCGGGGCTCAGGAGGAACAGCCAGTGCTGGAAATGAAAAAAAGCAGCCTGTTTCTTCAGAGTCTTAAGCCTATGCTACTAGGAACAAAACAAAACAAAACAAAACAAGAGGAGAGGAGAACAACAGCGGGAAATTTACCTATTCTCCAGGTGTTCAATTGCAAAGCCTCCTCTGGAGGATCAACAGTTGTGAATTCAGTGTGCTTAGGAGAAATCAGATCTACATCTGAACCACAACTATTTCAGTAGTATCACGAACTTCTGTTACTCTGAAGAAGCAGTCAGCACCGTTTCTATGTTAGGAAAGAGCTGAACAGAGTCTGTTATTCACATCAAGTAGTCAGGCAGGTTTCTTCTTCTTCAGGCTGGGTTTCACTAGAACATTACTAGCCTGTAAGCCTCATGGCATCACCTTCCATCTTGACTGCTGAACCTCCTTGCTCCCTACTATCTTCTTTGCCAAGATACAGCTGTCCACATTTACTTTTCCTACTTGGCTGGACTGAATTTAAGAAGATCTTGCATCTAAGAAAGGGAACGAAAGCTGCTGCCCAGCAGCGTCTGGCTCAGGGAGGAGTGAGAAAGCTCTGTGCAGCCCCCAAGGTCCGTGCAGCAGGAGGCAGGAGGTGCTCCAGGCTCACAGCAGCAGTTCCCCTGCGGCCTGTGCAGGGAGAGGCCCCTGGTGGAGCAGGCTGTCCCCCTGCAGCCCATGGGTCCCCCGTGGAGCAGATCTCCACGCTGCAGCCCCCCTGCAGGTGGAGGAGCCCCCGGTGGAGCAGGTGGCTGTGGCCTGGAGGAGGCCGCGGCCTGTGGAGAGCCCCCGCAGGAGCAGGCCCCGGGCTGGACTGGAACAGGCTGTGCTGAGCCTGCTTTGCCCGTGACGCTCCTTGTGGAGTGATCTCCCTGTCCTTCTGGCAGCCCTTGAGCCCTTGCCAGCCTCTTTTCTCCCCTTGGCGTTGGAGGAGGGGCAGGGAGAGAGCGCTTGTGCTGGAGCTCAGCTGCCCAGCTGAGGAAAACCACCACGGCTCTGTCTTGCCGCTGCTGCAGCACGCTGGTAGCAGCCAGCACCGTCTGTTCTTCGAGCCTCAGCAAGCCCACAGCATCTTCCCAGAAGGGATCCCTTTCCTTCACGCCTGACAGGCGCCGCCTCCGGAGGCTGAGGGCTTGTGCCCTGTTTGCAAGCTCTTTCTCAGTGCCCCCTTCCCCAGAGAAGGATCCCAGCTGCTTGGCTTCCCTGCCCTCTGCTGCCAGGCTCCCGCAGCTGCTATCCCAGCAGCGCAGCAGCCAGCTGACAATGTGCTCGCCTGGAGGACAGCTGCAATCTTGTCCCATGGCTTGCAGCTCACCCAGGGATGGGGATCACCTGCTTCCTGCTGCTTTTCTCTCTGCTCTCCTTTCCAACAGCCTCCTGTGCCCTGGGATGGCCCTACCTTGGGGTAGGCTGCCTCGCCTTCCTCTTGCTCCTTCCCCTTCTTGGGAGGACTTTCTGCCCTTCCGAAACGAGATGACTTCTGCATGCATTCCTTCCCCTTGTGTGTATTGGTGCCTGAGACAGCAACGGGGTCGTCTCCAGAGCCAGCTGTAGGGCCTGTGCCAGGCTTGGAGGGGCTGCAGGGAACTTGCCAGGGGCTGGAGTGGCTGGATGTGAAGTACTATCAGTAAAGAATTTCTTCCTAACATATATTAGAAATCTAACTTTTCAGTGTAAAGCTATTAGTCCATGTCCTGTCACTCCAGGCCCTGATAAAGACCCCCTCCCCAGCTTTCCTATAGGTTGCCTTTAAGTACAGGAAGGCTCTCAGCCTGGCACACAGTAAAAGTGATGGCAGATCCTTCACAATATTATTTGAATTTCACGTAAATAGAACAGACTATCAACTTACTTAGGAGAAGTAATACAATTTCAGAACTATTCAAAACCAAAGGCATTCCAAACTAAGTTTAAGTTCAGAGGAAATCCAAAGAAAAAACTAATTTTGAAACTAATAATCAGAGACCATAATCTTCTTCAAATGATAGATTTTCCTCCTGTACTGGGTAATATTGGTCTGTCTTTAATGCTCATCCAAACATGGCTTTGACACCGAGTATCTTGCTTTGCCTCTGCATTAAGTCTTCTTCTCATGTGAGGTAAATGTCCTGCTCTTATGGGATGGGCCTAGGAGACACACGCGCTGTGTCTCATGATGCTTGGATATCATCTTAATTCTGGGTGAAGATGAAAGGTCTCACTGCTTCCTGAACAGGGAAGTGGATGTCTGCAGTTAAGAACCCTCTGTCTAATCTAGAAACATGAAGGAAGGAGTTTGCTGGATTGCAAGTGACAGTGAAGAAAGCCACAGGTGACATATCAAACTGATTAAAATGTTATTTAGCTCAGGGCATGGCTAATGAAGTGGAGCTGGAATAGTTTGACGACTGTAATTACGCTCACTATCACTGTGACTTGTTTATAGGATGGTAATGCCTAAAGGTCCCACTGGAGCCTGAAACAAGGTTGTGCTGGGTGCTGCACGTGCATATCTCAGTAGCGCTTTGATAGCTAGTGATACAAACAGACAAAACAGAGATTGAAAGGAGAAACGGGGGGACAGAGATAAGAAGATCTTCCTGCAGGTCATTTAGGGTATGAGCCAGGAGTTCAGTGCATCCAGCTCTCTAGTGCTCTGCTGGCCCAGTGAGATGAATGGAAAACATTGCAGCCTTGGAAAAATAGTGCTTCTTTAATTCTTTGGCCAGTTTTGATGATTTAGGACTACTCTATTTATTTATTTATTTATTTTACTTTCCCCATTTGTGCTGGAGAAGGTGAACTTTTTAAATACCTATTCTGAATTCAAATATCATTTTCATTGTTATGTTTCTGTTTTGTTGGCACTATTCATAATGACTTCTACCCTTCAGTGGAAGCAAAAGCTTATCATACCATAAAAGTGGAAAGGTCACAGAAAACTTCAGAGCTTTTGAAGAAAGCTGAGGAAAATCCATTCCCTGTTCTAGGCAGAGAGAGTGGCTGATTTCCAGACAGGTAAATGGGCAGGATAAGGCCACTTCATGTCCGCTGATGGCCAGTTGTATGGACCGCGAAGATAATGGACTAGCAGCACAAGAGACAGTGCCAATAACCTAATCCAATACAATCTATTTCAAGTGGTAGAGACCTGATACTCTACGACAATGTGAGGAAGACCAAACTGTCAGGCAAACTTTGAGATGATCATGTTCAGGATCTAAAACTCTTAAGACAAGTGTCAACACAGGAAGGGTGAAATAAAGGCATGAATGCCATACAAATACTGATAAATGTCAGGAAGTCTGGAAACCAGGGCAGATGGATGGAATAAGATGGTGCTTTGTGTTAGCAAGAAGCAGAGGTTAGGGAAATGTTATGGGTCAGCAATAGAGTGGTTTTGTGCAAATCGCTGCTAAAGAAAGACAGCCTTGCTAGCCTGCTCTTTGCTCTTAGCTCCAGTCTACAGTTATCAGACACATAAACAATAATGGGAATTACGGGAGACTTCAACTTCCCAGCAAAAAACTGAAAGATGATTACCACTTATTCTCATACAGATATACTATGTGATGGATTTCTTCACAAAAGTGAAAAAATATAAGACCATTTTAGACTTGGCTCCTGTACGGGTTTAAATGTAGTAAGATTTGAATAAAGTCTGATCATGAGCTGACTTTTCTCATTTTACATTTCAAGACAGACAACACCAGGCTTAGAACGAAGGTTTTGAGGCTTAGAAATGCAAACTTTGAAATCTAAGGAAATGAATAATTGAGCCTGACTAAGCATCTCTGGGACTGGAGTGCAGAGAAGGCAGAGTTAAAATTCAAAATTCAGATGGGAAAAAAGCAATGAGAAAAGGTACATTTCAGAGGTTAAAAACTGCAAAAATAAAGTACAAATGACCCAAAACCTCCTTCACATAGGAAATTAAACAATAATAGTAAATGATACTTAAGCCACAGAAACCAGGGGGAACAAAGAGAACAAATTAGGACAGTTGCATACTCGAGGCAAAAATAGATCAAAAGTTAATGATGTCTCAAATGCTGCAAATCTTATTTCCTGCATCTAACAGCAACAACAATGTGATATTAAGGGCAGTGACAGGATTCCCATTGCAAATGAGGGTAGGGCACTAGGCACAACATCATCTGAGGTGAAATAAAAATCTACAGTGATTCAAGTGAAAAATGACAAGCTGATATCTACCTAGCCTATTAACAGCATTGGCACACAGAACAACAACTCAAGTAGGAAAAATACATCACAACTGTGCAAATCAGGGATAGTCCCCAGAATGGGAGAGTAACAAATATACTTCTGTCCAGGAGAATGTAAAGAGTGATCCAGACAAGTGCAGGCCTGTTAGTTTGACATCAACGCTGGGCAAAGTTTTGTAGCAAGAAGAGATAAGACTAGGAAAGTAGCGGGTAATGTGGAATTTACAAGATAATTTATTAAAGCTAATTTGTTTCCAGAGAATTTAGTAGCTTGCCTTTGTAGGACCAGTGCTCCCCTACACAGGGGATGAACTACATCTATTTCACTTTCTGTGAGCTTCTGATACATTATCTATGGATTTGGGCTTTGGGGCTGCAAGTGAATCAAGGGAGTTTGCAATTGTTCACACTGTTCGAAGAGGGAATTACCGGCAAAGGAGAGGTTCCCTGTAGTGATTCTCAGAGACAGTTCTGAAACTGCAGCTGCTAAGGAGGCAAAGACTCATGGAGAAATGTAGGCTGGAAGGGAGCTCTGAAAACCCAACCTCCTATTCAGAGCAGAGATGACTTCAAATTTAGGTATGTTCAGTATGGACATGGTGGCCGAAGACTAAAAATTACATATGAGCTTTGAGATTTCCAGGTGACATAAAGTTGGGAAGTCCTACCGAGCCTGACAGAAGGATATCCCTTGTGATTGAAATGGTTCACGTGAAGTGACATTTGATAATACAAAGCAGAGCCATGCTTAGAGATTCTCAACCAAGGGTGGTTTTTTTTTTTTTTTTTTTTTTTTTTTTTTTTTTTTCATGTTTGCTATATGGCAGTCAGGAGTTTAAAACAAACAATAAAACAACAAAACCCCATGTTCATACACTGTTAACAGAAGAACTGAAAAAGTTAAGTGGTTATATGGTGTGTATGGCTATTCTTTTTTTTTTTTTCTCCAGTATAAATACACCTGACAGGGCAGCCCTGCCACACATTTAAGACATGAGGCAAAATTCTGCCACTTGTATTCACATTGAACTTAGGAGGAAGTGTTCAGAAGACAGAAGGAACAAGTTGCCTATTGTGTGGAAGGGAATTAAAGGACATCATTCTGCTCAGCCAGATGCCAGTTGAGAGAAAAATATGATGTCTCTGTGAAAATGCATTTCTTGAGTAAATATCAAGGAGAATTAGGAAATGTGTAAGTTGGGAGATACATCTGAAATGATGATTGCAGTTGGCTTATGAGGAACTTTGGACAGGAAATTGGTAGAAACTTCCCATTTTAAGAATAAAGTGCACCATAGATATGAAGTCAGCATTCACCTAAAGAGTAGAGGCCAACTCAAAGCCCCCACAACAAAGCAGTGGACAAACCAGAACACTAACATGTTGTGGTCTAGAGTCACACAGATATACATAAGTTTACTATACCTAAACATCTGAGGGGTTCCTTTGAGAGGCGGAGGGCTTGTGCCCCATTTCCATTTCCACTCTCAGTGTCCCCTGCCTCAGAGAAGGATCCCAGCTGCTTGGCTTCCCTGGCCTCTGATGCCAGGCTACCAGAGCAGGTATCCCAGCATCGCAGCAAACAGGTGACAATTTGAGTGCCACAGCAGTCCTCATTGCGAGCTGGACGCTCAGGGCACTTGCGGCCACCCACCTTTGTGAGCTCCAAGGCTGACAGTGACTCTCTGCTGAGCTGCCACGGCTCTCGGGTGTCCCGGTGACAGAGCTTTCGGCGCTAAGCTGACTGCCAGGAGAAAAGGCTGCCATGAAATGGCTGCTCCACAATGCCAGGAGCAAGGTCTGCTGGGCTGGGGGTTCGCAGGGGAGCTCGGCCTTGGGCCTGGCAACTGCGCCTGGAAGCCAGGGACGGCCTTGGTGTGCAGCTGGACACCTGGGCCTGAGAAAGCAAGGGCTCTTTCCAGACACTTGGCACCATCGTCACCCAGTGGCTGTCTCAGGGGGACGAGAGAAATGCACAGCATCTCTTGCTGCCCTGCAGTGCTGCTGTCCTACGCCCTTGGGGGTCTCCAGGATAGAAAAAGGGACGGATTTTGACCCAAAACCCAGCTCCTTTCTATCAAAAGCATCACGTCCTCCCGTCTTTCTTGTATTTGGCTATGACTTTAGGAATCCCTGCAATCCCTGCAGCTGTGTCCCCTGCCAGCTTCTTGTGTGCCCCAAGCATCCTCGCTTGCAGGGCAGTAGAAGATGCAGAAAAGGCCTTGCCTTAGTGGAAGCACTGCCCTGCAGGAGCTCCAACATCCCTCTCAGCAGCACGCTGTAGCCCCCAAATGCCCCCGAAAGGGCACATTTCAGCTACTGGGAAGGAAATGAGCTCGCTCAAGGTGAGCTACCCGCTCAAGGCCCAGGTGTCTGTGAGGCAGTGTTGGCAAGGAGTCCTGTTGTGTGAGTCCGTTCTTTGTGGGTGCTCCGTCCCCACAAGGCTTGCTTTTCAAGGCCCAGGAGAGTCTTGTGGGCACTGGCCTGGGGTCCCAGGCTGAGCCAGCTGCTGGCTGGCAATCAGGGAGGCTCGCTCGGTGTCTTGGCTTGGGTTTGCGTGGCCAGGCTGTGGGAGCGGGGGGCTGCAGGGGTGTCCTCTGTGAGGAGAATGCAGCAGCTGCCCCATGGGAGCCCAGGGCCGCTGCCAGGAGGCTCCTTCCAGGAGGGACCCACCCGCTGCTGCCCAGAACACAGAGCAAAAGGATGATGTTTGCGCCTGGGGGAGAGCCCATCTAAGAAAGGGAACGAAAGCTGCTGCCCAGCAGCGTCTGGCTCAGGGAGGAGTGAGAAAGCTCTGTGCAGCCCCCAAGGTCCATGCAGCAGGAGGCAGGAGGTACTCCAGGCTCACAGCAGCAGTTCCCCTGCGGCCTGTGCAGGGAGAGGCCCCTGGTGGAGCAGGCTGTCCCCCTGCAGCCCATGGGTCCCCCGTGGAGCAGATCTCCACGCTGCAGCCCCCCTGCGGGTGGAGGAGCCCCCGGTGGAGCAGGTGGCTGTGGCCTGGAGGAGGCCGCGGCCTGTGGAGAGCCCCCGCAGGAGCAGGCCCCGGGCTGGACTGGAACAGGCTGTGCTGAGCCTGCTTTGCCCGTGACGCTCCTTGTGGAGTGATCTCCCTGTCCTTCTGGCAGCCCTTGAGCCCTTGCCAGCCTCTTTTCTCCCCTTGGCGTTGGAGGAGGGGCAGGGAGAGAGCGCTTGTGCTGGAGCTCAGCTGCCCAGCTGAGGAAAACCACCACGGCTCTGTCTTGCCGCTGCTGCAGCACGCTGGTAGCAGCCAGCACCGTCTGTTCTTCGAGCCTCAGCAAGCCCACAGCATCTTCCCAGAAGGGATCCCTTTCCTTCACGCCTGACAGGCGCCGCCTCCGGAGGCTGAGGGCTTGTGCCCTGTTTGCAAGCTCTTTCTCAGTGCCCCCTTCCCCAGAGAAGGATCCCAGCTGCTTGGCTTCCCTGCCCTCTGCTGCCAGGCTCCCGCAGCTGCTATCCCAGCAGCGCAGCAGCCAGCTGACAATGTGCTCGCCTGGAGGACAGCTGCAATCTTGTCCCATGGCTTGCAGCTCACCCAGGGATGGGGATCACCTGCTTCCTGCTGCTTTTCTCTCTGCTCTCCTTTCCAACAGCCTCCTGTGCCCTGGGATGGCCCTACCTTGGGGTAGGCTGCCTCGTCTTCCTCTTGCTCCTTCCCCTTCTTGGGAGGACTTTCTGCCCTTCCGAAACAAGATGACTTCTGCATGCATTCCTTCCCCTTGTGTGTATTGGTGCCTGAGACAGCAACGGGGTCGTCTCCAGAGCCAGCTGTAGGGCCTGTGCCAGGCTTGGAGGGGCTGCAGGGAACATGCCAGGGGCTGGAGGGGCTGCAGGGAACATGCCAGGGGCTCGAGGGGCTGCAGGGTGAGTGACAAGGCTTTGAGGGGCCTCAGGTCCTGCCGCAGTGGTTGAAGTCGATGCAGGGAACATCAGAGTTGTTGGAGGGGCTGCAGGTAAAATGCCAGGGCTTGCAGCAGCTGCAGGCTGCGTCACAGCTTTGCATCAGGTCAAGACGCATTTTCCTAGAACCATACATTTCCTCCTGAAGGGGCTGAAGAGCATGGAATGGTCTTCAAAATGCACAGAGCAGACCCCAGCAAATGTAGAGCTGCTGCTAGCAAGTAGGTAACTTTATTGTTCCTGTTGTTAATTTTGTTTCACAACAACAGATGCAAATATGTATCTTGAATGAGGGCAAAGGTGACCTTGGATCTGAAGCACACAGGCGTTCGCTAGTGTCCCCCCATCCGGAGTGAATCCAGAATGACTCGGAAGGAAAAATAAAGTCCAAACCAGTGCGTTGTGATAAAGAGAGTTTAATAGGGTAGAAAAGGAATAAAAACCAACAAAATAATAAATAATGATACTTACAGTTTATAAGATATTAATATATAAAAATATTTAATACTATTAAATACTTATAATTTTATAATAATAAAACAATGCCATACTGTACAACACAGTCAATAAAGTGGATTTAATTAAATAAATAAGAAAACCAATAAATTAAATGAAAATTAAAAAATTTAAATTTAATACAAATAAAACCCATTTTTCCCATTCCAATGAATTGCTATCCCCATCATCACTTCCCATCCCACTGATCATTTGCTATCCCAAAGACCTCCCAGTTCTTATCCCCTTGGCATGCCAGTGCAAGAAGAAGTGCTCTGCAGGCAGAGGCCTTGCTGAGTGACCACCTAAGGAGAGGAATTTAATCCAGAAGGCAGGAAAGAAGAGCAATGCCTCGAAAGAAGAAGCAAGTCTTGTCTCTCAGCCCTTTGGTGTCCCAAGCAGCAGTTGCCATGGCCAAGCTTTCCCAGCCCAGCTGCTGCCAGCATCTCCCCAGCTTGCCATTGCCACCTTCCTGGGTGAGGCGCGCGCGCATTTGCCATTGGCGCTGTTGCCATCCCTGAGAGTGGCAAGCCCATCCCCTAGCTCCAGCACGAGAGAGGGGAGAGGGCAAGCGAGAGGGGCAAGGGCTGAGGAGCGTGGCTGAAGCTGGAGCACGTGCTTCACGCGGCTGGCAGGCCCAGCGCTCTGGGCGCCGGCTCTATGGCAGCGTCCCCAGTTCATGCTGTGCTGCCTGGTGGTGCTGGCACCTCCTTTTCCTTGCCGCCAGCTGGGGGCCGGGGGGCAGCGGGCACAGCGCTGGAGCCTGGCACTGTCGGCGGGGCGCTGGGCATGCTGCTGGGGCTGCTGGAGGTGGGCTGCGGCTGCACACAGGCCAGCTGGCACGCTGGCCCCAGCGCCTTGGCCCTGGCCCCCAGCGGCTGCAAAGTCTCGCTGGGGGTCTTTGTCCCCGGCTGCTGGCGCTGCAGCGTCCTGGCCCCGCTGGCCTGGGGACAGAGCCTGTCCTGGGGCCGCACGGCACGGGGCTCCCCACTCGGAGTCTCCGGCAGCAGCCGCGCTCTGCGGGGAGGTGGCGCCGCTGCTCCTTGCCCCCCTGCAGCCCCCGGGCTTCGCGCTCTCTTGCTGGGTGCCGTGGTGCTGTTGATCGCCAGCTGCTGCCCGCTGCTGCCTGCTTCCCTGCTGCTGCCAGCCACCGTGCTGCTGCCAGCCGTCTTCCCCTGGCACGGTCTCTTGCGGCCTTGGCCAGCCTGGCCCAGCAGCGTCTTCCTCTCCTTGCCGGGGGGGTTCTCTGTCGTCGGCCTCCTGTGCTGGCAGCTCTGCGCTGTCCCGGGGGTGCTGCTGGGCGCAGGGCGCTTGGCCCCCCGCTTGGTGCCGGTGGACGCAGGGGCAGGCGGGGGGCTCTTGAGGGGACCCAGGGGGCGTTTGGGCAGGGGTCTCCTATGGTCAGTGCGGCCCTTGGGGTTGGGGCGTTTCTTGGGGGAACTCGGGGGGGATTTGGGCTGGGGTCTACGAAGGGCACTGCGGCCCTTGGGGTTGGGGCGTTTCTTGGGGGAACTCGGGGGGGATTTGGGCTGGGGTCTACTAAGGGCACTGGGGACCTTGGGGTTGGGGCGGGTCTTGAGGGAACGCTGGGGGGGTTGGGGCAGGGGTCTACTAAGGGCACTGAGGAGCTGGGTGTCAGGGAGGCTCCTGGGGGGACTCAGGGGTGGACTGGGTAGGGGGCTCCTAAGCGCACTGGGCAGGGGACTGGCTGCAGGGCTGAGCGGGGGGCTCACTGCTGGCACGACGGGGGACTGCAGCGACAGCCCACCCTCAAGCTTCTCGGGGCGCAGCCCAGAGGTTGAGGGGACCTCACCGAGGGCTCCTGTGGCTTCCAGTCCCTGCGTGCTCGGCTCCTCGATGTCCTCGCAGAGGTCGGGCAGCTGCGAGAGGAAGCGGCTGAGGGCAGGACTGCTGGGCAAATCGGGGAAGGCGTCCTGGGGCTCCACGGCATCGAGCCAGCTGAGCAGCTCCTCCATGCCGGGGATGGGGATGTCCAGGTCGGCCAGGAGCTCGTCCTGCATGTGCTGCAGCTGCTGGCTGTCCCCTGCCAGCTCTGGAAAGGCCTCGGCAAAGGCATCAGGGCCCAGCTCGGGCAGCTGCGGGGGCTCCTCAGGCACCTGCGGGGCTGTCGCCGCTGAGGACGAAGCAAGAAAATCCCCCAAGACGGGCGATGTCAGCTTTCCCATGGCCCCTGGGTGTGGGGCGCCCAGCGGCCGGCTGGGCCAGCCCCAAACTCACCGTCAGGCGTCGCCGTCTGGGTGCTGGCGGTCCTTGGAGCCTGGGCAGGCTTGGGGGCAGTGGGGCCGGGCAGCGGGGGCCCCTGGTCCTCGCTGAGCCCCACGGCGTGCAAGCAGGGCTCCGGCAGCTGCCCCCGGCTGCTGCTCAGGGTGCGGGGCGTGGGGAGCGCCTGCCCCCGCAGCGGAGGCCCCGGGACGAGGGGTGGCGGGGGGTTGCGCTGGGCGGGGGCCTGCAACAGGCAGGTGCCTGCGGGGTGCAGGAGCTCCCCATGGAGCACGGCCCTGGGCCCCAGCCCCAGCGCATGGTGGGGCACCAGTGTCCCCGTCACCATGGGCTGTCCCCACTGATGGACGGGGGCACAGGGAGGAGCGGTGTGGGGGAGCTGCCCCCCGGCGGGGAGCTGCACCAGCTGCAGGTGGTGCCCCTGGGCTGGGAGGTGCCCCCCAGGTGTCAGCTGCACCCCGGCGGGGAGCTGCAGCACCTGCCCCTGGACCCCCGGCACCACGTGCCAGACGGTGGCCTGGGGCAGCGCGGAGGGGAGGGTGGGTACCTGCGGGGGCTGCAAGGGCAGCGCCGTCGCTCCGGGGAGGGAGGGCAGCAGCCAGGCAGCCACCGTTGGCGGCACGGCTGGGACGACGAAGGGGGAGTTTTGCGTCTGCGCAAGCCGCGGAAGCCGTCTGGGGAAACCCTCTGTGGGAAAAAGGGCGCTGGGCTGAGCTCTGGGGCGCTGGGCTCGCCAGCAGGGCCGCAGCCCCGGGAGGAGCGGGAGCCGGCTGCTGGACCTGCCATGGTGGCTGGAGAGTGGGGCGGTTGCTTGGGGAACCCGGGCAACGGGGGTTCCGTCCCAACGGCTCACCAGCCCCTCGCCGACATCTTGGGGAGGACTGCAGGCTTTGGACCCAAGCAGGCTGCCCAGCGCAAGACTTGGCCATGTTCATTAGAACATTACTAGCCTCTAAGCCTCATGGCATCACCTTCCATCTTGACTGCTAAACCTCCTTGCTCCCTACTATCTTCTTTGCCAAGATACAGCTGTCCACATTTACTTTTCCTACTTGGCTGGACTGAATTTAAGAAGGGAGCTTGCAACTCTTCCTCTTGTTTGCCACTTCATCATCAAACCAAATGAAAACCATTTGCCTTTAACCTCTTTATTTCAGGCCTTCTTTCCTAGTGGCCATTCAAAACTGGGAAAAAAATAGTCTACCAAGTGGGGTTTTTTTTTGATTTGATAATAAATCTGCAGACTGTTAAGTCATCAAGCACTTCAAGACTGTTTGAAATAATCTCGAGATTAATATAAAAGGAATTCCTCACACACGCTGCGGCCGCTTACCTTTAGTATAGTCGTTGGATGCGATGGAGCAGTATTTCTTGCTTTCGCCTGCACTGGAAGTCTTCCCTTCCTTGTAAGGTTGTTTACTGCTCTCACTTCTGCATTACTGACATGAAGAGCCATCTGGAGGATGGCATTCTTCCTTCTTCTCCCGCGTTATCTTCTGGAAACGAGGATCCAAGTGTTCCAAGGAGCCTTTTGCTTTCCTGGTGTTTCTCCTTTTTCTTCTTTTTCTTCTCCTTTTTCTTCTTTTTCTTACGCTTGCGATTGGCATTGTCAAAGCGGAGCGCACAGAAACACAAATCATGAAGTCTGAAAGAAACATGCAAGTTAAAAAGGGAAAAAAAGATGTGGCACTTGTTGCCTATATGAAACTTGATTTATTTTACCACAGGTGATGATTTGCAGCATGTCAGCTATTTTGTGGTGCTTTGTGCACACGCAACTTACTTTAGATGCAGCAAACTTAAGCCGTCAGATTGAAGGACCATAGGTCCTGGTTTGTACACAGATCATTAACAACGGCTAGCTCTGGAATACGTGCAAGCAGAAAAAATCTTTTAACCTAATCTGGAATGGTGTACGGATGTGATTCGAACTATGTGGTCCAAAGCTAGTGCTCTGACACAATTCAGCAAGAGCTTTCCTGTCTTCACTGATCAACCTAACAACATGATCCCCAGCCAGCTGGTGCTATCTAAAGAACTTAGAAACTACCAGAAAAAAAAAAAAAAAAGGAAGACAAAAGAAAAGAATTAGGATAAAAAATGAGGAGTATGCTGGAATCCTTGCTTACTTGGAATCCTTCTCTCCATGTTTATCCTTAGACTTCTGTTTCTTCCAGAACTTGTGATATTTTTGCATTTTTTTCACCACCTACAAGCTCCTTTTCTATCTTTCTGTCTTTCCTTTCTATTTCACTTTCACTACCTTCTGCACGGGTATATTTTCTTTTTCTGTTTCCTTCTGTTTCATTTTTCTGGCGACAGTTCTCCAAATGAGCTGACACAGGTGGAAGCGCATGTCTTTCACGAGAATGTCTTCCGGAATGTTGCTGAGGTACCGAGCAACGATGCAAGTCTGCTCGGGGTGTGCTAAAGCGACGTACATCTTCCTCTCTCAAGAGGGAACCGTGAGGCCATCCGCTTTTGTAATGATAATGCTTATGTGACCTGCTGTAGTAAGTTGCAGTCGATCTGTCAAAGGCTGAATCGCCGTGAGAGAACTTTCTCTCTCTACTGTCTCCTGTCGCATGAGGTGAATAGTAATCCTTGTAATAGCCACATCTTTCCCATCTCCGTGCTTCGTCTCGATAGTATCTTTCTCTGCTCCAACTTCTTTCCCCTTTGGATCGGTAGTACCTATTGCTACCTTGTTCTGATCTTCCTCCGCTGCCAGATCTGTACTTTGAATATTTGACTGCTCTTCTGCCATTCTCAGGGCTGTTTCTTTCACGAGGGAAAGATCTGTACCTGCTTCCCTCCCAGTACTCCTGCTTGTGACTCTTTTGCTCAACAAATTCCACGCTCTGAGAACACCTCCTCTTGCTGGAAGGACCTGCTTTTTGACTCTCCTTCTCTTCACTAGGAGCATGTTCCCTCTTGCTTCGGTAATGCTCTTTGTCAGTGGTTTTAGTCTTGTCCTTTGTATCTTGGCGTCTATCTGCAATAGCTAAGGAAGAAAGATTGTTAGAGCTACATTCAGTGTCAGACTTGAGAGAGGAAGTTTGCCGCAATTTCTCACCAGGCTCACAAGACTCTTTGCCGGACAAAACGGTTTCTTTTGAAATGAGGTCACGTTCTTTTGATCTTCTTGCTTTCTCCTTGTCTCCACGGTCATCGCATTGGTACTGGGCGAGGTATTCATCGTTCCCAGGAGATTTCGGAGGTTCCGCAACACTGCATAAAATAAAAACCCATTTCTCACTTCTGCTGAAGGACGTGAATATTAAGAGTAAAACCTTCCAACGTCAAACAAACAAACAAAAACCTCCGGACTACAGGAACGCTCGCAAAGATATGCCATTTAGAAACCTCTCCTGTGATTAGGACACCTTCTTCAGCTCCCAGAGAAAGTGCTTTTTCCCCTCTTGCTTCTGAAGCCATTGCACTAAAAAAGCAAACGCATCTGTCTCCTTCCACCTGCTGCTCTGAGAAAAAAGGCATAGGGGCGAGCGGGGAATAGCCAGTGTTTCTCCAGACAGTGGAGAAAAATGGAAAAACATTCTATAAAGGAACACAAGTTCTCCTTGAGGCACCAACCTGCATCAGAGTGATATGCTCAGTGCTGTTCATTAGTTCTGTTCGTGACACTGGACACACAGTATGGAATTGTACTAATTTAAATCCTTCCATTAAATACTATTAGTAGACAGATAAAACTGTAACGAACTTCCATAAAGTCTTGTCTTAATCAGACTGTGCTCATTTTACCTCATTTCCTCTGACAAACTGTTCAGCTGGCTGGCTGTGAAGGACTCCGTGATGACTTCTCGATTGACTGAAGGCATAGCTCCAGGCATCTGCAATTAAAACGCACAAGTCAGCAGACAAAAAAATACTATTTGTAGTAGTACTGAGGACTAGTCTTGTCAGAATGTCTCCATTAAATGGTAAGCAAGACCTCTGTGAGTTGTATGCATTATCTACACTTCAAAGATAACCCCAACTCACCCCCCAAAATCTACTTTATGAAACTTAGGAATTTTTATCTCAGCTGAGCTTAAGTTGACAAGTTCTAATGTAAGCTCAGGTCTGCAAATTCTAAGGGGATAATACCACAAAGTCTTATGATCACATGTGTGCTGTGTTTTCTCAGTATTTCACCTGAATTAGGAACACAATAAACACTCCCGAATACATCGTAGGTGAGAAATTCTCAATGGAGCAAATCTATGTTTCAAGCGATCCATTTGTTTTAGAAAAGAACATCTCAGAAGGTTTAACAGGTTCAACTCGGCAAGTGGAATCATCAAGTTTCAGTCCGTTTTCTTTAGATTCATTAACTAACCTAATAGCACCATTTAGTGAATCTGTTTTTGGCAGCTCATGCTGGGATCTTCCTTTGTCAGCATTCTGACAGGAAGAATTGGAATGCTGCAATGTATGGACTACCTTTCCAACCAAAATTCCATTAGAGGACATTGCATTGCATTTCAAAGTCCTTTGAAATAAGCCCTTTGACTCCTCCTCAGATTTTCCTGAAGATTCTGCACCATAAGGGACTGTGTTATCAGAGCTGAGTTTAGGATTTTCATTCACTGTTGGCTCCACAAAAATTTCATCAGAAACTTTTTTGTTTGTTTGCATTTGCTTCATTTGCATTACCAAATTTGTAATTGTGGATGAAGGAACAGCCTGGTAGAGATCTTCATCCTCCACAGCACTGCTAAGACAGTCAGGCTGTGACACAGTCTGACGAGCAGGCAATTTATTGTGAATACTGATGGTGATCTTCTGTTTTCTTGACGTATCAGTCATTGAAGGCCTGGTAATTGCCTGGTTTTGAACACAGGCCATTGGTGGTGCTGAAGATGGCCTTTTTAGGGTGACACCAGTGGTCTTTGCGTCCTCTTTTATGGATCCATTTCCATTTAAACGGCTTGAATTCTGTATTTAAAAAGAAGAAATTGCAAGATGGATTAACGCAAACACTGCATGTAACATTTTGAAACACAAAACTCTCCTACTGAGTGTTTCTACAAATGGTCTTAACACCTAAAAAGAAAAACACACTGCCCGTTAAGGATAAATGCAAGTCCAATAAGCGTATTCAATTCCTGCTTTTGGTTTACTGCAGATTGGTATCAAATTAACATCATCTTTGAAAACCAGCCAAGCAACTTAACATTACCTGCTGCTATTCCCAAATATATTTATTTTCCCCTTTAAACATACCCTGAAAAGCCTGAAGTAATCGTTCTGGTGCTCAGGAATAAGACATTTAGTTTTCCCTGTCTTAGCTAAAGTGACGAGGATAGGAAAAACAAGTCCTCTTTTAAATGATTTGAGGATTAGTACACTCTGCTTAAATAGTCAAAGAGCGTAGCTCTCTGTGCTTTAGAAAGCTGTTTTGGAGGTATAAAGTAATGGAGTCGCATGGCTGCACAATTTAGCAGTAACCACTGTTTGAATGACTCTGGCTGTAGCATGAGGGCTGTGAAGAAAGCTGCAGCGTTGGAAGGAAAACAAAACTAAGATGCCGAAAACCAACCAAAAAACCCCACACCAAACCCCAAACCCACTAGCAGTTTGGTGCCGTTATCTGCCCTCCCGCTTCCCTGAATTACCTTAATCATATGAGGAAGAAGTCGTGGTCCCAGAAATCCAGCCTGCTTACTATTAGCCCCCTGCTGACCAGGAGGGAATGAACAGGGATAAGATGGTGCTGGCAAGTAAAACGCACGTTCTCCAAGTGTCAAATCATAGCGCCTTCAGAAAAGAGCAGTGATCGTAGTTTAGTTTTTCTTTCAGCCTACTCTTGGATTAAATCCCATCCTATCATTTTAGAGGAACAGCTCATACGATATGGAAGCCTTCTCTACAGAAGGCTTCGCCAAGACTACAAACTGAAAAGTAGAGAACAGTCTTCCTACTAAGACTATCACTTGCACAGCAATAATTCATTCTTACACCACAGATGACCTTCATTTCTCTCCTTCTCTAAATTAGCCAGCTACAGATAACACATAGATAGCAATTTACATGAGTGCTGCAGTTTAAGGCCAAGCAACAAAAGATAATAAACGACACAGAGAATTTCAGGTTAGACAGAACTGAATTAGACAAATAATAATCTTCTCCCGGGATAGCAAGAAAAACACTTGCAAAACAGAAAAATATCAATAACAGGAAAGTAAATCTCTTCTGAACACATTTTAAGATTTGTTATTACCTGATATAAAAAAGTATGTAAGCTTGCTGACCAAGAACTCTTTTAATGTCAGTATGCACTACTTTAGCATCATTCATCTGATACCAAAGTCCATTACCAGCCTGCAAATAAAGACAACGATTTCTTTAGGTGAATTGCACGTTTTCCAATTGAAATCACGGATAGGAACAAAATACACACATGTCAAATAAAAATATAATGAAATCTTTTTCCCTAGAAACAGTAGCTGCTAGTCATGCTTTAATTGGTTTGCCAGCACAACCTTTACCCTGTTAGAAATGCTGTTGACTTCTACCTTTACATAGCATATATAGTGTCCTGAGTGACAGCTGACACCGTGATGTACCAGCACCGCGTATAAGGCATAGAGCAGTGGTTCTCCCATTGACTGCGACATGTAGGCTCTCAGGTCCAAATACTCCGGATATTTCACCTCCTAAAGAGACATCAAGAAGATAGAAAAATTATCCCACAGTACTTCGTGGACTAGCCAGAGAAAAACACTTCCAAAAAACACAGACTAGAATTGATTTCTAGAATATATTTCTCGAATATATTTCTTGATTCACTACAAATAAGTCTTCCCATAAACAACGGTTAAGACTAGAAGTTGCAGAGAACTGTTTCCTGATGAATCAGCCTTCTCAGAGGAAAGCATATGCTTCTTGTCAAGCGGGAACTTTATTGATATTAAGAGAAAGAATAAGCCATAGTCGTTAGTCTACAATTATTGTCTGAAAATATTAACAACTTTCAGCTTTGGGGGATGTCCCATTACACAATGATATAGTTGCATTACAGTGGTAAATATACCTTGTTGATCTTTCCACCTGTGAAATCTGCAAATCTTTTCAGTGATATTGTGAGAACCTTGGAAGAACGGTGTATGGTAAATCTCTTGGACGCAGGAACCATCTTTTTACACCTTAAAAACAAGCACAGATAAGTGTTTGAAGGCATCTTCTTTTTTCGCCCCCAAAACAAACTCCTTTTAATGTCTCACGCATGCCTATGCTATTTGAATGATATTTACTTGCATAATAGGTTGGTCTTTTTTCTTTTCATAAACCCATGCACTGCGTGTCAGGTTTGTTAATACAGAGAAGAAGGTAAATTTTCCCAACAACTCAGAGCATAGCGGGAACAGGAATCTCTCACAAAAGGGTATGACCAGGTTGGATGGCAAGGTACCATTTCTTGGTCTACAAAAGTGGCTATTTGAACTCCAATCCTGGATACATTCTTTCAGCTTTCAAGGGAAATACAAATACTGAAAGCGGAACGAGAGAGCCTTGGTCCCCAGGGCTAGAAATTGCAAATAATCTCCAACATAGGTCGACTATCAACATCAAAAATACAACAGAAGCACATGGTCATTCTACAGGAGGGAGACATTTAACAGTAGGAAGTCTTCATGTACTGAGCTTGTCTGGAAAGACACTGAAACCATCTGCCATCCTTTGAAACAAAATAGTTCAGTTTGACACATTGCCCGCTCCAAGGTAGGACCTACGGTGTAAGCAGTGAAAATTAGCCACTAGCCCAGAGAACAACGGAAACTGGGCAGTTTACATCAAGAAAAGTACTGTCGAGAGCTAATAAATAGAAAGAACAAAAGTAGCTCTTTTTGAATTCTGATGGCAAAATACAAGCCAGAGAATTGCAAACCCATAGGGAATGCCTATGAACAAGACTTCCCCCCTCCAAGGAAACAAAAATCCAAGTCTTTTATAAACTTCCACAAAACTTGTAAGTAGATCCAAAGTTTAGAGGTAGTCCAACAGAGTCATGCAACATAGAAAACTGACATCTAGGATTAAGACCTAATTCGTCAAAATCTTACTCGCTACATTTATAGCAATTCTCTCCATCCAGCTCTTCAGGTTTCACAAAGAGTTCCAGAGCTCTGCTAACAGACGAAACCGCCTAGAGCAGCGAGAAAGAAGAGCGTAAAGTCACCGTAATTCAAAATTCCAGAGACATACTAGTAGTTTATAAGAGAATCTTACTAACATACTCAAGCGATCTACTAGGAGCACTGTGAAGAAGGAGGCAGAAAGAGCATGCTCAGCATTGACCTCACCTGGAAGGCATTTGACTTTGGAACAAATACTTTCCCAGTTGCCTAGACAGCATCTACAGTGTGCTTTGTCATCAATACTGGGGACAAATTCATCAGTCTAACAATTAGATGTATATTGAGGTAGAACAACAAAGAAGTAGGACAGCATTATAATTTTTGCAGAAAGAGAATTCTTTCCCCTTAAACCCAATGCAAATGTGGAGACTATTTACATGGGTTCCACGGAAGGACAAAGTCCAATCCACTTCCTTAGCACCACCAAGCTCTTACGTTTTAACATTATATGTGGTTTGGTTTTTTAAGTTAAACAAGTTTAATTTAGAAAGTTATGCATGTACTTAAACATCATGAATTATATTTGGAAAACATCTTACCTTTATATCCAAAGGGATATCAAGAAATGCCTCATACGTATCCGAAACTGCTTTGCAATTCAAGCACTTCACTGGAAGCAAAATATAAATGCTTAACATTATGTGAAGGAGACTAACTGTCCAAATTCAAGTTGTTGACAGATACTACTTTAGACAAACTACAGACTGCTTTACTACCGACAAAAGACACAGATCAGTTCTAAGGACAGGAATATTTTTTCAAGTACCTCTTGATCTTAGAAATCCTCCAAATATTTGATGAATGATGGTGGTAGCTTGAGAAGATCTGTCCAATCTGGAAATAAATTATAATCAGACCTCAGAAGATTTAAGGCACAGAGTTAACTCTTCAAAGAGTTTGATGAAAACCAAGGATGATGTAGACTTTCGTTGCTGATAGTAAATAAGGCACTAAAAGGTGCTAGAGATCATTTCTGAGAGTAAATAAAGGACTAGAAGGTGCTAGAGAATGTATGAAAGTGAACTTGTTTATGCTTACTCGGTGCTTCCGTTCAAGCACGCTTCCTGCATAGCATCAACAGTATAGCGCAAGAACTCGTGTGCGTCTTCTTGACTGCCAAAACGGAAATGTTGTCCTATTCCTAAATAAGAAGATGATAGTATTGACCTCATTTAAAAATGAAATCATTCTTGTATTTCTAAAATCTCTCTTCATTGGAGTGTTAAAACCACTTAGACACATCAAATAATTATTTGAAGATTACAAGCTATTGAAAAGAAACACATCTGAAGCCACTTACGACTGAGATTACTGATAACATGCGTAGGCTCGATGGCATCAACAGTGCAACGCAGGGCCTGGTTAATGTGAGTCTCCATCGTGCACATCATGCAAAAATCTTGTTCACGACCTGAAGAGTGAAAGAACAAAGCATCCCAGTCCAGCGAAATATCCATACCTACAAACATCTAAGTACAATTTAAACTATAGATACAATATCCACTCTCCTTGCTACATTCTATTCTCCCAAGATGCCAATGTCCCAACAGTCTTGTAACATTTCATTTCACACAACTTGACAGAAGAAAAATATCCACTAAGCCTGTATTCAAATGCATTTTGTGAAGAGAAATCTAAAAGACTACTGCAAAGTCGCAGTTGTAAAGGCTGACAGGAATGTGAACTCCACAGGCTGCAAAATGTATTACTCTCTAAAATTACTACTAAATGCATTACTGTCCAATGCACTTCATTATTCCCATGAAGCAATAAATGATCCTTTAATAAACAAACAAACAAACAAACAAACAAACAAATAACTACATAAATAAACCATGGTGCATTAATTGCACTCCATATGCTATTCGGAGCCCACTGCTAATACAGTGCTCAAAGCCAGCTGCTACAGGTAAAATCAGGCAAATAAGCTTATCTCACAGAATCACTGCTGTTCTTTCACCTTCAGAGCTATCCAACAGATTCAAAATACTGTTAGAAAGTACTCACATGACTGGCTGTGCTCAAGAGAAAGCATGTAATTGGCAAGTGGGGGTGTGTAGGTCAAACACTGCAGAGTAGCATTAAGAAAACATGTGTTGCCAAGATTGTACAGGCCAACTCCAACACTTTGTGTTTCTCGCCAATCCATACAAATCTTCTCAGGTGGAAAAAGAATGCTCTGTGGCGGAGCAATTCCATCATTAACGACTGCAAGAAAGTTAAATTTAAAAAGAGATCTTGTTTGTTTGTTTCGAAGAAAGGTATTTAAAAAAATACTATTCTGCAGGAGCACCTAGAGGAGCTAGCTACAATCCAAACCAGAAAAACTTATTGCAGATAGCTTTAATACCACCAAATTCAAATTGGCTGGTCAACACAATGTTTTGGGGAAAAAAAAAAACAAAAACAAAAAACAAACAACTTTAGTCAACCATTTTAATTCTTCTAAGGCAAGGCTAACTGCCATTCTGTTTGTAGCACCTAATGCCAAGTTCCTCTCCATCTATAATCTTTAACCTGATTAACTCAACTACTGTTTTTTTCCTTATTATAACTTAAACCACAAACTTAGACTTGAAATTATACGGTAAAAACGTAAAAACTAGGAACTAGGAATGACGGTACCCCTACAGATACCAGATTTTTTCCTGAGCAATGTTATCCTTCAAAAAACCTGTGAAAAATGGAAGCTGTGAAGAGCAACAATCAAACACTTTTCTCTGCAAAACAGAAAAGACATGGAGGAATCTGTGCATTACAAAAAGCTCCCCATATTTCTCTGTTGACTGTAAATATATCAAAATTAATTTCTGTAACATCAGTCACTTCAGTTGCCTTAGGGGATTCGCTTTTCAAGTCTTTGTTCACAGTAGTCCCCTTCTCTATCAGTGCAACAAGTAAGAACTGCATTTTCTACTTTTGCTTTGAAGAAAATGGAGGCAGGATAAAACACACACTTACTTAGATCTCTTGGGGCAAAAGCCTTAGAATTTTCAGATGATCTACAGTAAATAGCACCTCCACGTCCTTGGGCCACAGAGACTTGGCTTGAATCTTCTGCAGGCACTATCCGGCCCCAGTTGGCGGTGCGTGACATCAGTATTTTAGGACTTGGTTTCTTGGATTTGCCAGACCGCCTTGAAGAGGGCTTTTTAGGCTTTGAAGATTTGGGCTTCTTAGCTACGGTCATTGTTCACATCTGCAACAGAGACAGAAGTTCTGGCTGACGTAAGAATATCAAGAAGCATTCCAAGAAGAAAAGAGTAACAGAAGTCCTGTCACTTAATCTCAAAGAAACAGCCTTAAGAACTAAATCGCTGGTATGAATGATTTAAAAAGAATCCCCAAACTAAACACACAAAGTGAAAATTTCCATCTAAACTCTATCAGTATTACTTTTCGCTTCTGCAGAACTAGTGGCTGATGCCATTTCTTTCCCTTCCGTAGGATTTTAATCCATTACAACTCTGGAGTCTTTTTAATATAAAAATGTAGAAGACATTCTCTGAGGGGAATCAGTTATTTATTGATTTCCGGAGTTGCGCAATTATCTGTTAATTAGTACCTATGATCTAATAGATAATTGTTGCAATTATCTATTGCTGGCATTAGTAACGGAACACTATTACTTCACTGCCTGTGTTTTTCTGTTTCGTCTGCACAAAGGTACCCAGAACTCACTGCTACTTTTCTTCTGTCTTTCCAGGGCTCGCCCTCTACCTCACTGTCTACTGCACCAGTCATGAGGGGTTTGTTGTGATTCTATAATGAGCCTAGCTTTTAAATACACCTTTCATGGGCGTCACTTGGTGACGGCAAGTTAATTTGTGAGGGCTCCTCAGTCTACATCATGCGGTCGCTTTTTCCAGGTGAAAAAGCGGAGCTGTAAGTGGCAGTACACTAAAGCCCTGGCATGCTGAGATCCAAGAGGAGAGATGTTTGGCCCTCCTTTTCACTCCTGGGAACCATATACCTCAAAACCCACAGAGGATGGGCTATATCTCAGAGAAATCTTGGGAAAGGAGAGCACGAAGAGCATGTTTGCAAATTTATTTCTCCCTGGGCTTCTTCTGCTTCTCCAAGAAAGACGAGTTTGAATATAACTTTGGCAGCAGTACTTCTGGTGTTTTACTCCTACCACATTTAAAACTCCTATGAAAAACTGAAAAGTTAGACTAAAAAGCAGCTCTTTCCGTTCTACTTTGTAAAGTTGCATGCTTTCCTCATGCAAAACAACAGGGGAATGTAAGCTAGAAACGGAAATGCTGAATGTAAAACAAAACAAAACAAACCTCAGCCCTCCAGGACAAAAGCCAATAACTGCTACAAAGTCCTTTTTAAAATGCTGATTAGGTTTCAAGGTGATACCGCTTTAAATAAGCGTAGTTGTGTGTCCATAGGCAGAAGCTGAATAATGACAGGATGAACTTCTATAGTTCATGTTTTGTTACTGTCTTACTGTAGCACACAGGGACTTGTTACCTTTAGGGAAACCACTAACCTCATGGAGGGTTTAAAACATAAGCTAGTTTGTTATACCAAAATGACGGAGAGAACAAAGCATAAAGTGCTTTCAGATTTCTAGCACGCCTTGATTGCTATCCATTAAACTTCAGACACGTTAAACAAAACACAGTAAATAAGAAAACTCCTAGTCCCACAGCTGGCAAATTGTGTGCAGAGGTTGTAATTAGAACTTTTTTGCCTTGACGTTTTACATTTAAAATTGATTTTAAATCCATTCTATACACACTTTCCATTCCTGAAAAAACAATACGCAAACCTGACAAATGCATTTACATGAGAAATGAAGTCGTCCTTGTCCGATTGGAAGACTAAGGTGACAGCTCCTGGGCTCAGGGATAAGCTCCGATCTTCACCAGTGACAGCTCCTTTTGTAGGATTGAAAGGGAAAATGTTTCAGCAACACTTTGGAAACATACTTAAGGGACAAGAAACAAAATCAAGACTGCAGTGAGAAGGAGAACAGAAAAACAATACTGGGGGGAAAGGAAAGGAAAGGAAAGGAAAGGAAAGGAAAGGAAAGGAAAGGAAAGGAAAGGAAAGGAAAGGAAAGGAAAGGAAAGGAAAGGAAAGGAAAGGAAAGGAAAGGAAAGGAAAGGAAAGGAAAGGAAAAAAGAAAAAAAGGGAAGGGAAGGGAAGGGAAGGGAAGGGAAGGGAAGGGAAGGGAAGGGAAGGGAAGGGAAGGGAAGGGAAGGGAAGGGAAGGGAAGGGAAGGGAAGGGAAGGGAAGGGAAGGGAAGGGAAGGGAAGGGAAGGGAAGGGAAGGGAAGACCTTGATCTTTATACTGACCAATGAGATAAGCCTTACACATTTTTAAGTTTATTTTTGACAACTGATTGAGGTGTTACCAGCTATTAAGTACGATTCAAGAGCAAATATTAATACTAGAAAGAAGAAATCCGATCCACCACCACTGTTTCAAAATACATCCATTTCTCATTTGGAGATGACGTCTCTCTGGCAAGATAGTAGAAAAACTGTAAATACCGATAGAGCTTCCTCTCCCGATGTTCCATATACATACCGATGCTGTTCCTACACCTACGCTCTGAGCATAAATTTATGTTGACATGAGTGACAAGAGAGGGTGTTACTCCTCTCTTTGTTTGCCTTGAGAGACACACCTCTTGTCCATTGAAAAGTAAATTCAAGATTCCAGATCAGTTAAGACAGTTGCTATCCCCCCATTCAGAGTTCTGCAGCAGCACTCTTCAGATGTGTTTAGCAGTCTCTTTAGAAAATGTTATCACTTAGGACCTGCTTCTCAGTAGGTCCACGTTTGGCCTCCGCTTAGCAGAGAGTCAATCCCAGCTTAAGCTTTCGTACAAGAGCCCCTTCACGAAACGGAGTTGAACCCTGACATAACTGAGTTGAACCTTTAACCTTGAAGCTTCCTTAAAGAAGAAAGCAGCACCCAGGCCAGGAAATAGAAATTAATCGTCACTTTACCCTGAAACGCAGTGGGCTATTCTGTGCTGGCAGGATTGCTGCCGGGCTGGCCGACGAGGCGGCGGGCAGCTCCCCGGGGCCACAGGGCCTGGCACAGGGAGCCGCCGGGGGTCTCCAAGGTCCGGGAACAGCGGCAACAGCGGCAACAGCAGGGACAGAGGGGACAGCAGCGACAGCAGCAGCCACCTCAGCCGGGGCCGTCTCCACAACCGCCACAACGGCCTCGGAACGCCGCCGAACTCGGAGCTCCAGCGTGACGCCTTGTGAACCTGGCCGCGCTGCTCATGGCTAAAACCAGAGCGTTTCCTCCGGCGTGTGTTTACTGTCGGTGCCGGATCGGCCCTCACCCCGAGCTCTCCCTGCCGGGAGGGCTTTGGGCTTGGGGTTTCCCTCCCGCCGCCGCCGCGGGCAGGCCCCGCGCGCAAGGGGTCCGCGCTGGGGAGCAGCATCTCACCCGCGGCGAGAGACCGAGGGCACGACATGAAAAAGCCCCGACACGAAAAAGCCACGACATGCGGCCGAGGCGGCGGGGAGACGGCTCTGAGGGAGCTGCCACTTCGCCCCGCCGTCCTCCCCTCCCGGGCCGCCCCGCCGAGCCCCGTGCGCCTCAGGTGCTGCGCTGAGGGGGTGGCTGGCTACTGAGACAGCTGCCCAGGGCACTGCTCATGGCACCGAGCCTGACGGAGGTCAACAAGTGTTGAACAATGCTCTCAGACATCGGGTCTCACTTTGGGGTGGTCCTGTGTGGAGCCACGAGTTGGACTTGGTGATTATTGGGAGTCCTTTCCACCTTGGGATGTTCTCTGATTCTAGGTCAGCAATCCAGTAGCTGATGAGAAGTGTGGAGTCATTCAAAGGGAAGAGAGAGCACAACACTTCTCGTTTGCAGAAGCGGCTATTTGGTAACCAAACCGACGATTCCTTTGCTTCTAGAGCAACTAACAGCAGGGATCCGCTTTACAATGGAGGGAAAAGAGTCGTTGGCATGTCATGTGAAGTAAGCTTCAAATCCCAGAGGATGATTTTGTTGGAACTTTATTCAGCTGAAAACACAGAAGCCTTGCTTCTGCTTGTGTTAGTTACAGCTCCAGTTTACTTTGGTTGGGAGGGAAGGCATTCCAGGCTAATGTGCTGTACCTGTTCCTTCAGCTCATTGTCCATAAACGGAGGAGCAAACGAAATCAGTTTAATCTCCATTAAATGCAGCAGACAAAGCGGAGTAGTGGGCGATCTAGCACTTAATTTTTCCTGTAAGCAGGAAACCCAGAACTCAACAACACTTTTCAAATCTTGTCCTGCAGTAAATGACCAGCTGAGTGAAGCTTGCATTTAGAGGATGTGCTCCTACAGTAGATGGAAATAGCTTTTCCTCTTCACAAGTGCAACTGAGTGGTGGACTGGCAGCTACGTGGTTAACTAGTTGTGCCAAAGGGGTTGTGTTGAATGCACAGAAAAATATGCAGGTCCCAACAGTAAAGGGTTGTCTGTAGGCATGACACTGAGTACAGATGTTGTCTGCAGGTTCGTGCAGAGTGCACCGCGCCAATAAGCACCCAGAGTCGGAATGCACACGAAGGTCTTTTAATTATATAATTACTTATAGAACTCTGCAGAGTCAGGTACTTGGCCATCTTTCGCAAAGCAAGCACACCTCTGACTCGAATCGCCGTCATTTATACACAGGAAACTTGTGAAAACTCTCTCTTTGGCTCCTTTGGATTGGTTATTACAGCTCACCTAACTTATCTCCACTGAGCTTGTGCATTACAGAGGAATACCGGGGGGGAGGGGGAACAGGAGAGGGGGGACACACACCGAATCCCACATTAGCATAGATTAGCATTTTGACAGGTGTGATTTTTAATGTGCTAATGACCCTTAATGAGAAAAAGGTTACTATAGGTCAGTCTGGAGCTGGTGTTCTCCTTCCTGTTTTTTCCCTTTTAGCCCTTCTCTTCCTTGCTTCTGCTAGCTCAAGGCTACCTGTCTCTCTCCTTCTTCATTTTCTCAGCTAAAAGACTGCACAAGCTACAGGCCTCCCTATTTGCTTCAACATTTCCTTGTTTGTTTGTTTGTTTTTTTTTTTTCCCAGCTTTGGGATGACACAGGTGTGGTTTGATATTTGCCAGTATAGCTAAAACTCACGCCAGTCTGCTCACGCACAATAAGTAGTAAGATTTAAGGACTGGTTTCATCGGCTTCTTCCATACTAACATCCTTCTTATGTTTAAGATATGCTGTAGTTAAATCAACACGAAGTTACTACTTGTGGAGTAATCGCCTTAAGCGACTAGGCATCATAAGCACACCTCCATCCCAAAAGCTACCCGCCTCCAAGGTGCAACCACCCCTCACTGAGCACGCCCTCGGAATTTCTCAGAGCCTGTACCTTTAAACGCAAGTGAGATCATTTCTACCAAGCACAACCAAGATACGCATGACTAGAGTCACTCAAGCTCCACCTTAAAGATAGAAAATAATATCAATTGCTTTAAGAGAAAGGGGATGTTAGGGAAGATACTATCAGGAAGGATTCCTTCTGACATCACTCGACAGGCTGAGCCTCTCACTCCCCCACCCCCACTCCATTGGGACGCCGTGGGGTAAGATCTGAACGCTTGCTTATACCAGGCGTCTCTGTGGAATCTTAGAAATCTCTAGAGTTTTGATGCTTTTTAATGTCTTAATACCTAGGCTGTGTACCTGTGCATTTCATGCATGCTAGCTTGCTTTTGCAGACAGTGAATTTATCACTGACAATCCAAAGAACCTGTGTACCTGTCGCCGTAAGAAATTGCACTTAATTGCATTCTTCCTAGCTGTGAGAGTTCTCCTTGAATGCGACTAGAGCGAGGCCGTACTGCGTTGTTGGTGAATCCGTGACCGTGATAGTTCAGCACCCTGAATCCGACGGGACCCGTGACGGTCAATCGGCTACACCCCTTAACGCGACACTACTAGAGGAAGAAGATGACAGGGCTTGCATGCACTGCATTAGGCTTTGCATGTGAAAACACCCCCAAATAATTTCACGTGCATTTAACGTTTTTAAAGGGAAAAAAACAGGAAGGTGTAGTCTCTCTGTAAGCTACAGCCCTACATAGTTAAGGCATCAGCATTCATTCCTTTGCTTGATAGCAAAGTATGAACATACAGAAGAGTTAAATATTTTCTTTGCATTCTTAAAGGCGATTTTTCAGACTTGGGCTTCAGTTGTTGGAGTTGAAGAGATCAGTAGACATCCTTACTTTTACGTTAAGACCAAAATCTTTATCTAAGATTGTGTTATCGAACGCAACTAAACTCCCACCCCCACATGGTTTTTTTGTAACTTCGCAATGATCTTGCTGCAGTCCCACTCTGATGGTCTTTCAGTAACATGCAAACTGCCGTGGCAGATTCTGTTACAGTGCTTTTCTATTGACAGTGTGCATAACACTCAAGGTAAAGCCCCTCATTTTGCAGTGGGGACATAAAGTGTTTCTTTGGACCCTGCTGCTTCTGTTAGTACTCATTTTTTCACAAACTTGTTGAACCTGAGCCGTGCCTACCGAGCCAACGAATGCTTTGATGACACAGTATTTTGTCAAAGCAGTTTTGCTTCTTGGAGCTACAGAAGCAGCTCTGGCTACGTGATAGGGAATTGTGCTGCATTGGCAAAACCAGACTTAGCTCCAGACTTACAACACTTGCTAACTCAATCTATTTCAAATCTCATTTTAACTTTAAAGGACAATCAGTTTTGTGGCTCCTGTCTTACTAATTTGCCTTGTTTTGCATGGAAGGGCAGCCTGTGAATGTTTTGCTTTATTGCATGCTTCAAAAAAAGGCTGAGGAAGAGCCTGGAGGAACCTTTTCTATTCTATGGACTTTCCCCCGAGAGTGTGGAATTGCAGGCTACTTGGATGAATGCTCCAATGTGAGTAAGGGAGCAGACCTCAGCCAAAGGAGGTGGAATCCTTGCTTAATAGTAAGTATCACTGTGGGGACATCTTTGCTTAACGGGAGCCATTTAAACTCTTCATAGAAACAAAATAAGCTGGACATCTTATGCTTGGAAAGCAGTATGGTTACACAGCTGCTAACATAATGACTTGAGTCTTCTGCTCTGCAACTTCAGGTTTTGTTTTCAAGAAGTGCATATATCAGTTTAAGCTTTGGACAAGGAGATTTGCAATGCAAATAGCGATAAACCAGAATCAGCGGTGCTGACGAGTGTAATGGTGAAATGCAGCAAATCAAGTATTCCTGGAGAAATGTGAGATTACAAAACTAGTAAGCCATGAAGCACTTTTGTTGTTGTTGTTGTTTTTTAAATCAATTCTTATATGCTGAAATAGCACCTTCAAGAAAATCTGTTTATCTAGCCAGGTAACGGTGTCTCCCTGTAAACAGGAAGGAAATGCCAGGAGCAGCCATACCTCTTTGCTGTCAAACTAAAGAGCAAGTCGAGGCCAACATCATGCCATAGTGCAAAGGCTTGCTAAGAAAGATCATTCTAAGAGGTCTGCAAGAAAAGATGACTTACTTTGTCATAAGTTTGTCAAATAGAATGGACGAGTTAGTAGTCGAGTACCGACTGTGTCCGACTCTACAGCTGCGGCGCAGCTCCAAGTCCCTGTTTTCTCCGTGGACTCGTCTCACAGTTTTTGCACCAGCTCTACTCCTCAATGTTCTGGTGACTGAAACGCAGAAAGAAAGGATTTTGAAACAGTGAAGATGGGATTCTCCTTATTTCACCGTTGCTCTTGTAAAATGGAAACAGACAAACAAAAAAGGCACCCTGAAGTGGATTGAGTTTTCTTTACATTTCAGATCAGAAGTTGTTGTCACAACCACTGCATTCCACTTCTTTATCGCTCTGAACGTTTAAACTGTCTACTTAAAACTGGGACCTGTAGGGAAATTTTTAAAGAGACTGAAAGCTAGCCAGACAAAAACAAACGTGCAACTTTTGTTCCACGCAGGAGGGAAATCTACTCCAGTTATTTCTGTCTTGGAAAAGTGAGAACAATCAACACCTTTCTCTAAGGTGTTTTCACTCCATTCATGTCAAACTGTATCTAACAGTGCTCAAAACAAACACTATGACATTGCAAGCCTCTTCCTAAGAGGTGTATGTTTGATTACTCTGTTTATGCATGCAGCACTTCCATTTCCTGCATTAGGATCTAACAGCTCAAGGAGGGAAGAATCGTTTCAAGAGAAACACCCAAACACCACATAACTCAAACTCGTGCTTTTTAGAAAAAAGCCTGCCCATTGTTTATCATACAGCACCCTTTGGCACAGGTTGGTTGCTTGCACTGTCATTAAAAGAGCCAAGAGGACAAGGGGAAGGGAAGAGCTACACCACTGTGCTGCTAGGATCACAGCTAAGGTTTACTTTTGTGGTTGCCAACTATAAAACTAAGTTTGAAGTTATCAAGTATCGATTTACTTTGCACAATTAGAACAGTTTGCTTTGTGCCTACCAAGCTGCAATTCACACTGCTCCCTCCCCAAGGAATTCATAAAATCTCCTATTTGCACCTACCTCTCTTCACAGAAAAGTCACTGAGGAGTGAATTCAGCTGACTACAGAAGGCTTTGGGGCCAAATGAAAGCCATGGAGTGACCAAGTGCCATCCTCTTCAGTAACCAGCGCAAATAGGTATCCCGGGGACTTACAGCCACTTACCTGTGTTATATTCTTTTTTTCGTTCCAATTTTGGCTTTCTCAACTGCCTACATTAAGAAAGAGGACAGGGCAGAGAAGGGAGAAAAGACTTGTTGTATTAGACCCATCAAGGATGGGAAATTTCACCATGTTTACAAGCCAGTGCTCCATGGTATACAAAGAGAAGCCTGTAGGCCTCACGCAGGATCCACATCCCAAGTCTGTTGCGTGCCATATACACGCGGTTCTGTATGTACCCACATTTCCTAGCTTGCTCATGTTGAATTCTCAAAATTATGAGCAATAGCACCCAAGTGGAAAAGATACATGTCCTGGTTTCAGTTAGGACAGCGTTAGTTCTCCTCCTAGTAGCGGGTAGGTTGCTATGTTTTGGCTGAGGATGTGTGAAAGGATGTTTAGAAGATTGCTGATACCACCCCGATGTTTCAATTGCTGCAGAGCAGTACTTACAACAAGCCAAGGACCTTTCGGTGTCTCACTGTCCTACTGGCGATCAGAATCGGCGCACAGCAACAGCTGCGAGGGGACAGACTCAGGATGGCCGACCCCAACTGGCCAAAGAATTCTATGCCTTATGGCAACACGCTGCACCATGGATAGGGCGGGGCAGCCGGGCTGCTAGGGGTTACGCTGGGCACTGGTCAGCGGGTAGTGAGCAACTGCATTGTACATCACTTGTTTTGTACACATTACTAGTAGCAGTACTATCATCATCATCATTATTATTTTCCTGTCTTAATAAACTGCCTTTATCTCAACTCGCGGGCTTCACTGTCCCGTTTCTCTCCCCCATCCCAGAGAGGGAGGTGGGAGGGTTGCAGAAGGGCTGTGTGGTGTTTAGCTGCCGGCCGGGTTAAACCACAACAACACCTCAAAGGGGTTGGGGAAAAAAACATGTTTTTTTTAGAAAAGCAGAAGACTTTCACTGAGAAGAGGGATTCTAGTTTTAAGGTACTGGTACGCCATCAGCATGCTCATAGGCCTCTGCTGATTTTAGCCGGAGGTTTATCAGGCCACAACTCACTGCACATGCTTTCTCTCTTGCTTTTCAATCTACAAATCTAACAGAGATTGAACATATAGAAATACAGTACCTTGAAAAGCATCTTCTCTTGACATTTCCCCTCAGTATCGCCATACTTTCTTCAAAGCTGGAGACTGAACACCGCAGGATGCTTTTGCTCATTGATCTTAAACGGTGTCCGTTGAAACATTCAATACTGGGAGAAGAATAATCCTAGGGAAAGAAGGAAACAAGAATATATTTATGTGAACCACGTAGATTCAGATAAAGAAATTCTGCCTCACGCAAGTTTAATTGACCCTCCTGACTTGGTAGTGGGGCAACTAATGGCAGGCAGACATTTCCCCACTTCCCTTTCCCCACCGTTTTCTTGTGGATAACTTAAGCTTAATATCCTTGGAAAAAAGATATTGCAGCAAAACCTTTCACATAAACTTAGTGTTTCGTGAAAAACAACAACAACAAAACATTAAATTCAATTGGAATTTTTTTCAATAAATTCAATTGGAATTTAAATTCAAAACTTTAAATTCAGTTGAATTTAAATTAAAAAAAATAAACTAATTAATTTAAATTAAAAAAAAATTTAATTCAATTGACTGTTCAGAGGAACAGTCAAGCTTGACATTATACATCCTAGAATTAAAATCTAGTTTGAGTTTTTCTCCCATCTCCAGGCCTTGCTAAAGATGCTTATTAGGAGCTCTGTCAAAAAAAGTGAAAGGCTTGTTATATCAAAGCTTCGAACCCTTCTTACTGCCCTTGACCTTCTTCACATTGCTGCTCCTACAAGGGTGAGCACGATCATTTTTAGTACGGGAGGGAAGCTGTGATATCCTTGAGTGGGGGGTCGTTCTGTTTACAAAATGAAGTTCCAGTAAGAGTACATCAAATGAACCAACTTTCTTTGAACTTTAATTCATCGCTATATTGAATGAATGACCTCTGGATTTCTCTCTCCCATTTGGAAGTCAATTTGAAAACAAAATACCTCTGCCATAAAGAGCCAGGCATCAGAGACACCTGTTGCGCCTCAAGAACAGAGAAGGTATGAACGACAAGAGCAGCTGAATAAAATGCAACTTGCCATTAGAAATGGGTGTACTGGCATCTACAGGTGCCGCTGGCATCTCCTCATCTGGTTTCTCGTTTTCAGTAGCAGGGTTCTGCTGTGGTGACTTGGAGTTGTCGCATGGAGCACACGCTGCAGAGGTGCGACCTTGCAAGAAAGAATAGATACCAAAGATCTTCGTCGTGCATTTTCAGTTACAAATGCAGAGACAAGTCTTCAAATCCTTAGCGTTAAAGCACGTACCTCTTTTCTCACGAGATTCTTTAATTTGTTCACAAAGTCGTCTAAACTCCGTATCCAGTTCGTTCCTCACCATTGAATATGCAGTGTCTTGCAAAACATAGGCGCTGTGACTATCTGAAATTTTACACACTTTAACTGAATGTTGTCTACCAACCAATGAAACTGTTTTGATCACAGAAAAAAATTGCTTTCTTCATAGGTTGGTTCAAAAAGGTTCTCTCAGTGAATATTTTCAGCATAACAACATCGAAGTTAATTAAAACAAAAGCACTAGTTCCTTGGGAACACTTATATCACAATTCCATGCCCAAGTAGCAAAATGATAACATATTTACAATTTGGTAAGAGATGTTCTCTGTGGACGTCCAAAATCATCTAATCCATCCGTAGTCTATTGTCTGCACACAGCATTTATCCATCTATATGTTTGACAGATTTTTTAAACTAGGCCTAAAAGCACATCCTCACCTGTAGATCTTTGATCCGGGTAGTACTCTAAGGCATTGTTACAGATTAGATCGATGTCCTTCAGCTAGTCTCCAGCAGCGAGGTACTGGCGCGAGTCAATTTGAGTCAGAACTGTTGAAAGATCCATCGGCTCTTTAATCCTTGTGGCATAGTCAGGTACCTGCAGATCAAATACAAGCATTCAGAGGTTTTCTTAACCTTGCACACTGTCTACCAAAATTATTCTGAAGACTTTAAATAAACGACTTCCTAAAAACCCTGAACATTTGCGATGCATCAGAAGACGCTGAAATTAACCAGTTTGCCTCTCAAAAATGGAAGGGCTTTTTCATTTTTTCATTAGAGCGGCCACGAGAGGACAACAAGAAGTAGGGAGGTCAGAAGCACGTGCATGGTAGAGAAGAAACACTGAGGGTGGGAGATTCATTTCACTTTGCTTCAGAAAATCACAACAGTGAAAGCTGAGCAAGCCATCCAGCATTCTCTTTGTTGTTGACATTGAGGAAAAGGTGCATGAATTGCACCTGTGAAGTACCTATTGCAGGCATCTACTTTAGAATGAGATAACTGGGCCCTGAGGTGCTCATTTCTTCCCTCAGACCAGAAGAGGAGCCTAATGACTAGTTCAGATGAGGACATATGTATCTGTCTAGATTTTTCACAGCTCAAGAACCTAGGAGAAAAGGGGAAGAAAAGGTGCTCAGTCACTCTTCCCCCAGTGACTGAGACCAAATCATCAGAATGACAACAGCGTGGTCCTGTTTTGGGCACCTTCCCTTAATGTAAACTCTCAGAAGTCAATGAAGTTCTGCACCTACTTTTACTACAGTTTATTTAGGAATACAACTAGAATTCGATTCCAAAGTTACTTTAGCAGAAATTGGAACTCAGCTTTCCAGCTTGGAAAGCTTTGGCCTATATGAAGAAAGAAACTGATTTACTTATTTTTTTTTAATCAAAGTGTTTCAATTCTCTACTAAATTGCATTATTAGCAGTTTACCCAACATAGCATGGAATGGCAGACTGTCAGAAGACATCTCTTCAGTAAAAACATCCTCTTGTCATTTCAAGCACTGCATATTCTTGACTGAACCACTTTGTAGCCACCAGAATTATTGTATTAATTTATTATTTGCATGTGTGAGAAGGGGGTGAAAGTCACTTGCTTGACTCAGAAAAAACCTTAAGCAGATGCTTTCACGGTATTCTTTTTCTCTAAGCAAATTTTAAGTGATTTGTTAGGGTGCCTGAGTAATAACAGCATGCATTTAAGAAAGCACAGTATTTTGATGCTGAAAGCATTCATAAATTACAAGACACTGAAGAAATAGTAAGGAAAGTATTGACAAATACCTCTTCTGGGAGATCTGAGTGACGTACATCAGACGGAGCAAGCAGCAAAACTGGCAAAAATGCTGGAATGTTACGTAGTAGAGTTAGAAAAGTAAGTTTCAAGGCAGGTCCAGCGTTGTCCCACCATAAATGGATATCTGGGATATAAATTGTGCTCGGTGCTGTCTTCTGAGCATTTCGGATCAGCTAGTGAAAAGGAAAGCTTGCGTAAGAAAACTAAAACACGTACAAGAACCTCTTAATACATAGCTACATAGCCATCTGACTGCCCCATGAAATGAAACTACGTGAACAGAGTGGCAAGCATCCTTTCACATAAGGAATTTCTCTGTGCACCCTTTCAGATTATCAGTATTCGGAGAACTCTAGTCAGAAGATGGGAAGGATATATTCAGGCAGTGGCTAGACACCGTAGCTATATGGCCACAGCCACAATCATCGCATAACAAAGAAAGGAAATGTCCCTCTTAAGGGACACATCAGTATTCAGTCGTGTAACATGTCTGTCCTTACTTGTATGGCTCTCAAACGTTTCCACTAAAGATAAAAATATTTTAAGGTAGTGATGCCATACAAGAAAATGGATTTCCTGCCTAAAAGTAAAAACACCAAATCTGTTCATTTTTTCTAGTTAAAACCACATCACCGTGCAAATGAAGTGTTTTCTGAATGTTAATGCTTTTATTGCACATACTGCAACAGCACAAGTTGTGTATGTCCGTGCGAAAACAAAATAAACAGAAGCCCCAAACCTTGGTTGCCTTACTAATATAATTTAGAAGAAGCCTACAAAAAGTAGCCGACATGCAGTCTGATACAGAGCCATCTACCGGGAGCACACAGTCTTAGGAGGCAATGAGAACTACTTTCTGGATCCCAGTGACATGAGCAGCATTTCTTTCCACGAAGACATGTTTATTAGCAACACCGCCCAGCTTCCTGAGCTGCTAGCAACAGCCTCACTGTAAAACTGGGTATGGAAAATGTGGACATGTACAACATCCAGATTGTTTGTGGTGCTGTCTAAAAGAAAAGGGGATTTTCAGACAGAAGCAAACATCCCAGCACATTAAAACAAGGCCACCTCCATTACCAATGAATTTTGCTCACCTTACTTGCAACTCGATTGATCCTTTACATACAGTCAGTGAATCCGATGAGAAGAAAAAGAAAAAAAGGTACCTGTCCGCAGATTTCTTCTGGCGGTGCAACGTTTGTAAGCAGAACAGAAAGGTCCAGGGTGTGAACGGGAAACTTCTCCAAAGCGTGCAACACCGCGGGTGCCACGTAAGAAACCTGGCCGTACCCTTCTTTTCCTACTATTAGCAGACGGGGCTGGCATGATGTTGGTTCGCAGAAAGCACTCCTAGAACAAGAGTTAAGAAAACAAGCTTATAAATGAGGTGCTGAATAGACACACAGATGTTCCAAGTAATTTTCCTATAGACTTTCTTTTCCCTCCCCAAATAATCCAAATGGCAGCGGTACATTAAATACATGTAAGATTTCCAGTTAAGTTATTCACTCATTCCAATTGTTTCACCTTCTTCCCTTTGTTTCATCTTCTTCCCTTGTGTTTCCTATTCTTTACTAAACCAAGACAGCAAATTAATATCCCTGCAATCTTGCTTTACTACTAGGAAATAAATTGGTGAGGAGCATTTGTTTCCCCACTACAATCAGGCTGTACCTCTGCTGGCTTAAATCAAAGATGCTAGAGACTTAGCCTTGCTCTAGAGGACAGAAAATCTTCTGGACAGCACAGCAATAGAAACTGAGAAAAATAACTGATCCAGCTGTGACAACATGATCTAACTTTCCAACTGTGGGCTTGCATGTCTTCCATACTAAAATATCACAAGATTAACACAACTTGGTGGCTTAACAAATAAAGACACCATTCAATTTTTTCTCAAGGTGTTTTAACAAGCCATTTCTCAGTTTTCTTGCTGCTACATAATTCACTACTGGTTTAACAATCCTGGAAAACAGAAGGGCAAAAGGTGGCAACACAAACCCATAAAGTTGGGGTATTTTTAGCTAAAAGGACAGACAGCACATTTATGTGGTCTTGAGTCTTTCAAAGAATGCCATGGATTAAGTCAACGTGTTCTGGTAGTCTACAGATCACTTTGGCTTACGAAGAGAAGCAACTTCGTTACAACTTTAGTCCCTCCACCCTTTCTTCTTGTGAATACCAAGCACCTCTTCAACACACAAACTTGATGTTGCCCCTTCGTCTACCACCCCTCGCACTTTTAACAGCTGGAACTGTTTACAAAGACTCAGCAGACCTGAGAATTTAAACATAACAGGGATCTATCTTTCTTTACCTGCTGAAACAGAGGCATTTTTTCTCTGGTCCGTCAGGCATTCCATCTTTTAATTCATCTCCAGAAACCAAGCATGCATCGTCATCACTGTCAAACATATCATCTTGTAAAATAGGATTGAAATGCTCTGAAAGGCAAAAGAGGTTTGTTAACTTTCCTGAATAGCCTTTGTCTCTTTCTCTTCCATTAATACAGCTTCTAAATCAGTGCCAAAACCCTTTCTTCATTTGAGAGCACACACTGAAATCTACTTCCTAGAGTTCAGCCCACCACAGATCTAAGGAGATGGCACAAGGCCCTACAAAGCTCTACTAAGTCCCACTGATGTGTACGTGTAAGGTACGCTACTCTTGGTGATTTTTTTCTCCCCCTTAGAATAAAGGAGATTACGAACAATTTCTGCAGTTGCTAAATAGATAAAAAACAAACAAACAAACAAACAAGACCATTTCTTTCTGGAGGAGGTTCCCACAATGAAAGCATGGGGATAAAGGATGTGATGGCCACAGAATTCCATTCATCTAGTAAATATCAATGCTAATTGATCTCACGTGTATAGTACGATCCACAAACATTTAAATTAGGAGACTGGTTAAAAATGATGATAGCTAAAACAATATTCAGCTTAGACCAGTTATACTTGTATCCTGGTCCTGACATTCTTCAGAAAGGAATTAGAAACATTGACCTAGAAATGCTTCCCCTCCAAAGATCTGAGTTTTGATTTTTTAAAGAAAAATAGGTGCCTTGTACTTCAAACCTCACGTCAACCTCTACAAATGCTAATTATCTTAGCTGCCGTCAGAAGCAGGATGCTTCAGTAGAGAACGCATCGTCCTTTACTGTGTATTGAGTCATTCAGAGCTTCCATTTGGCATTTCAGTTTCGAATCCACAATAAAACCTATGTGTTGTATTCCAGACTTGCCCAAAAAAAAAGACATGCACATGCAAATAATAAAATTCTACCACCATTATGTCTGAAAGCTATAAGTTGATTGCACAAACCACAAGTTTTTGCTTTAGCAGAATTATAAAGATGTGGATGCTGTGGTTATACCTTGCTGTCGGTCCTTTAGTGCAAGCTGTGCATGCGGGAAGATCTTCTGCACAACTTGTAAAATATTCTCTACTGATCTTTGAAAAAGTGGCTTGAAAATGGGTGATAGTGCTTGTACGGGTGAAGCCTTGATCCGGTTTGAAGCTGGAACAACCTTCTTCATAGCCATGAAAAAGTCCTTTGCTTTTATTTTAATAGAATTAACGTCTAGTAGCAACTTCTCCCTACTTGCATAAATCTGAGGATAGCATTGGCGTAGAGAGCACAGCGCAGCTTCAGTACAGAGGGATTTGATATCTGCACCACAGTCTCCTAACAAACAAAAATCAAACGTTACATCAGTCAAGGCCCAGGTTTAAAACATGCAACATTTAAAGAATTTGTAATGCCAAAACCAAACAGCATAACAGGGAATTCGAAGTGCTACCGCTCTGCAAGGATGTTTCATGTTGCTCACTGCCTGATATCCTGCACTTATGCAGCTGAAGCAGACTCCTCATCAAAAACTATACTCTTGAGGAAGATGCCCCAGAACCATTTAATGTTCTCAGACAACAAGAGGAACAACAACAAAGAGTAAATAGATGAAAGGATCTCACACAGATTGCTATGAAGGCGTGCCAGCTGCCTCGTTGACTAGTTGTGCAACAAGGCACAAGAGCATGGGTACTGCCTGGTACAAGCTAAGGTTCTTTACAACTTGGTCACAAGCAAGAATCCGTTTCTGTTTCAGTCTTACCAATGCATTTCTCAGCTAGTTCATCAAGCAACATGTCCGGTGGCTGAGGGGTCCAGTCACGAGTATGAATCTTGACAATTTCTTTTCTAGCCTGGAAGCAAAATCATTGCATTTTAGCTTGTCCCAAGTTTTCCTTAAAAATACCAACAAGAAACAAACAAACCAAAAGGCAAACAAACAAACAACAAAAAACAAAACAGTCCTCCCTCAAAACCCCTCATCTACTAATACACCTTTCTTACTTGCTCAACTTTCAAGTATTTTACAGTTATTTAATATACACTCTGCATTGTCAACCAGGAAATTGAATATTTCTTATTTGTTATACTGAACTTTTTCTAGGAACCTACAGTGAAAGAAAAGGCATTTATAGCTTCAATAACAAGTTTCCAAACTACGAGACCTAAGGACCCAGAGGAAAATACTGTAATGAAAAATTTATCCAGAAACATTTCTTTGCTGTCCAAAAAACTTCTCTAAAACTTAGCAAGCTTTCATTGGGACAGTCTCATTACTTCATCACATTTGCTTTCCAGTCAGGAAATTCACAGAAAGCACTTCTGGCACAATGCTTCCAATTGCTACAATTACTATAAAGAAGAAAAGAATTATGACTCAAACTACTACCACTGAGCAGGGGCACAATCAAATGCAAACACGTCCCCTATTCATTCATAAGTGAAGGATTGAGACCAAAAACACAACTTCATGATGAAAACACCCAAGTGGACTAAATAATTAAGCAAACAGGTACAACTTTGGGAATGAAAGGTTTGATTATAGAACTAACTACTTGGTGGTATCATCCTGACCATATATATCCAGTACCAGATTTGCCCTCCATGGAACAACGCAGTGTCTCCACATACCACTCTTTTGTTCAAGTTGTCAATATTTTTTTTTTTTTCCTATAAAGTTGGACTTTGCCATGGTAGCACTAACGTTGAATTTAAGTTCTCACCTCTTTATTTGGCAAGTTGAAGAGGAAGTGTCTGCCAAAGCGTCCTGGTCTTCGTAAAGCAGGATCTATAGAATCCAGTCTGTTAGTAGCTCCGATTACCACGATCTCCCCTCTGTTATCTATGCCGTCCAGAAGGGTCAGAAGAGTTGAAACAATGGAACAAATAGAAAAATATAAGTTTTACTTACTGGTTCAGTAAATTTTGTTACATTCCACATGACTTTCTTGATGCCGGAATAACCTTCTTCCTAGTGGTCATTCAAAACTGGGAAAAAAATAGTCTACCAAGTTGGGGTTTTTTTGATTTGATAATAAATCTGCAGACTCTTAAGTCATCAAGCACTTCAAGACTGTTTGAAATAATCTCTACGTTAATATAAAAGGAGTACCGCACACTTCTGCTCAGGAAGAAAATCACGGAAAATGTCAACTTTGATTTTAGATGTTGAATTTGTTGCAGTGAGATCTTCCTCATCGCACGATTCTATTTGGATTTAAACCATATTATCTATGGAGAGACCAAGATTAGGACAAGAACAGCACAGAGTTCAGCATGAAGCCAATCAGGAGCTCAAGTTTGTATTCTTTGTATTCAACTTTATCCTTCTCTTGCTGGAAGGACCTGCTTTTTGACTCTCCTTCTCTTCACTAGGAGCATGTTCCCTCTTGCTTCGGTAATGCTCTTTCTCAGTGGTTTTAGTCTTCTCCTTTGTATCTTGGCATCTCTCTGTAACAGCTGAGGAGGAAAGGTTTTTAGAGCTACATTCAGTGTCAGACTTGAGAGAGGAAGTATGCTGCAATTTCTCACCAGGCTCACAAGACTCTTTGCCGTACAAAACGGTTTCTTTTGAAATGAGGTCACGTTCTTTTGATCTTCTTGCTTTCTCCTTGTCTCCACGGTCATCACATTGGTACTGGGCGAGGTATTCATCGTTCCCAGGAGACTTCGGAGGGTCCACGACACTGCACAAAATAAAATCACATTTCTCACTTCTGCTGAAGGACGTGAATATTAAGAGTAAAACCTTCCAACGTCAAACAAACAAACAAAAACCTCCGGACTACAGGAACCCTCGCAAAGATATGCCATTTAGAAACCTCTCCGGTGATTAGGACACCTTCTTCAGCTCCCAGAGAAAGTGCTTTTTCCCCTCTTGCTTCTGAAGCCATTGCACTAAAAAAGCAAACGCATCTGTCTCCCTCCACATGCCGCTCTGATTAAGAGCCAGAATATTCAAAGCCACTCTATTTGTTCTCCCCACATAGCTGAAAAAACACCAGTTGAAAGAGTTTTCTACCTCTCTCCACCAATTTACATTCACATATCCTATGACTGCAAAAATAGAAGGCGGGGCTCAGGAGGAACAGCCAGTGCTGGAAATGAAAAAAAGCAGCCTGTTTCTTCAGAGTCTTAAGCCTATGCTACTAGGAACAAAACAAAACAAAACAAAACAAAACAAGAGGAGAGGAGAACAACAGCGGGAAATTTACCTATTCTCCAGGTGTTCAATTGCAAAGCCTCCTCTGGAGGATCAACAGTTGTGAATTCAGTGTGCTTAGGAGAAATCAGATCTACATCTGAACCACAACTATTTCAGTAGTATCACGAACTTCTGTTACTCTGAAGAAGCAGTCAGCACCGTTTCTATGTTAGGAAAGAGCTGAACAGAGTCTGTTATTCACATCAAGTAGTCAGGCAGGTTTCTTCTTCTTCAGGCTGGGTTTCACTAGAACATTACTAGCCTGTAAGCCTCATGGCATCACCTTCCATCTTGAAAGCTGAACCTCCTTGCTCCCTACTATCTTCTTTGCCAAGATACAGCTGTCCACATTTACTTTTCCTACTTGGCTGGACTGAACTTAAGAAGATCTTGCATCTAAGAAAGGGAACGAAAGCTGCTGCCCAGCAGCGTCTGGCTCAGGGAGGAGTGAGAAAGCTCTGTGCAGCCCCCAAGGTCCGTGCAGCAGGAGGCAGGAGGTGCTCCAGGCTCACAGCAGCAGTTCCCCTGCGGCCTGTGCAGGGAGAGGCCCCTGGTGGAGCAGGCTGTCCCCCTGCAGCCCATGGGTCCCCCGTGGAGCAGATCTCCACGCTGCAGCCCCCCTGCGGGTGGAGGAGCCCCCGGTGGAGCAGGTGGCTGTGGCCTGGAGGAGGCCGCGGCCTGTGGAGAGCCCCCGCAGGAGCAGGCCCCGGGCTGGACTGGAACAGGCTGTGCTGAGCCTGCTTTGCCCGTGACGCTCCTTGTGGAGTGATCTCCCTGTCCTTCTGGCAGCCCTTGAGCCCTTGCCAGCCTCTTTTCTCCCCTTGGCGTTGGAGGAGGGGCAGGGAGAGAGCGCTTGTGCTGGAGCTCAGCTGCCCAGCTGAGGAAAACCACCACGGCTCTGTCTTGCCGCTGCTGCAGCATGCTGGTAGCAGCCAGCACCGTCTGTTCTTCGAGCCTCAGCAAGCCCACAGCATCTTCCCAGAAGGGATCCCTTTCCTTCACGCCTAAGCTGGAAACTGCAGAATAGTAAAGAAAAAAAACATATATTTACTCTTTTACTTGCAAAAGGAGTAAGGGGGGAAATAGTTTTCAAAAGACGTACTGCCTTTTGTCTTTTTCTAGAATTTAATATTATCCTGTTGGGATGTTTGTAATTGTGTGGTGCTCAGGTATCAGATACCAATTGTACTAACCATCATACAAATACAGAACAAAAATTAAAAAATAAAAAAAAACAGTCTTTACCCCAAATACTTAAAACCTAAATTTTTTTTTTTCTTAGGCTGCCATTTGTGTGCCATTAATACTCACCATGGCAGTGAACTGAGGATTGTTGTGGCTATTCGGAACAAACTACTTCTCATTACAAAGAAATACAATCCATGCAACAGTTTAACCAGCAGCTCTCTGCCGTCATTACCTGAATCTCCAGTAGATGAGTTCCAGTACATCTGGGTATGTGTAATCTAATCACTAATCACTTTTACAGACTGGGCAGCACTCAGCTAGTGGAGGAAAAAGGCAAAGAGCATGCATTTTATCATCTGGAACCTCCAGACAGATGTAAGTGAAAAGCAATACAATGGAGATCCATCATTGATATGCCAAAGAAATATTTCAGACTTCTTAAATTGTCATCTTGTTCTGTATCATGCTTCTCTGCTTAGATTACACCCTTGTAAATTCATGGAGTAATGCAATATTCACACTAAGAGCCTGAAAAAGAGAATAATACTATTATTTATCTCATAGGAAATATGCCTTTCTGACCCTCCAGTGGTTATGACACTGGTGGATGGACCTTCTGGAGACAGTGACGATATGATCTGTGTGGCGTATCGGCATCAGTTTGATTTAGTTAATGAAAGTATTGGGGAGTCCTATAGACTGCATCATGTTGAAGCAAACAAAGTAAATTTCTAGCATTTAAACTATTTTCTTGCAGAATTGGTCCATGCTGTGCTGACCTCCTGGGAGCAGCATTTATGGAGATCCTTTACTTTTCACTTTTTTAACTTCTCCTTTAGAGTTCTCTGAGGCATTTTTTCCTTTTGGAATGTGTGATAATAATCACTCCTAAGAGAGGTAGTTATAAGGTATGACATATTAGGAAAGAGGCTGTGTTTCAAGCTCTGGAATATTGTTGTCAGTATAAATGCAAAGCCATTTTTTCTCCTTCCTTAGTCAATATTTTGATTTTTGTCTTTTCTTCATGGTCTCAGTGTTTTATTCTTTAGGAGGTTGCAGCAAAATAATTTCAGGTTTTGGCCACCATTACCTCATTCAGATTTGCCTATTTGCATGTACTAAAACTGAAATATTTGTGTATATCTTTTAGTTCTAAACTGCTGCCCAGCCAAGTAATACATTAACTGTATTTTACTAACTGGGACATAGGGTTGGGATTTAAGTAAACATCCTGATTTTTGGAAAAGGGTTCAAATGTTTCCTGTTGCTGGGAAGATAATGATCTTCAGCATTTTGAAAATCAAATAATTTCAATAATTTCTTAATATGGATGTGAATGTATAGCTTTAAGCGTAATTAAAAAAAAAAAAAAGAAGAACCTTTTACAGGGTTACTCTTGTGTTCTGTTGACTTCTCTGCTCATAATGGTATAAGGGACATCTCTTTTGATTTGATGCTTCTTGTTGATTTTTTTTTAAATCATCTGTGTTTTTATTCAGATTTGATGATGAAGAGGGTTGGTACTCCTAGCATTGGCAATACAGTGTTAAGATTCTCCACAGCAATGGGAATCTATTTTAATCTGGATTAAGAAGGAAATAAAATTAAAGAATGTGGACAGTCAAGAATCACCCCCCTCTGTTCTCTTCCCCAGTAACCCTTATTTCCTTTGAGAACACAGACAAAGCAGGAAGTTGATTAGATCTGTGCCAGTGATTTTTGTGTTGTTGAAATTGGTTACCAAATTATTTCCACAGGTCACAAAGCAGAAATGTCTTTCAGTTGCTACAAAGGATGGGTCAAAATGTGTTTTGTATAGATACATATAAGCTTCCAGGTCTGTTTAACAGTTCTTGCCTTATATTTGTCTTAAATCAAGAGAACACCTACTTTATTGCACAAAGGAAAGCCATGAAGTTCATGAAGTCAATCTCCAGCCCTGCCCAAGTAGCAAATAGTGTGGTCTAGGAGACATTTGTCTAATCCAGTCGTAAGTATTTCATGAGGGAGGTCTCCTTTTCTGAATGTATATACTACTACTTATGGGTGTCTTGTTTTTCTTTTAATTTAACTGTAAAAGACAAATACAGGATTAAAGTATGAGAATATAAGTAGCCTATGCTATGCAAAAACCATTTTAGTTTATCCAGCAGTGGTTCTCAATTTCTAAATTCAGCTTATTCAGTAATTCTTGAAGTACATCCACATCAATCAATGTACCTGTTAGTGGTTTTGATCCAGTAATTGGCACTTTTGATCTTTCTGCTAGTCATGATATTCAGTCGAGCTTTTTAGATTTCACTTTTTGGAAAGAATTGCTATTTTTAGCATAGCATGTTAATTCAAAGCTACCCTGAAATATCTCAGTTTCCCAAAATTTATATTGTCAAGTAAGTTAGGTATGTTTGTATCATTTTATACTGTAGGTATGTATTTATACTGAAGGTACAAAATTGAATAGGCATTACTGAAACACAGCATTGAATACAAAAGAAATTGATTTCCATCCTATCGGCATCCTGAAAATGAATCACAAAAAAGAAATAGTTTTTTTTTTTTTTCTTCTTTTATCTGTAATTGTGCACCAACTGATTTGATTGCTTCTTAGTCAAAACCTGGTCATAGTAACATCAGTATCCTATCTGCCTGATCATTACCCTTTCCTGTTATCATTGCAGGTAAATTTTGTTGCAGCTATTGATGTATATGAAGATGGTGAAGCTGGCCTACTATTATGTTATAACTGTAAGTAGTTAGGGAAGACTGGAAATGATAATTTCTCAACATGTAATTCTTTCTTCATTGGAGTTTAGATCTGTATTTTAAAGTTTCAGTGTTTCATGGAAAGTATTTCAAAATACTTTTTTTTTTTTTCAATTTAAGTGCATATTGGAAGGACTAGAAATGGAAGTACTGTTTTATTGTGGTGTGTGTAATTGGACAGACATTACCATCTTACTCACAAAAGTCCTATTTCTTCAGATTTATCTTATTCTTTGCCTAGTCTCACACTGGGTGTTTCTAGGACATGTACAAATTAGTATTCCACCCCTTTTCTTCTTTCTGCTTTCCCATTCTGTCATTGTGCTTTCTTTCCTTCTGCACACTTCTTTGTGCTGGCACATTTTAAAATTGTAATTCTCTTAATCTCTTTTTATAAAACGGCCTTGGATTTCATATGGGTATGCTCTTCTGTGCTGTACACATGTAGTTTTGCTTTCAGTCCTCAGGAAAATCAAAGTTACGAGTATGAAACGTCCTTTATGAGGTGATGCTGAAGGACAAAGCACAACTTTCTGTTTCAGATGGCATGTCCTATTTGCCTTTCCAAAGAGAGCATTGATGGAAACAGGATCAATACATCTACGTATTCTAGCATTGGCCGTTAGATTGGTACCACAGGGAAAAAGTCTCTAAAGTGTATCTTTGTATGCTCTGTGAGGCCTCATTGGTTTCGGTAGTTTAACAAATCCTACCTAGTTCTGGTTCACTCAGTACTGCTTCAGAACTAAAAGGTCTGAGACAGAGCAGTGTGAATTCCCAAACCTGTACTTCTGTGCAGAATCAGTCCTACTCTAGTAGGCTCGTCGCAGAGCCAAAGCTAACAAAGTTGGTTGATCCTAAGGTCCTAAAGCCTGTTGCACAGGGTTGCAGCAACTTGAATCCCTATTTGTAGGGCCCTGTCACAGGGAAACCTCTTATGGTCTTGTGACAGTTTTACAATTATGAAAGTATCATCATGGAACAAGTATGAAAACACATGATTTGACAGTGTTCTAAGTTTGGATTTCAAACAAGACCTTTTTTTTACACTTGTGGATATAAAGTTAGTTTAAGTTTAAGGACAGCAATTACAGAAAAAAAAAAAAGAAAAAAGAGATTTTACCTAAAAATAGAGAAGTAGTAGATTCACAAGTTATATGATTAATGAAATCTTGGTATCTGTAGTATGCCATGTGTATTACAATCCTCAAAGAACACAAACTGTGCTAGTATGTGGCTGCTTGAAGGGTAGTTCTTACAGTCAGAGGGGTACAGCTCTGCTTACATCACTTTCAGAAATGTTCTTAACTATTCCTCCATCCATAGACAAAGTAAGGAGCTGATGGTTGCTGAAACAGAACAATACTTACTTTGTGAAATCTGACAAGGTATTAAAATGTAGCTCTACTATTTTTATCTTGTAAATGTATTCACAAAGGAAGCACGTTTCCCTTGTGGTCTGTTTCGATATAGAGGGTCTTCCACATAAGTGTTTGATATTTATCTGTGTATTATCCACACTTCTGTAAAATCTACCTATAATGTTGGTGTTTGTCATTTGTGCTGTAAGATATTGGAGGTTTCTTTTTTTCCTTTTTTTGTTACAGATGTTTGCCAATATAGAAAGGTGTATCCTTTTAATGGAGGTTCTCCACTCGTCCAGTCATCGGCTTATGACTTTCACTTTAGCTGGAATCAAGTTCCTTACGCTGTTGGTAAGAACATACCTCTTTTACCCTTTTTTCCTTACTGTTTAGGCTTGCACTTGGCTGTTGGTGGAATTGCAGCATGTGTGCTAGGAATATATAAGAATAAATCTAAAATTAAAAATAATTTAACATACATAAATCTATTTTTAATATAATAAAATTTAATAAATATGGGTTAATAAATTCCTATAAATAAGAATTTCTTCATGGAGAGGGTGGTTAACCGTTAGAATGGACTGCCCAGGGAAGTGGTGGAATCCCTATCCCTGGAGAGGTGTTGACATAACACCAAGGTGTTGAAGGATTTTTTGAAACAGCAAAAATCCCATGGCTTGCTGCAGCTGAGCAAACCAAGCTACCAGGGCAACTATGAGAAGTTCCCATGACAGTGTTCCCACATCGCCCAATTGAGGAATTTAGAAAAATATTGTTACCAGCCTCTGGCTTCAAGGACAAGGTCTACGTGACTGCTAATCACAAGAGGGGTTGTTTTCTTGCAGGTGGGGTTGTTTTCTTGTAGTTGTTTGTCTGAGTGCTTTTGACCAATAATCTTGTGTGAAACACTGTCCGCCCCTGTTAAGTTCACTATAAAAGTTAGGCTATTCGGGCAATAAAATGGAGCATGATCTGACTCTACTGGTGTCTGTCGTGCTTTCAGCCATGCTTCCTGCAACACCAAGGGACATAATGATGGAACTTGGTAGGTCAGGTTGATTGTTGGACTTGAAGGTTTTTTCCAACCTAGATGATTCTGTGGTTCTCTAAGTGTGTTGCATTCATGATGCCACTTCAGCTAAGATTCTGCATATGGTATCTTTAATAAGTGGAGCCTTGGGGCCAAGTTTTTCCTCTGATAAACTTTGTTTTTTCCTTTCTCTTTTTTTCTGTTTTTTATTTTCCATTCAGTTTATATTCTGCGAGGCATGGAGAGTGAAGTTTTCTTCAGGCTTGTATCTGAATGTCCAACAGTACAGTAGACAAATCTTGTCATAGGAAAGGGAGATACCAGAGTAGGTCAGATACTCAAGAATTGTTTTCAGGGAGCATCTGAGAAACATTTACATTAATCATTCTTCCTTGCAAAATAATTTTTGTTTCATTGCAGTCTGTGCTTTCCCTTCTATCCTTGCCTTCACTACTGATTCCATTGAGATCCGATTAGTGGTGAGTGGAAACTTAGTCCACACAGCAGTTGTGCCTGAGCTTCAGCTTGTAGCATCAAGGGTAAGACACGAGAAAAGCATGTTTGCCTGTTTGTGAGGTGTTGGGACCTAATTCACATAAAGAGTTGCTGAAGCCCAAACCAAACCAAAACTGACACATTTTCTGATTTGCATTAACTGTTAATTTGTGTGTTCTTAGCTTGTAGTGAGTACAGTGAGAATCAGAATTGATCTAACTGTCCTTTATTGCTTGCAGTAATGCAGAGCTGAAGTATTTGATTATTTACAGGGCAAATGCTCTTCTGAACATCACAGAAGTTCTCCCCATTTACAGTGAGATAGCCTTTCTGTGGCCAGCTGTAGTTAACTTAGCAGCAATACAGCAACAGTGGCAATAGAACATAGTGGACAAACATTTAAGCTCTTCTTCAGCAAGTGTTTAAGAAAGTTTTGCTGTACTAATGATGAGTTCTTTGTGATTTCAGTCAGATATTTATTTTAAAGCTACTGCTGCAGTAAGGGGATCATCTCATAGCAGTTCTAAGGAAATGAGTTCAAGTTCTCCTCAAGCACCGACGGCTTATGAAATACCAGAATGTCCTCTTTCTTCTTCAGAAGGTAACATGGTTCCCAGGCTGCTTGAAGCTTTGATTATTATCTTTAGTAAAATGAAATCAATCCGTTAAAAGATTTTGTTTTCATGGCTGAGAGTCTGGAAGATGGAAACCTTATCCAGAGATCTGAAACACCTGGCTGAGCTTTTGCCCCATAGTATCTCTTCTGAATGCACAGCAGCATTGTTTTGAAGAAATCATGTCTGTAGGAGGGGAAGAATTAAGCTTCACTACCTTAATGAGTCTTTGGCAATATGGCCAAGACTATAAAGCAAAAAGAGGTATAAAATTGTGGGAAAACTTTCAGACTTCACATAGGCCATTCCTTTCATTTATGGACAGCTAAACTATCGATAGCTAATTAAACTAATGAAAACTAAAGGCAAGAAGTATTTCTGGTCTCAAAAGAGTTAATAAATTTAAAGTTAATAAATGCACAGTAAATTTGGTGTAACATGATCTGTGAACAATCAATCTACAGGGATAAATAATAGAGAAACAAAGGAACACCAACTATATAATGCAAGATGTATGCAGATCTTGTTCATTTAGATGTATTTAAATCTGCTGCTGCACTGTTGACAGAAGAGGAAAAGAGAAAGGAATCTGAATTTCAGTTTTTAAGACAGGCAATATGCTTTTTCTCAGTAAGCCAAGTTGTCAGTCTGCAAAATGTGGACGTATTTCTTCCTCCTCCTAGCCTATTTATAGTGAAAGATACAGTACAAGGAAGATCTTTGTTACTTGGGTTAAAAAGCACCCCACATAATGTTTATAACTTTTCTGTATAACTTTTCATTGGAAGTATTTAGAACTGATACTGGTATGAAAGTGTAATGTTTGAAAATGTATGAAAGTGTTTTCAGACTATGCCTTAGTCTAGTTAAATGTTAGATGGGTAAAAGCAATCTTATATTGGGTGTACAAATTGGTATTAAAGACTCTATGGGTTTTTAGGATACAATAATATATTAAAAGGTTAACTTTGTATGTACTTTAAATGCGTCCTTCTGATGGACTTCAAGTGCATCGATGTAGAACTGGTATTTTAAGACTCAAGCAGAAAGACTGATGTTTGTGTTATGAAAATGTTCCCATAGAATGTGGTATTATCCAGCACTCAGTTCTAACAACCGGGTTTGAGATCACTTTAAGGTAGCTCATTTCAGAAGAAAATCCTTTTTCTACTGCTTCCTACTACCCTCTGCATTTCTGAGAGAGAGGAAATGTTAACAGTGAAACTAGAACTGAAGATAATGCTATCACTGAGATTTTTCAGTTCAGCATACCAAAAGAAGGGGGTATTTCAGGCACCAACAATACGTGTGGTATTAATGACAGATGCAGAAATTGCTTTGGTAGCAGTGCTCTCTTTTCTAATGTTGATTAAATTTGTCTTAGTAATGAGAGATGAGTTATAGAAGTGGATCCACTTTGTCCTCCAAACATATTTGTTTATTTTTTTGCTACAACTTATTTTGTGAAACACCTAGACATGGTGAGGGGGAAGGAGGAAGAGCTCCTTCACTTGGAATAATCAAGTCTGTAGGAGGTGAAGAAAAACTCTCTTAAAAAAAACGACACCAAAGAAAAGCTTGGCTGATAGTCAGTTTCATGAGCAGCCACAGATGTAACACCGCAGTGGGGTTATTTGGGACATTTGCAAAACAACTAGTATCCTGAAAGAGGAACGCATTGAGGAGTGCAATCTCTAGGATGCATCCTATAGGACACACCTGACAAAGAGGCAGAGCTGAATTAATGAGTAGTAATGCTGTTCTTGAACATTTGATTTAGCTTATGCTTTCTAGCCTTCCTTTCAAAAGGGTGAATTTTGCTTGCCATTCTTCCTCCATGAACTCATTCATGGAAGCACGCATTCTTGTATGTACGTTCTTGAAAAGAGAGAGATTGCATGTATTTCATTTTCCTTTTATTGGTGTTGACGGTAAGAATTTGCTGGTTGATCAGTGTTTCAAGTTGTGGTGGACTTAAGGAACCATTGCATCTTCTTTTCTCTTACACTTTCTATGGGAAAAGAAGGTCATAAAGGTTCCAGAAGCTGCCCTGATTCATGTTTATCTATTATCAGAATTGAAGGCAGCACATGTGATCTTGCTTTTGTATTTACGGTTGGATCCACACTGACTATACCAGCTAGACTAGTAAGAGAGTATACTTTTGTCAGAAAATCTTGTTTTACTTGCATTTTAAGAAACTTGGCTTTTAGTTAAGAAACTACTCTTAACAATAGCTTATTTCCAACTGCAAATAGTAGTGTGTCATTTATTTATTTATTTATTTTAAATTTCGGAGTTGTGTATTCCACTCATGTCTATCTTTGTGGAAAAAAACATTTAGCCGTGGTGGTGGATGCTGTGCTATTTTTGCAGTTGGAATATGCCTTGAACCTAACTTGCCTAACTTTGAAGAACTGATAAGCAAAACCAGTCCGCATCCAAAAGGTTTTCAGACTCTGTTAAGGATCCAGGTATCAGCTGCTAGGCTGGATGGTTCCAGAATTTAAAGTTAACCCTTCTTCCCTTGCCTTTAGTTTGTATCTGTCGTATTTTCACCGTCTTCTAGCAGTGTAGTTTTCACTGTTTTGAGGCTCCTATTATTTATTGCCGCAGCACCATCTGATGGGAAACTCTGCTAGTGAACTGAAAGGGTTGCTTACTGGAACTGTAGAGTCTAGATAGAGTTCACAAGCAGTCTTCCTGTCACATTGCTGCTTACACTCAGAGAAGCAAAATTGTTTAACTTTGCTTTTATGGCAATGCTGTCTGTTAGGTGATTCATCTCTTTGGAAGTATTAATTTCAAACCACCACTGTCTTTTTCTAATTTGCTGTTTCCTGACTTTCTCCATCTTCAGGAAAAGACTCTCGTCTCCTTGTCTTCAGATTGAGTGCTGTCCAAGAAGATATAGAAACAAAGCAGATGATAAGAAGCAAATATGACTGCAGAGAAAATAAATTGGAGAGAACAAAAGGTAGCTTTATTATCTTGTATGAAAAGTGTCCACTGTGGTATTGTGCCAGTAGTTGCCAGGGTTTATTAGCTCCCTTGAGGCTGTTGTAGGTATTCACCTTTAGTTTTATCTCTGGACAGTTAATTCAAACTTTAAGCTTATGTGTGAAAATAACATAGGGTACGGTCCAGCCTATCATTTGAGAACTTGGTAAAACAATACCATGTTACTTGGCAGTCACTACTGATGAAAAGCTCTGGTGAAAAACAGATATGTTGCTTTCAGGATTGAGGGGTATAAGAAAAATTACGCATGGATGTAAGACTGAAATAAAGGTCACTGTGAGGTAGAAGAACAATGGCAAATCTTTTTTAATTAGTAATGCTTAGAATAGTTTGGGTATTGCAGATTATTTTAGTAGATGTAAACATTTTCCGATATTCAGCATCAAGCTTCCTTGGAAAGCTGGAAACTGCAGAATAGTAAAGAAAAAAACATATATTTACTCTTTTACTTGCAAAAGGAGTAAGGGGGAAAATAGTTTTCAAAAGACTTACTGCCTTTTGTCTTTTTCTAGAATTTAATATTATCCTGTTGGGATGTTTGTAATTGTGTGGTGCTCAGGTATCAGATACCCATTGTACTAACCATCATACAAATACAGAACAAAAATTAAAAAATAAAAAAAAACAGTCTTTACCCCAAATACTTACAACCTAAATTGTTTTTTTTTCTTAGGCTGCCATTTGTATGCCATTAATACTCACCATGGCAGTGAACTGAGGATTGTTGTGGCTATTCGGAACAAACTACTTCTCATCACAAAGAAATACAATCCATGCAACAGTTTAACCAGCAGCTCTGTGCCGTCATTACCTGAATCTCCAGTAGATGAGTTCCAGTACATCTGGGTATGTGTAATCTAATCACTAATCACTTTTACAGACTGGGCAGCACTCAGCTAGTGGAGGAAAAAGGCAAAGAGCATGCATTTTATCATCTGGAACCTCCACAGATGTAAGTGAAAAGCAATACAATGGAGATCCACCATTGATATGCCAAAGAAATATTTCAGACTTCTTAAATTGTCATCTTGTTCTGTATCATGCTTCTCTGCTTAGATTACATCCTTGTAAATTCATGGAGTAATGCAATATTCACACTAAGAGCCTGAAAAAGAGAATAATACTATTATTTATCTCATAGGAAATATGCTTTTCTGACCCTCCAGTGGTTATGACACTGGTGGATGGACCTACTGGAGACAGTGACGATATGATCTGTGCGGCGTATCGGCATCAGTTTGATTTAGTTAATGAAAGTATTGGGGAGTCCTATAGACTGCATCATGTTGAAGCAAACAAAGTAAATTTCTAGCATTTAAACTATTTTCTTGCAGAATTGGTCCATGCTGTGCTGACCTCCTGGGAGCAGCATTTACTTTTTTAACTTCTCCTTTAGAGTTCTCTGAGGCATTTTTTCCTTTTGGAATGTGTGATAGTAATCACTCCTAAGAGAGGTAGTTATAAGGTATGACATATTAGGAAAGAGGCTGTGTTTCAAGCTCTGGAATATTGTTGTCAGTATAAATGCAAAGCCATTTTTTCTCCTTCCTTAGTCAATATTTTGATTTTTGTCTTTTCTTCATGGTCTCAGTGTTTTATTCTTTAGGAGGTTGCAGCAAAATAATTTCAGGTTTTGGCCACCATTACCTCATTCAGATTTGCCTATTTGCATGTACTAAAACTGAAATATTGGTGTATATCTTTTAGTTCTAAACTGCTGCCCAGCCAAGTAATACATTAACTGTATTTTACTAACTGGGATGTAGGGTTGGGATTTAAGTAAACATCCTGATTTTTGGAAAAGGGTTCAAATGTTTCCTGTTGCTGGGAAGATAATGATCTTCAGCATTTTGAAAATCAAATAATTTCAATAATTTCTTAATATGGATGTGAATGTATAGCTTTAAGCGTAATTAGAAAAAAAAAAAAAGAAGAACCTTTTACAGGGTTACTCTTGTGTTCTGTTGACTTCTCTGCTCATAATGGTATAAGGGACATCTCTTTTGATTTGATGCTTCTTGTTGATTTTTTTTTAAATCATCTGTGTTTTTATTCAGATTTGATGATGAAGAGGGTTGGTACTCCTAGCATTGGCAATACAGTGTTAAGATTCTCCACAGCAATGGGAATCTATTTTAATCTGGATTAAGAAGGAAATAAAATTAAAGAATGTGGACAGTCAAGAATCACCCCCCTCTGTTCTCTTCCCCAGTAACCCTTATTTCCTTTGAGAACACAGACAAAGCAGGAAGTTGATTAGATCTGTGCCAGTGATTTTTGTGTTGTTGAAATTGGTTACCAAATTATTTCCACAGGTCACAAAGCAGAAATGTCTTTCAGTTGCTACAAAGGATGGGTCAAAATGTGTTTTGTATAGGTATATATAAGCTTCCAGGTCTGTTTAACAGTTCTTGTCTTATATTTGTCTTAAATCAAGAGAACACCTACTTTATTGCACAAAGGAAAGCCATGAAGTTCATGAAGTCAATCTCCAGCCCTGCCCAAGTAGCAAATAGTGTGGTCTAGGAGACATTTGTCTAATCCAGTCTTAAGTATTTCATCAGGGAGGTCTCCTTTTCTGAATGTATATACTACTACTTATGGGTGTCTTGTTTTTCTTTTAATTTAACTGTAAAAGACAAATACAGGATTAAAGTATGAGAATATAAGTAGCCTATGCTATGCAAAAACCATTTTAGTTTATCCAGCAGTGGTTCTCAATTTCTAAATTCAGCTTATTCAGTAATTCTTGAAGTACATCCACATCAATCAATGTACCTGTTAGTGGTTTTGATCCAGTAATTGGCACTTTTGATCTTTCTGCTAGTCATGATTTTCAGTCGAGCTTTTTAGATTTCACTTTTTGGAAAGAATTGCTATTTTTAGCATAGCATGTTAATTCAAAGCTACCCTGAAATATCTCAGTTTCCCAAAATTTATATTGTCAAGTAAGTTAGGTATGTTTGTATCATTTTATACTGTAGGTATGTATTTATACTGAAGGTACAAAATTGAATAGGCATTACTGAAACACAGCATTGAATAGAAAAGAAATTGATTTCCATCCTATCGGCATCCTGAAAATGAATCACAAAAAAAGAAATAGTTTTTTTTTTTTTCTTCTTTTATCTGTAATTGTGCACCAACTGATTTGATTGCTTCTTAGTCAAAACCTGGTCATAGTAACATCAGTATCCTATCTGCCTGATCATTACCCTTTCCTGTTATCATTGCAGGTAAATTTTGTTGCAGCTATTGATGTATATGAAGATGGTGAAGCTGGCCTACTATTATGTTATAACTGTAAGTAGTTAGGGAAGACTGGAAATGATAATATCTCAACATGTAATTCTTTCTTCATTGGAGTTTAGATCTGTATTTTAAAGTTTCAGTGTTTCATGGAAAGTATTTCAAAATACTTTTTTTTTTTTTCAATTTAAGTGCATATTGGAAGGACTAGAAATGGAAGTACTGTTTTATTGTGGTGTGTGTAATTGGACAGACATTACCATCTTACTCACAAAAGTCCTATTTCTTCAGATTTATCTTATTCTTTGCCTAGTCTCACACTGGGTGTTTCTAGGACATGTACAAATTAGTATTCCACCCCTTTTCTTCTTTCTGCTTTCCCATTCTGTCATTGTGCTTTCTTTCCTTCTGCACACTTCTTTGTGCTGGCACATTTCAAAATTGTAATTCTCTTAATCTCTTTTTATAAAACGGCCTTGGATTTCATATGGATATGCTCTTCTGTGCTGTACGCATGTAGTTTTGCTTTCAGTCCTCAGGAAAATCAAAGTTACGAGTATGAAACGTCCTTTATGAGGTGATGCTGAAGGACAAAGCACAACTTTCTGTTTCAGATGGCATGTCCTATTTGCCTTTCCAAAGAGAGCATTGATGGAAACAGGATCAATACATCTACGTATTCTAGCATTGGCCGTTAGATTGGTACCACAGGGAAAAAGTCTCTAAAGTGTATCTTTGTATGCTCTGTGAGGCCTCATTGGTTTCGGTAGTTTAACAAATCCTACCTAGTTCTGGTTCACTCAGTACTGCTTCAGAACTAAAAGGTCTGAGACAGAGCAGTGTGAATTCCCAAACCTGTACTTCTGTGCAGAATCAGTCCTACTCTAGTAGGCTCGTCACAGAGCCAAAGCTAACAAACTTGGTTGATCCTTAGGTCCTAAAGCCTGTTGCACAGGGTTGCAGCAACTTGAATCCCTATTGGTAGGGCCCTGTCACAGGGAAACCTCTTATGGTCTTGTGACAGTTTTACAATTATGAAAGTATCATCATGGAACAAGTATGAAAACACATGATTTGACAGTGTTCTAAGTTTGGATTTCAAACAAGACCTTTTTTTTACACTTGTGGATATAAAGTTAGTTTAAGTTTAAGGACAGCAATTACAGAAAAAAAAAAAAAGAAAAAAGAGATTTTACCTAAAAATAGAGAAGTAGTAGATTCACAAGTTATATGATTAATGAAATCTTGGTATCTGTAGTATGCCATGTGTATTACAATCCTCAAAGAACACAAACTGTGCTAGTATGTGGCTGCTTGAAGGGTAGTTCTTACAGTCAGAGGGGTACAGCTCTGCTTACATCACTTTCAGAAATGTTCTTAACTATTCCTCCATCCATAGACAAAGTAAGGAGCTGATGGTTGCTGAAACAGAACAATACTTACTTTGTGAAATCTGACAAGGTATTAAAATGTAGCTCTACTATTTTTATCTTGTAAATGTATTCACAAAGGAAGCACGTTTCCCTTGTGGTCTGTTTCGATATAGAGGGTCTTCCACATAAGTGTTTGATATTTATCTCTGTATTATCCACACTTCTGTAAAATCTACCTATAATGTTGGTGTTTGTCATTTGTGCTGTAAGATATTGGAGGTTTCTTTTTTTCCTTTTTTTGTTACAGATGTTTGCCAATATAGAAAGGTGTATCCTTTTAATGGAGGTTCTCCACTCGTCCAGTCATCGGCTTACGACTTTCACTTTAGCTGGAATCAAGTTCCTTACGCTGTTGGTAAGAACATACCTCTTTTACCCTTTTTTCCTTACTGTTTAGGCTTGCACTTGGCTGTTGGTGGAATTGCAGCATGTGTGCTAGGAATATATAAGAATAAATCTAAAATTAAAAATAATTTAACATACATAAATCTATTTTTAATATAATAAAATTTAATAAATATGGGTTAATAAATTCCTATAAATAAGAATTTCTTCATGGAGAGGGTGGTTAACCGTTAGAATGGACTGCCCAGGGAAGTGGTGGAATCCCTATCCCTGGAGAGGTGTTGACATAACACCAAGGTGTTGAAGGATTTTTTGAAACAGCAAAAATCCCATGGCTTGCTGCAGCTGAGCAAACCAAGCTACCAGGGCAACTATGAGAAGTTCCCATGACAGTGTTCCCACATCGCCCAATTGAGGAATTTAGAAAAATATTGTTACCAGCCTCTGGCTTCAAGGACAAGGTCTACGTGACTGCTAATCACAAGAGGGGTTGTTTTCTTGCAGGTGGGGTTGTTTTCTTGTAGTTGTTTGTCTGAGTGCTTTTGACCAATAATCTTGTGTGAAACACTGTCCGCCCCTGTTAAGTTCACTATAAAAGTTAGGCTATTCGGGCAATAAAATGGAGCATGATCTGACTCTACTGGTGTCTGTCGTGCTTTCAGCCATGCTTCCTGCAACACCAAGGGACATAATGATGGAACTTGGTAGGTCAGGTTGATTGTTGGACTTGAAGGTTTTTTCCAACCTAGATGATTCTGTGGTTCTCTAAGTGTGTTGCATTCATGATGCCACTTCAGCTAAGATTCTGCATATGGTATCTTTAATAAGTGGAGCCTTGGGGCCAAGTTTTTCCTCTGATAAACTTTGTTTTTTCCTTTCTCTTTTTTTCTGTTTTTTATTTTCCATTCAGTTTATATTCTGCGAGGCATGGAGAGTGAAGTTTTCTTCAGGCTTGTATCTGAATGTCCAACAGTACAGTAGACAAATCTTGTCATAGGAAAGGGAGATACCAGAGTAGGTCAGATACTCAAGAATTGTTTTCAGGGAGCATCTGAGAAACATTTACATTAATCATTCTTCCTTGCAAAATAATTTTTGTTTCATTGCAGTCTGTGCTTTCCCTTCTATCCTTGCCTTCACTACTGATTCCATTGAGATCCGATTAGTGGTGAGTGGAAACTTAGTCCACACAGCAGTTGTGCCTGAGCTTCAGCTTGTAGCATCAAGGGTAAGACACGAGAAAAGCATGTTTGCCTGTTTGTGAGGTGTTGGGACCTAATTCACATAAAGAGTTGCTGAAGCCCAAACCAAACCAAAACTGACACATTTTCTGATTTGCATTAACTGTTAATTTGTGTGTTCTTAGCTTGTAGTGAGTACAGTGAGAATCAGAATTGATCTAACTGTCCTTTATTGCTTGCAGTAATGCAGAGCTGAAGTATTTGATTATTTACAGGGCAAATGCTCTTCTGAACATCACAGAAGTTCTCCCCATTTACAGTGAGATAGCCTTTCTGTGGCCAGCTGTAGTTAACTTAGCAGCAATACAGCAACAGTGGCAATAGAACATAGTGGACAAACATTTAAGCTCTTCTTCAGCAAGTGTTTAAGAAAGTTTTGCTGTACTAATGATGAGTTCTTTGTGATTTCAGTCAGATATTTATTTTAAAGCTACTGCTGCAGTAAGGGGATCATCTCATAGCAGTTCTAAGGAAATGAGTTCAAGTTCTCCTCAAGCACCGACGGCTTATGAAATACCAGAATGTCCTCTTTCTTCTTCAGAAGGTAACATGGTTCCCAGGCTGCTTGAAGCTTTGATTATTATCTTTAGTAAAATGAAATCAATCCGTTAAAAGATTTTGTTTTCATGGCTGAGAGTCTGGAAGATGGAAACCTTATCCAGAGATCTGAAACACCTGGCTGAGCTTTTGCCCCATAGTATCTCTTCTGAATGCACAGCAGCATTGTTTTGAAGAAATCATGTCTGTAGGAGGGGAAGAATTAAGCTTCACTACCTTAATGAGTCTTTGGCAATATGGCCAAGACTATAAAGCAAAAAGAGGTATAAAATTGTGGGAAAACTTTCAGACTTCACATAGTCCATTCCTTTCATTTATGGACAGCTAAACTATCGATAGCTAATTAAACTAATGAAAACTAAAGGCAAGAAGTATTTCTGGTCTCAAAAGAGTTAATAAATTTAAAGTTAATAAATGCACAGTAAATTTGGTGTAACATGATCTGTGAACAATCAATCTACAGGGATAAATAATAGAGAAACAAAGGAACACCAACTATATAATGCAAGATGTATGCAGATCTTGTTCATTTAGATGTATTTAAATCTGCTGCTGCACTGTTGACAGAAGAGGAAAAGAGAAAGGAATCTGAATTTCAGTTTTTAAGACAGGCAATATGCTTTTTCTCAGTAAGCCAAGTTGTCAGTCTGCAAAATGTGGACGTATTTCTTCCTCCTCCTAGCCTATTTATAGTGAAAGATACAGTACAAGGAAGATCTTTGTTACTTGGGTTAAAAAGCACCCCACATAATGTTTATAACTTTTCTGTATAACTTTTCATTGGAAGTATTTAGAACTGATACTGGTATGAAAGTGTAATGTTTGAAAATGTATGAAAGTGTTTTCAGACTATGCCTTAGTCTAGTTAAATGTTAGATGGGTAAAAGCAATCTTATATTGGGTGTACAAATTGGTATTAAAGACTCTATGGGTTTTTAGGATACAATAATATATTAAAAGGTTAACTTTGTATGTACTTTAAATGCGTCCTTCTGATGGACTTCAAGTGCATCGATGTAGAACTGGTATTTTAAGACTCAAGCAGAAAGACTGATGTTTGTGTTATGAAAATGTTCCCATAGAATGTGGTATTATCCAGCACTCAGTTCTAACAACCGGGTTTGAGATCACTTTAAGGTAGCTCATTTCAGAAGAAAATCCTTTTTCTACTGCTTCCTACTACCCTCTGCATTTCTGAGAGAGAGGAAATGTTAACAGTGAAACTAGAACTGAAGATAATGCTATCACTGAGATTTTTCAGTTCAGCATACCAAAAGAAGGGGGTATTTCAGGCACCAACAATACGTGTGGTATTAATGACAGATGCAGAAATTGCTTTGGTAGCAGTGCTCTCTTTTCTAATGTTGATTAAATTTGTCTTAGTAATGAGAGATGAGTTATAGAAGTGGATCCACTTTGTCCTCCAAACATATTTGTTTATTTTTTTGCTACAACTTATTTTGTGAAACACCTAGACATGGTGAGGGGGAAGGAGGAAGAGCTCCTTCACTTGGAATAATCAAGTCTGTAGGAGGTGAAGAAAAACTCTCTTAAAAAAAACGACACCAAAGAAAAGCTTGGCTGATAGTCAGTTTCATGAGCAGCCACAGATGTAACACCGCAGTGGGGTTATTTGGGACATTTGCAAAACAACTAGTATCCTGAAAGAGGAACGCATTGAGGAGTGCAATCTCTAGGATGCATCCTATAGGACACACCTGACAAAGAGGCAGAGCTGAATTAATGAGTAGTAATGCTGTTCTTGAACATTTGATTTAGCTTATGCTTTCTAGCCTTCCTTTCAAAAGGGTGAATTTTGCTTGCCATTCTTCCTCCATGAACTCATTCATGGAAGCACGCATTCTTGTATGTACGTTCTTGAAAAGAGAGAGATTGCATGTATTTCATTTTCCTTTTATCGGTGTTGACGGTAAGAATTTGCTGGTTGATCAGTGTTTCAAGTTGTGGTGGACTTAAGGAAACATTGCATCTTCTTTTCTCTTACACTTTCTATGGGAAAAGAAGGTCATAAAGGTTCCAGAAGCTGCCCTGATTCATGTTTATCTATTATCAGAATTGAAGGCAGCACATGTGATCTTGCTTTTGTATTTACGGTTGGATCCACACTGACTATACCAGCTAGACTAGTAAGAGAGTATACTTTTGTCAGAAAATCTTGTTTTACTTGCATTTTAAGAAACTTGGCTTTTAGTTAAGAAACTACTCTTAACAATAGCTTATTTCCAACTGCAAATAGTAGTGTGTCATTTATTTATTTATTTATTTTAAATTTCGGAGTTGTGTATTCCACTCATGTCTATCTTTGTGGAAAAAAACATTTAGCCGTGGTGGTGGATGCTGTGCTATTTTTGCAGTTGGAATATGCCTTGAACCTAACTTGCCTAACTTTGAAGAACTGATAAGCAAAACCAGTCCGCATCCAAAAGGTTTTCAGACTCTGTTAAGGATCCAGGTATCAGCTGCTAGGCTGGATGGTTCCAGAATTTAAAGTTAACCCTTCTTCCCTTGCCTTTAGTTTGTATCTGTCGTATTTTCACCGTCTTCTAGCAGTGTAGTTTTCACTGTTTTGAGGCTCCTATTATTTATTGCCGCAGCACCATCTGATGGGAAACTCTGCTAGTGAACTGAAAGGGTTGCTTACTGGAACTGTAGAGTCTAGATAGAGTTCACAAGCAGTCTTCCTGTCACATTGCTGCTTACACTCAGAGAAGCAAAATTGTTTAACTTTGCTTTTATGGCAATGCTGTCTGTTAGGTGATTCATCTCTTTGGAAGTATTAATTTCAAACCACCACTGTCTTTTTCTAATTTGCTGTTTCCTGACTTTCTCCATCTTCAGGAAAAGACTCTCGTCTCCTTGTCTTCAGATTGAGTGCTGTCCAAGAAGATATAGAAACAAAGCAGATGATAAGAAGCAAATATGACTGCAGAGAAAATAAATTGGAGAGAACAAAAGGTAGCTTTATTATCTTGTATGAAAAGTGTCCACTGTGGTATTGTGCCAGTAGTTGCCAGGGTTTATTAGCTCCCTTGAGGCTGTTGTAGGTATTCACCTTTAGTTTTATCTCTGGACAGTTAATTCAAACTTTAAGCTTATGTGTGAAAATAACATAGGGTACGGTCCAGCCTATCATTTGAGAACTTGGTAAAACAATACCATGTTACTTGGCAGTCACTACTGATGAAAAGCTCTGGTGAAAAACAGATATGTTGCTTTCAGGATTGAGGGGTATAAGAAAAATTACGCATGGATGTAAGACTGAAATAAAGGTCACTGTGAGGTAGAAGAACAATGGCAAATCTTTTTTAATTAGTAATGCTTAGAATAGTTTGGGTATTGCAGATTATTTTAGTAGATGTAAACATTTTCCGATATTCAGCATCAAGCTTCCTTGGAAAGCTGGAAACTGCAGAATAGTAAAGAAAAAAACATATATTTACTCTTTTACTTGCAAAAGGAGTAAGGGGGAAAATAGTTTTCAAAAGACTTACTGCCTTTTGTCTTTTTCTAGAATTTAATATTATCCTGTTGGGATGTTTGTAATTGTGTGGTGCTCAGGTATCAGATACCCATTGTACTAACCATCATACAAATACAGAACAAAAATTAAAAAATAAAAAAAAACAGTCTTTACCCCAAATACTTACAACCTAAATTGTTTTTTTTTCTTAGGCTGCCATTTGTATGCCATTAATACTCACCATGGCAGTGAACTGAGGATTGTTGTGGCTATTCGGAACAAACTACTTCTCATCACAAAGAAATACAATCCATGCAACAGTTTAACCAGCAGCTCTGTGCCGTCATTACCTGAATCTCCAGTAGATGAGTTCCAGTACATCTGGGTATGTGTAATCTAATCACTAATCACTTTTACAGACTGGGCAGCACTCAGCTAGTGGAGGAAAAAGGCAAAGAGCATGCATTTTATCATCTGGAACCTCCACAGATGTAAGTGAAAAGCAATACAATGGAGATCCACCATTGATATGCCAAAGAAATATTTCAGACTTCTTAAATTGTCATCTTGTTCTGTATCATGCTTCTCTGCTTAGATTACATCCTTGTAAATTCATGGAGTAATGCAATATTCACACTAAGAGCCTGAAAAAGAGAATAATACTATTATTTATCTCATAGGAAATATGCTTTTCTGACCCTCCAGTGGTTATGACACTGGTGGATGGACCTACTGGAGACAGTGACGATATGATCTGTGCGGCGTATCGGCATCAGTTTGATTTAGTTAATGAAAGTATTGGGGAGTCCTATAGACTGCATCATGTTGAAGCAAACAAAGTAAATTTCTAGCATTTAAACTATTTTCTTGCAGAATTGGTCCATGCTGTGCTGACCTCCTGGGAGCAGCATTTACTTTTTTAACTTCTCCTTTAGAGTTCTCTGAGGCATTTTTTCCTTTTGGAATGTGTGATAGTAATCACTCCTAAGAGAGGTAGTTATAAGGTATGACATATTAGGAAAGAGGCTGTGTTTCAAGCTCTGGAATATTGTTGTCAGTATAAATGCAAAGCCATTTTTTCTCCTTCCTTAGTCAATATTTTGATTTTTGTCTTTTCTTCATGGTCTCAGTGTTTTATTCTTTAGGAGGTTGCAGCAAAATAATTTCAGGTTTTGGCCACCATTACCTCATTCAGATTTGCCTATTTGCATGTACTAAAACTGAAATATTGGTGTATATCTTTTAGTTCTAAACTGCTGCCCAGCCAAGTAATACATTAACTGTATTTTACTAACTGGGATGTAGGGTTGGGATTTAAGTAAACATCCTGATTTTTGGAAAAGGGTTCAAATGTTTCCTGTTGCTGGGAAGATAATGATCTTCAGCATTTTGAAAATCAAATAATTTCAATAATTTCTTAATATGGATGTGAATGTATAGCTTTAAGCGTAATTAGAAAAAAAAAAAAAGAAGAACCTTTTACAGGGTTACTCTTGTGTTCTGTTGACTTCTCTGCTCATAATGGTATAAGGGACATCTCTTTTGATTTGATGCTTCTTGTTGATTTTTTTTTAAATCATCTGTGTTTTTATTCAGATTTGATGATGAAGAGGGTTGGTACTCCTAGCATTGGCAATACAGTGTTAAGATTCTCCACAGCAATGGGAATCTATTTTAATCTGGATTAAGAAGGAAATAAAATTAAAGAATGTGGACAGTCAAGAATCACCCCCCTCTGTTCTCTTCCCCAGTAACCCTTATTTCCTTTGAGAACACAGACAAAGCAGGAAGTTGATTAGATCTGTGCCAGTGATTTTTGTGTTGTTGAAATTGGTTACCAAATTATTTCCACAGGTCACAAAGCAGAAATGTCTTTCAGTTGCTACAAAGGATGGGTCAAAATGTGTTTTGTATAGGTATATATAAGCTTCCAGGTCTGTTTAACAGTTCTTGTCTTATATTTGTCTTAAATCAAGAGAACACCTACTTTATTGCACAAAGGAAAGCCATGAAGTTCATGAAGTCAATCTCCAGCCCTGCCCAAGTAGCAAATAGTGTGGTCTAGGAGACATTTGTCTAATCCAGTCTTAAGTATTTCATCAGGGAGGTCTCCTTTTCTGAATGTATATACTACTACTTATGGGTGTCTTGTTTTTCTTTTAATTTAACTGTAAAAGACAAATACAGGATTAAAGTATGAGAATATAAGTAGCCTATGCTATGCAAAAACCATTTTAGTTTATCCAGCAGTGGTTCTCAATTTCTAAATTCAGCTTATTCAGTAATTCTTGAAGTACATCCACATCAATCAATGTACCTGTTAGTGGTTTTGATCCAGTAATTGGCACTTTTGATCTTTCTGCTAGTCATGATTTTCAGTCGAGCTTTTTAGATTTCACTTTTTGGAAAGAATTGCTATTTTTAGCATAGCATGTTAATTCAAAGCTACCCTGAAATATCTCAGTTTCCCAAAATTTATATTGTCAAGTAAGTTAGGTATGTTTGTATCATTTTATACTGTAGGTATGTATTTATACTGAAGGTACAAAATTGAATAGGCATTACTGAAACACAGCATTGAATACAAAAGAAATTGATTTCCATCCTATCGGCATCCTGAAAATGAATCACAAAAAAAGAAATAGTTTTTTTTTTTTTCTTCTTTTATCTGTAATTGTGCACCAACTGATTTGATTGCTTCTTAGTCAAAACCTGGTCATAGTAACATCAGTATCCTATCTGCCTGATCATTACCCTTTCCTGTTATCATTGCAGGTAAATTTTGTTGCAGCTATTGATGTATATGAAGATGGTGAAGCTGGCCTACTATTATGTTATAACTGTAAGTAGTTAGGGAAGACTGGAAATGATAATATCTCAACATGTAATTCTTTCTTCATTGGAGTTTAGATCTGTATTTTAAAGTTTCAGTGTTTCATGGAAAGTATTTCAAAATACTTTTTTTTTTTTTCAATTTAAGTGCATATTGGAAGGACTAGAAATGGAAGTACTGTTTTATTGTGGTGTGTGTAATTGGACAGACATTACCATCTTACTCACAAAAGTCCTATTTCTTCAGATTTATCTTATTCTTTGCCTAGTCTCACACTGGGTGTTTCTAGGACATGTACAAATTAGTATTCCACCCCTTTTCTTCTTTCTGCTTTCCCATTCTGTCATTGTGCTTTCTTTCCTTCTGCACACTTCTTTGTGCTGGCACATTTTAAAATTGTAATTCTCTTAATCTCTTTTTATAAAACGGCCTTGGATTTCATATGGATATGCTCTTCTGTGCTGTACGCATGTAGTTTTGCTTTCAGTCCTCAGGAAAATCAAAGTTACGAGTATGAAACGTCCTTTATGAGGTGATGCTGAAGGACAAAGCACAACTTTCTGTTTCAGATGGCATGTCCTATTTGCCTTTCCAAAGAGAGCATTGATGGAAACAGGATCAATACATCTACGTATTCTAGCATTGGCCGTTAGATTGGTACCACAGGGAAAAAGTCTCTAAAGTGTATCTTTGTATGCTCTGTGAGGCCTCATTGGTTTCGGTAGTTTAACAAATCCTACCTAGTTCTGGTTCACTCAGTACTGCTTCAGAACTAAAAGGTCTGAGACAGAGCAGTGTGAATTCCCAAACCTGTACTTCTGTGCAGAATCAGTCCTACTCTAGTAGGCTCGTCACAGAGCCAAAGCTAACAAACTTGGTTGATCCTTAGGTCCTAAAGCCTGTTGCACAGGGTTGCAGCAACTTGAATCCCTATTGGTAGGGCCCTGTCACAGGGAAACCTCTTATGGTCTTGTGACAGTTTTACAATTATGAAAGTATCATCATGGAACAAGTATGAAAACACATGATTTGACAGTGTTCTAAGTTTGGATTTCAAACAAGACCTTTTTTTTACACTTGTGGATATAAAGTTAGTTTAAGTTTAAGGACAGCAATTACAGAAAAAAAAAAAAAGAAAAAAGAGATTTTACCTAAAAATAGAGAAGTAGTAGATTCACAAGTTATATGATTAATGAAATCTTGGTATCTGTAGTATGCCATGTGTATTACAATCCTCAAAGAACACAAACTGTGCTAGTATGTGGCTGCTTGAAGGGTAGTTCTTACAGTCAGAGGGGTACAGCTCTGCTTACATCACTTTCAGAAATGTTCTTAACTATTCCTCCATCCATAGACAAAGTAAGGAGCTGATGGTTGCTGAAACAGAACAATACTTACTTTGTGAAATCTGACAAGGTATTAAAATGTAGCTCTACTATTTTTATCTTGTAAATGTATTCACAAAGGAAGCACGTTTCCCTTGTGGTCTGTTTCGATATAGAGGGTCTTCCACATAAGTGTTTGATATTTATCTCTGTATTATCCACACTTCTGTAAAATCTACCTATAATGTTGGTGTTTGTCATTTGTGCTGTAAGATATTGGAGGTTTCTTTTTTTCCTTTTTTTGTTACAGATGTTTGCCAATATAGAAAGGTGTATCCTTTTAATGGAGGTTCTCCACTCGTCCAGTCATCGGCTTACGACTTTCACTTTAGCTGGAATCAAGTTCCTTACGCTGTTGGTAAGAACATACCTCTTTTACCCTTTTTTCCTTACTGTTTAGGCTTGCACTTGGCTGTTGGTGGAATTGCAGCATGTGTGCTAGGAATATATAAGAATAAATCTAAAATTAAAAATAATTTAACATACATAAATCTATTTTTAATATAATAAAATTTAATAAATATGGGTTAATAAATTCCTATAAATAAGAATTTCTTCATGGAGAGGGTGGTTAACCGTTAGAATGGACTGCCCAGGGAAGTGGTGGAATCCCTATCCCTGGAGAGGTGTTGACATAACACCAAGGTGTTGAAGGATTTTTTGAAACAGCAAAAATCCCATGGCTTGCTGCAGCTGAGCAAACCAAGCTACCAGGGCAACTATGAGAAGTTCCCATGACAGTGTTCCCACATCGCCCAATTGAGGAATTTAGAAAAATATTGTTACCAGCCTCTGGCTTCAAGGACAAGGTCTACGTGACTGCTAATCACAAGAGGGGTTGTTTTCTTGCAGGTGGGGTTGTTTTCTTGTAGTTGTTTGTCTGAGTGCTTTTGACCAATAATCTTGTGTGAAACACTGTCCGCCCCTGTTAAGTTCACTATAAAAGTTAGGCTATTCGGGCAATAAAATGGAGCATGATCTGACTCTACTGGTGTCTGTCGTGCTTTCAGCCATGCTTCCTGCAACACCAAGGGACATAATGATGGAACTTGGTAGGTCAGGTTGATTGTTGGACTTGAAGGTTTTTTCCAACCTAGATGATTCTGTGGTTCTCTAAGTGTGTTGCATTCATGATGCCACTTCAGCTAAGATTCTGCATATGGTATCTTTAATAAGTGGAGCCTTGGGGCCAAGTTTTTCCTCTGATAAACTTTGTTTTTTCCTTTCTCTTTTTTTCTGTTTTTTATTTTCCATTCAGTTTATATTCTGCGAGGCATGGAGAGTGAAGTTTTCTTCAGGCTTGTATCTGAATGTCCAACAGTACAGTAGACAAATCTTGTCATAGGAAAGGGAGATACCAGAGTAGGTCAGATACTCAAGAATTGTTTTCAGGGAGCATCTGAGAAACATTTACATTAATCATTCTTCCTTGCAAAATAATTTTTGTTTCATTGCAGTCTGTGCTTTCCCTTCTATCCTTGCCTTCACTACTGATTCCATTGAGATCCGATTAGTGGTGAGTGGAAACTTAGTCCACACAGCAGTTGTGCCTGAGCTTCAGCTTGTAGCATCAAGGGTAAGACACGAGAAAAGCATGTTTGCCTGTTTGTGAGGTGTTGGGACCTAATTCACATAAAGAGTTGCTGAAGCCCAAACCAAACCAAAACTGACACATTTTCTGATTTGCATTAACTGTTAATTTGTGTGTTCTTAGCTTGTAGTGAGTACAGTGAGAATCAGAATTGATCTAACTGTCCTTTATTGCTTGCAGTAATGCAGAGCTGAAGTATTTGATTATTTACAGGGCAAATGCTCTTCTGAACATCACAGAAGTTCTCCCCATTTACAGTGAGATAGCCTTTCTGTGGCCAGCTGTAGTTAACTTAGCAGCAATACAGCAACAGTGGCAATAGAACATAGTGGACAAACATTTAAGCTCTTCTTCAGCAAGTGTTTAAGAAAGTTTTGCTGTACTAATGATGAGTTCTTTGTGATTTCAGTCAGATATTTATTTTAAAGCTACTGCTGCAGTAAGGGGATCATCTCATAGCAGTTCTAAGGAAATGAGTTCAAGTTCTCCTCAAGCACCGACGGCTTATGAAATACCAGAATGTCCTCTTTCTTCTTCAGAAGGTAACATGGTTCCCAGGCTGCTTGAAGCTTTGATTATTATCTTTAGTAAAATGAAATCAATCCGTTAAAAGATTTTGTTTTCATGGCTGAGAGTCTGGAAGATGGAAACCTTATCCAGAGATCTGAAACACCTGGCTGAGCTTTTGCCCCATAGTATCTCTTCTGAATGCACAGCAGCATTGTTTTGAAGAAATCATGTCTGTAGGAGGGGAAGAATTAAGCTTCACTACCTTAATGAGTCTTTGGCAATATGGCCAAGACTATAAAGCAAAAAGAGGTATAAAATTGTGGGAAAACTTTCAGACTTCACATAGGCCATTCCTTTCATTTATGGACAGCTAAACTATCGATAGCTAATTAAACTAATGAAAACTAAAGGCAAGAAGTATTTCTGGTCTCAAAAGAGTTAATAAATTTAAAGTTAATAAATGCACAGTAAATTTGGTGTAACATGATCTGTGAACAATCAATCTACAGGGATAAATAATAGAGAAACAAAGGAACACCAACTATATAATGCAAGATGTATGCAGATCTTGTTCATTTAGATGTATTTAAATCTGCTGCTGCACTGTTGACAGAAGAGGAAAAGAGAAAGGAATCTGAATTTCAGTTTTTAAGACAGGCAATATGCTTTTTCTCAGTAAGCCAAGTTGTCAGTCTGCAAAATGTGGACGTATTTCTTCCTCCTCCTAGCCTATTTATAGTGAAAGATACAGTACAAGGAAGATCTTTGTTACTTGGGTTAAAAAGCACCCCACATAATGTTTATAACTTTTCTGTATAACTTTTCATTGGAAGTATTTAGAACTGATACTGGTATGAAAGTGTAATGTTCTTTTTTCCTTCTGCATTTCAGGTGAAGTTCCAGGCTGGAGAAGTGGGCCCACGTGAACCTGATGAGGTTCAACAAGTCCAAATGCAAGGTGCTGTACCTGGGTCAGGGAAATCCCAGATATGAAGACAGTCTAGGAGAAGCACTCATTGAGAGCAGACCTGCAGAGGAGGACTTGGGAGTTCTGGTGGACAAAAGGCTCGACATGAACCAGCAGCGTGCACTTGCAGGCCAAAAGGCCAACTGCATCCTGGGCTGCGTCAACAGAGGAGTGGTGTCCTGGTTTCAGTTAGAACAGAATTTTCTTCCTAGTAGCTGGTGGAATGCTGTGTTTTGGCTTGGGATGAGAAGAGTGTTGATAACACCCCGATGCTTTAATTGTTGCAGAGCAGTGCTTATACCAAGCCAAGGACATCTCAGCCTTTTGCTCTGTCCTGCCAACAGGCAGGCTGGGGTTGCAGTAAGAGCTGGGAGGGGACAGACCCAGGACAGGTGACCCAAACTAGCCAAAGGGGTATTCCATACCATCTGATGTCATGCTAAACAATATATAGGGGTGGCTAGCTGGGGGGAGGGGGCCGGACTGCTCAGGGTTAGGCTGGGCATCAGTCAGCGGGTGGTGAGCAATTGCATTGTGCATCACTTGTTTGTACATATTAGTAGTAGTAGTACTATTATCACCATTGTATTATTATTATTATTATTATTATTATTATTATTATTAATTATTATTAATTATTATTTATTATTATTATTATTATTATTATTTTATTGTTGTTGTTGTTGTTATTATTATTTTCCTGTCTTATTAAACTGTCTTTATCTCAACCCATGGGCTTCACTTTCCATTTCTCTCCCCCGTCCCAGAGAGGGAGGGGGGAGGGTGAGCGAACGGCTGCGTGGTGTTTAGCTGCCGGCCAGGTTAAACCACGACAGTCTTTTTGGTGCCCAACGTGGGGCTCGAAAGGTTGAGATAACAGCAGATCTGACTAGAGGGTGTTAAACTAAAATTGGTATAAGTATTAGACCTGCTTAATAGTCATTTGTCATAATGCTGATTGCTTTAATCTCAACTCTGCTGTGCCTGTTTTCCAAATTGAGTATTATAGTACGTTATTTTCCGTATTTGCTCTCTGTCATGTTTTTTATCCTCTCCGGGCCCTGGTTTCAGATCATTATGGTACTGAGTGTTGTAGCAATGGCTTACGAGACGATGAGATATCTGGTCATGACTCTAACTTGGTATTTGTACTCAGTGACATCGTCGACTCTGTACCTTGGAAACTGTATCTTGGAAACTATTAGCAATTATACCTATTGCTTTTTTCCATTAGGGAGTCAATCTGTGGAGGGGAAAGGGGAAGATATTTTTTCTTACTTGATTACTCTCCCTTTCTCCTTCACCACCCCTGTATCCTCCTTGATCACTCTCCCTTCCTCCTTCACCACCCTCTTATCCTCTGAGCTTGTTACAATAGCTCTCCAAGATATTGAATATCCTTGGGATACTCAGACCAGCATAGTCTTGTTGTTCTGCCTCCTGAATGCGCTTCAGATTCTGCTTAAAGTTAAACAACTACTTAGGAAGTTCATCCGCAGATCTGCCCGGAGGCAGTATAGTTGTGGATGGCAGGGAGTGTGGGAGGATATGGGCAGGCATCTAGAGCAGTTGGCACCCCCAGTGTTTTGGAAATTCACCCCTGAACAACTGCAAAATCCTCAAAAACTGGCAGAATGCTTGAAAAAAAGGTGTCATGATTCTGGCAGTTCCAAAGTAACACAAATCATTGTAACGTGCTGGGGCCTGGCTCATGCCTATCGAGCTGCCATTGATACTGCTATCAACTTAGTGACAGACCCTGCAGCCACTCCAAGCCCTGTGACAGATCCAACGGCCACTGTGACCCCTACGGTGGACTCTGCAGCTGCTCCTGCAGCCGCTCCAGTTCCAGCTCCTGCAGCTGCTCCAGTCCCAGTTCCTGCAGCTGCTCCAGCTCCAGTGGTGGACTGGCAGCTACGTAGTTAACTAGTTGTGCCAAAGGGTTTGTGTTGAATGCACAGAAAAATATGCAGATCCCAACAATAAAGAGTTGTCTGTAGGCATGACACTGAGTACAGATGTTGTCCACAGGTTCGTGCCCACTGCACCGCGCCAATAAGCATCCAGAGTCCGAATGCACATGAAGGTCTTTTAATTACATAATTACTTACAGAACTCTGCAGAGTCAGGTACTTGGCTATCTTTGGCACAGCACGCACATCTCTGACTTGAATCACCATCATTTATACACAGGAAACTTGTGAAAACTCTCTCTTTGGCTCCTTTTGATTGGTTATTACAGCTCACCTAACTTATCTCTACTGAGCTTGTGCATTAAAGAGGAATACCGGGGGGGGAAGGGGGAAAGGGGGGGGGGGGGATGACACTGAATCCCACATTAGCATAGATTAGCATTTTGACAGGTGTGATTTTTAATGTGCTAATGACCCTTAATGAGAAAAAGGTTACTATACATGTAGGTCAGTCTGGAGCTGGTTTTCCCCTTCTTGTTTTTTCCCTTTTATCCCTTCTCTTCCTTGCTTCTGCTAGCTCAAGGCTACCTGTCTCTCTCCTTCTTTATTTTCTCAGCTAAAAGACTGCACAAGCTACAGGCCTCCCTATTTTCTTCAACATTTCCTTGTTTGTTTGTTTGTTTGTTTGTTTTTTCCCCAGCTTTGGGACTACACAGGTGTGGTTTGATATTTGCCAGTATAGCTAAAACTCACACCAGCCTGCTCACGCACAATAAGCAGTAAGATTTAAGGACTGTTTTCATCTGCTTCTTCCTTAGTAACATCCTTCTTATGTTTTAGATATGCTGTAGTTAAATCAACACGAAGTTACTACTTGTGGAGTAATTGCCTTAAGTGACTAGGCATTATAAGCACACCTCCATCCCAAAAGCTACCCGCCTCCAAGGTGCAACCACCCCTCACTGAGCACGCCCTCGGAATTTCTCAGAGCCTGTACCTTTAAACGCAAGTGAGATCATTTCTACCAAGCACAACCCAGATACGCATGACTAGAGTCACTCAAGCTCCACCTATAAGATAGAAAATAATATAAATTGGCTTAAGAGAAAGGGGATGTTAGGGAAGATACTATCAGGAAGGATTCCTTCTGACATCACTCGACAGGCTGAGCCTCTCACTCCCCCACCCCCACTCCATTGGGACGCCGTGGGGTAAGATCTGAACGCTTGCTTATACCAGGCGTCTCTGTGGAATCTTAGAAATCTCTAGAGTTTTGATGCTTTTTAATGTCTTAATACCTAGGCTGTGTACCTGTGCATTTCATGCATGCTAGCTTGCTTTTGCAGACGGTGAATTTATCACTGACAATCCAAAGAACCTGTGTACCTGTCGCCGTAAGAAATTGCACTTAATTGCATTCTTCCTAGCTGTGAGAGTTCTCCTTGAATGCGACTAGAGCGAGGCCGTACTGCGTTGTTGGTGAATCCGTGACCGTGATAGTTCAGCACCCTGAATCCGACGGGACCCATGACGGTCAATCGGCTACACCCCTTAACGCGACACTACTAGAGGAAGAAGATGACAGGGCTTGCATGCACTGCATTAGGCTTTGCATGTGAAAACACCCCCAAATAATTTCACGTACATTTAACGTTTTTAAAGGGAAAAAAACAGGAAGGTGTAGTCTCTCTGTAAGCTACAGCCCTACATAGTTAAGGCATCAGCATTCATTCCTTTGCTTGATAGCAAAGTATGAACATACAGAAGAGTTAAATATTTTCTTTGCATTCTTAAAGGCGATTTTTCAGACTTGGGCTTCAGTTGTTGGAGTTGAAGAGATCAGTAGACATCCTTACTTTTACGTTAAGACCAAAATCTTTATCTAAGATTGTGTTATCGAACGCAACTAAACTCCCACCCCCACATGTTTTTTTTTGTAACTTCGCAATGATCTTGCTGCAGTCCCACTCTGATGGTCTTTCAGTAACATGCAAACTGCCGTGGCAGATTCTGTTACAGTGCTTTTCTATTGACAGTGTGCATAACACTCAAGGTAAAGCCCCTCATTTCGCAGCGGGGACATAAAGTGTTTCTTTGGACCCTGCTGCTTCTGTTAGTACTCATTTTTTCACAAACTTGTTGAACCTGAGCCGTGCCTACCGAGCCAACGAATGCTTTGATGACACAGTATTTTGTCAAAGCAGTTTTGCTTTTTGGAGCTACAGAAGCAGCTCTGGCTACGTGATAGGGAATTGTGCTGCATTGGCAAAACCAGACTTAGCTCCAGACTTACAACACTTGCTAACTCGATCTATTTCAAATCTCATTTTAACTTTAAAGGACAATCAGTTTTGTGGCTCCTGTCTTACTAATTTGCCTTGTTTTGCATGGAAGGGCAGCCTGTGAATGTTTTGCTTTATTGCATGCTTCAAAAAAAGGCTGAGGAAGAGACTGGAGGAACCTTTTCTATTCTATGGACTTTCCCCCGAGAGTGTGGAATTGCAGGCTACTTGGATGAATGCTCCAATGTGAGTAAGGGAGCAGACCTCAGCCAAAGGAGGTGGAATCCTTGCTTAATAGTAAGTATCACTGTGGGGACATCTTTGCTTAACGGGAGCCATTTAAACTCTTCATAGAAACAAAATAAGCTGGACATCTTATGCTTGGAAAGCAGTATGGTTACACAGCTGCTAACATAATGACTTGAGTCTACCGCTCTGCAACTTCAGGTTTTGTTTTCAAGCAGTGCATACATCAGTTTAAGCTTTGGACAAGGAGATTTGCAATGCAAATAGTGGTAAACCAGAATCAGCGGCGCTGACGAGTGTAATGGTGAAATGCAGCAAATCAAGTATTCCTGGAGAAATGTGAGATTGCAAAACTAGCAAGCCATGAAGCACTTTTGTTGTTGTTGTTGTTGTTGTTTTTTAAATCAATTCTTATATGCTGAAATAGCACCTTCAAGACAATCTGTTTATCTAGCCAGGTAACGGTGTCTCCCTGTAAACAGGAAGGAAATGCCAGGAGCAGCCATACCTCTTTGCTGTCAAACTAAAGAGCAAGTCGAGGCCAACATCATGCCATAGTGCAAAGGCTTGCTAAGAAAGATCATTCTAAGAGGTCTGCAAGAAAAGATGACTTACTTTGTCATAAGTTTGTCAAATAGAATGGACGAGTTAGTAGTCGAGTACCGACTGTGTCCGACTCTACAGCTGCGGCGCAGCTCCAAGTCCCTGTTTTCTCCGTGGACTCGTCTCACAGTTTTTGCACCAGCTCTACTCCTCAATGTTCTGGTGACTGAAACGCAGAAACAAAGGATTTTGAAACAGTGAAGATGGGATTCTCCTTATTTCACCGTTGCTCTTGTAAAATGGAAACAGACAAACAAAAAAGGCACCCTGAAGTGGATTGAGTTTTCTTTACATTTCAGGTCAGAAGTTGGTGTCACAACCACTGCATTCCACTTCTTTATCGCTCTGCACGTTTAAACTGTCTACTTAAAACTGGGACCTGTAGGGAAATTTTTAAAGAGACTGAAAGCTAGCCAGACAAAAACAAACGTGCAACTTTTGTTCCACGCAGGAGGGAAATCTACTCCAGTTATTTCTGTCTTGGAAAAGTGAGAACAATCAACACCTTTCTCTAAGGTGTTTTCACTCCATTCATGTCAAACTGTATCTAACAGTGCTCAAAACAAACACTATGACATTGCAAGCCTCTTCCTAAGAGGTGTATGTTTGATTACTCTGTTTATGCATGCAGCACTTCCATTTCCTGCATTAGGATCTAACAGCTCAAGGAGGGAAGAATCGTTTCAAGAGAAACACCCAAACACCACATAACTCAAACTCGTGCTTTTTAGAAAAAAGCCTGCCCATTGTTTATCATACAGCACCCTTTGGCACAGGTTTGTTGCTTGCACTGTCATTAAAAGAGCCAAGAGGACAAGGGGAAGGGAAGAGCTACACCACTGTGCTGCTAGGATCACAGCTAAGGTTTACTTTTGTGGTTGCCAACTATAAAACTAAGTTTGAAGTTATCAAGTATCGATTTACTTTGCACAATTAGAACAGTTTGCTTTGTGCCTACCAAGCTGCAATTCACACTGCTCCCTCCCCAAGGAATTCATAAAATCTCCTATTTGCACCTACCTCTCTTCACAGAAAAGTCACTGAGGAGTGAATTCAGCTGACTACAGAAGGCTTTGGGGCCAAATGAAAGCCATGGAGTGACCAAGTGCCATCCTCTTCAGTAACCAGCGCAAATAGGTATCCCGGGGACTTACAGCCACTTACCTGTGTTATATTCTTTTTTTCGTTCCAATTTTGGCTTTCTCAACTGCCTACATTAAGAAAGAGGACAGGGCAGAGAAGGGAGAAAAGACTTGTTGTATTAGACCCATCAAGGATGGGAAATTTCACCATGTTTACAAGCCAGTGCTCCATGGTATACAAAGAGAAGCCTGTAGGCCTCACGCAGGATCCACATCCCAAGTCTGTTGCGTGCCATATACACGCGGTTCTGTATGTACCCACATTTCCTAGCTTGCTCATGTTGAATTCTCAAAATTATGAGCAATAGCACCCAAGTGGAAAAGATACATGTCCTGGTTTCAGTTAGGACAGCGTTAGTTCTCCTCCTAGTAGCGGGTAGGTTGCTATATTTTGGCTTAGAATGTGTGAAAGGATGTTTAGAAGAGTGCTGATACCACCCCGATGTTTCAATTGCTGCAGAGCAGTACTTACAACAAGCCAAGGACCTTTCGGTGTCTCACTGTCCTACTGGCGATCAGAATCGGCGCACAGCAACAGCTGCGAGGGGACAGACTCAGGATGGCCGACCCCAACTGGCCAAAGAATTCTATGCCTTATGGCAACACGCTGCACCATGGATAGGGCGGGGCAGCCGGGCTGCTAGGGGTTACGCTGGGCACTGGTCAGCGGGTAGTGAGCAACTGCATTGTACATCACTTGTTTTGTACACATTACTAGTAGCAGTACTATCATCATCACCATCATTATTATTATTTTCCTGTCTTAATAAACTGTCTTTATCTCAACTCGCGGTCTTCACTGTCCCGTTTCTCTCCCCCATCCCAGAGAGGGAGGTGGGAGGGTTGCAGAAGGGCTGTGTGGTGTTTAGCTGCCGGCCGGGTTAAACCACAACACCACCTCAAAGGGGTTGAGAAAAAAAACAGTTTTTTTAGAAAAGCGGAAGACTTTCACTGAGAAGAGGGATTCTAGTTTTAAGGTACTGGTACGCCATCAGCATGCTCATAGGCCTCTGCTGATTTTAGCCGGAGGTTTATCAGGCCACAACTCACTGCACATGCTTTCTCTCTTGCTTTTCAATCTACAAATTGAACAGAGATTGAACATATAGAAATACAGTACCTTGAAAAGCATCTTCTCTTGACATTTCCCCTCAGTATCGCCATACTTTCTTCAAAGCTGGAGACTGAACACCGCAGGATGCTTTTGCTCATTGATCTTAAACGGTGTCCGTTGAAACATTCAATACTGGGAGAAGAATAATCCTAGGGAAAGAAGGAAACAAGAATATATTTATGTGAACCACGTAGATTCAGATAAAGAAATTCTGCCTCACGCAAGTTTAATTGACCCTCCTGACTTGGTAGTGGGGCAACTAATGGCAGGCAGACATTTCCCCACTTCCCTTTCCCCACCGTTTTCTTGTGGATAACTTAAGCTTAATATCCTTGGAAAAAAGATATTGCAGCAAAACCTTTCACATAAACTTAGTGTTTCGTGAAAAACTACAACAACAAAACATTAAATTCAATTGGAATTTTTTTCAATACATTCAATTGGAATTTAAATTCAAAACTTTAAATTCAGTTGAATTTAAATTAAAAAAAATAAACTAATTAATTTAAATTAAAAAAAAAATTAATTCAATTGACTGTTCAGAGGAACAGTCAAGCTTGACATTATACATCCTAGAATTAAAATCTAGTTTGAGTTTTTCTCCCATCTCCAGGCCTTGCTAAAGATGCTTATTAGGAGCTCTGTCAAAAAAAGTGAAAGGCTTGTTATATCAAAGCTTCGAACCCTTCTTACTGCCCTTGACCTTCTTCACATTGCTGCTCCTACAAGGGTGAGCACTATCATTTTTAGTACGGGAGGGAAGCTGTGATATCCTTGAGTGGGGGGTCATTCTGTTTACAAAATGAAGTTCCAGTAAGAGTACATCAAATGAACCAACTTTCTTTGAACTTTAATTCATCGCTATATTGAATGAATGACCTCTGGATTTCTCTCTCCCATTTGGAAGTCAATTTGAAAACAAAATACCTCTGCCATAAAGAGCCAGGCATCAGAGACACCTGTTGCGCCTCAAGAACAGAGAAGGTATGAACGACAAGAGCAGCTGAATAAAATGCAACTTGCCATTAGAAATGGGTGTACTGGCATCTACAGGTGCCGCTGGCATCTCCTCATTTTCATTACTCTCTTCATCTGGTTTCTCGTCTTCAGTAGCAGGGTTCTGCTGTGGTGACTTGGAGTTGTCGCATGGAGCACACACTGCAGAGGTGCGACCTTGCAAGAAAGAATAGATACCAAAGATCTTCGTCGTGCATTTTCAGTTACAAATGCAGAGACAAGTCTTCAAATCCTTAGCGTTAAAGCACGTACCTCTTTTCTCACGAGATTCTTTAATTTGTTCACAAAGTCGTCTAAACTCTGTATCCAGTTCGTTCCTCACCATTGAATATGCAGTGTCTTGCAAAACATAGGCGCTGTGACTATCTGAAATTTTACACACTTTAACTGAATGTTGTCTACCAACCAATGAAACTCTTTTGATCACAGAAGAAAATTGCTTTCTTCATAGGTTGGTTCCGAAAGGTTCTCTCAGTGAATATTTTCAGCATAACAACATCGAAGTTAATTAAAACAAAAGCACTAGTTCCTTGGGAACACTTATATCACAATTCCATGCCCAAGTAGCAAAATGATAACATATTTACAATGTGGTAAGAGATGTTCTCTGTGGACGTCCAAAATCATCTAATCCATCCAAAGTCTATTGTCCGCACACAGCATTTATCCATCTATACGTTCGACAGATTTTTTCAACTAGGGCTAAAAAGCACATCCTCACCTGTAGATCTTTGATCCGGGTAGTACTCTAAGGCATTGTTACAGATTAGATCGATGTCCTTCAGCTAGTCTCCGGCAGCGAGGTACTGGCGCGAGTCAATTTGAGTCAGAACTGTTGAAAGATCCATCGGCTCTTTAATCCTTGTGGCATAGTCAGGTACCTGCAGATCAAATACAAGCATTCAGAGGTTTTCTTAACCTTGCACACTGTCTACCAAAATTATTCTGAAGACTTTAAATAAACGACTTCCTAAAAACTCTGAACATTTGCGATGCATCAGAAGATGCTGAAATTAACCAGTTTGCTTCTCAAAAATGGAAGGGCTTTTTCATTTTTTCATTAGAGCGGCCACGAGAGGACAACAAGAAGTAGGGAGGTCAGAAGCACGTGCATGGTAGAGAAGAAACACTGAGGGTGGGAGATTCATTTCACTTTGCTTCAGAAAATCACAACAGTGAAAGCTGAGCAAGCCATCCAGCATTCTCTTTGTTGTTGACATTGAGGAAAAGGTGCATGAATTGCACCTGTGAAGTACCTATTGCAGGCATCTACTTTAGAATGAGATAACTGGGCCCTGAGGTGCTCATTTCTTCCCTCAGACCAGAAGAGGAGCCTAATGACCAGTTCAGATGAGGACATATGTATCTGTCTAGATTTTTCACAGCTCAAGAACCTAGGAGAAAAGGGGAAGAAAAGCCAGTGGAGGCCCACATGAAGACGACTTTGCTGATCCCCAGGTATATTCAAGTTACATCTGTCTTTGAAATATACGCCCCTAGTTTAGGCTTATCTCATAAATTAAGGAGAAAAAGGCATCTAAGCAGCCAATTGGAGGAAAAAGAAAACACACTGCACTTATGGTTGATTCCTATTGAGGAGTTCCAGATGAAACAGAGAACAGGATCTCAAAACTTATTTTTACAAACTGCTGCTCCTATTCCTGTTCCCACAGGAACTGACAGTCCAAGAAAGGGCTTCAGACTTCACTCAAGTAGTCCTGTAAATACTGTTTGTAATTGTAAGGAAAGATCTCTGTGCTTTTCAGTGCTGTGACACGCCTACATATCAAAGCTTTTTCACGAGCAAACTGTGTTGGCATTTGGACTGGCTTTTTAGAATGAAACCAGGGCTTTCAGCGAATAATCCCATAAGACACATTTGAGAGTCAGCAGAAGTAAAAGCACTGCCTCTGCTTCTTGCAAAATCCTAACAGTGCAGCCCTAAAAACAAAGTTGAACCTTCCCCAAAACGCTGAGAAGTACGAACACTGAGAAGTTACAGACACACACGGATCAGCACTACTTTACCTTCTGTGGGTCAACGGGCTTTGCAAATTCCCTGAAACGTCTGTCAGTGGCAAGTCTGTGAGTAACGTCCCTCAAGAAAATTCTAAGGTCACGCAAGGTATCCTCCTCTTCCTCCTCCAGCATCCCTACTTCTTCCTCTTGTGGCTTCTGAGGCTCAGCTGGTGGTGCTACAGGCACAACTTCCAATGTCCAATCAACTTCAATTCATCAGGAAAAATTAGCCAATTTACAGTACTCAAATACAAGCATACGACAAATTACTGACAGAAAATGACCACCAAGGCAAAGCCCAAAGAGCTAGTAACTTCGATAGGAAAGTTTTAGATGTACTTCTCATATCCTCCTCACCTCTTTTCTTTACGGGAGGCTTAGCCACTTCATTTAGAATTAGGTCCTCAAAAAAAGGCTGCTCTCTCTGCCCTACCAGGCAACTCAATATTGCACACTTCTCCAAATTCCTTATTAAATAATTTTTGCATCTAAAGCAGAAGGAGGAGAGAGATTTCAGATTTAAAGCCACAAAAAACTCATCTTCTATTCCAAAAAGACGAGTACCTTTTCAAATTAAGAATAACCTGAAGAACACAAACTGAAAAAAGTTATCTTCCTGGCCTTAAAACGCTACATTTTCACAGGCTGGCACAGCAAATTCAAATATCACCTTTAAGAATCACCTGTAGAATTAAAGCTCGCTGAAGGGATTGTACGCTACACTGATAAAGTAACGGCTTTCACCACATCCAACAGCGCCTCCTTTGTATTTACTTGCCTTGCTGCAGCCTTTACTTAGAACCTTTACGGCTATAGAGGGAAGAGAAAGGCTTCAGCAGACAAGTGAGGGCTTTTTGCTGAGTTTTATTTCTCTACCAAAAGGTGTCTGAAGTAGCTAGTACCTCTACGTCTTCCTCCATTTTCAAGTTCTAGTAATAAAAGGTAGGTGAGGAATTTCACTACTTATTTTAGAAGGAATTTACAGCCTGTACAAAAACTTCTGTGGGAACTCAAGCACTTTCAAAGCAGTTGATAATAAACACGTCTAGGTAAGACCCGTTCTCTTCCCCCAGTGACTGAGACCAAATCATCAGAATGACAACAGCGTGGTCCTGTTTTGGGCACCTTCCCTTAATGTAAACTCTCAGAAGTCAATGAAGTTCTGCACCTACTTTTACTACAGTTTATTTAGGAATACAACTAGAATTCGATTCCAAAGTTACTTTAGCAGAAATTGGAACTCAGCTTTCCAGCTTGGAAAGCTTTGGCCTCTATGAAGAAAGAAACTGATTTATTTATGTATTTTTTAATCAAAGTGTTTCAATTCTCTACTAAATTGCATTATTAGCAGTTTACCCAACATAGCATGGAATGGCAGACTGTCAGAAGAAATCTCTTCAGTAAAAACATCCTCTTGTCATTTCAAGCACTGCATATTCTTGACTGAACCACTTTGTAGCCACCAGAATTATTGTATTAATTTATTATTTGCATGTGTGAGAAGGGGGTGAAAGTCACTTGCTTGACTCAGAAAAAACCTTAAGCAGATGCTTTCACGGTATTCTTTTTCTCTAAGCAAATTTTAAGTGATTTGTTAGGGTGCCTGAGTAATAACAGCATGCATTTAAGAAAGCACAGCATTTTGATGCTGAAAGCATTCATAAATTACAAGACACTGAAGAAATAGTAAGGAAAGTATTGACAAATACCTCTTCTGGGAGATCTGAGTGACGTACGTCAGACAGAGCAAGCAGCAAAACTGGCAAAAATGCTGGAATGTTACGTAGTAGAGTTAGAAAAGTAAGTTTCAAGGCAGGTCCAGCGTTGTCCCACCATAAATGGATATCTGGGACATAAATTGTGCTTGGTGCTGTCTTCTGAGCATTTCGGATCAGCTATTGAAAAGGAAAGCTTGCGTAAGAAAACTAAAACACGTACAAGAACCTCTTAATACATAGCTACATAGCCATCTGACTGCCCCGTGAAATGAAACTACGTGAACAGAGTGGCAAGCATCAATTCACATAAGGAATTTCTCTGTGCACCCTTTCAGATTATCAGTATTCGGAGAACTCTAGTCAGAAGATGGGAAGGATATATTCAGGCAGTGGCTAGACACCGTAGCTATATGGCCACAGCCACAATCATCGCATAACAAAGAAAGGAAATGTCCCGCTTAAGGGACACATCAGTATTCAGTCATGTAACATGTCTGTCCTTACTTGTATGGCTCTCAAACGTTTCCACTAAAGATAAAAATATTTTAAGGTAGTGATGCCATACAAGAAAATGGATTTCCTGCCTAAAAGTAAAAACACCAAATCTGTTCATTTTTTCTAGTTAAAACCACATCACCGTGCAAATGAAGTGTTTTCTGAATGTTAATGCTTTTATTGCACATACTGCAACAGCACAAGTTGTGTATGTCCGTGCGAAAACAAAATAAACAGAAGCCCCAAACCTTGGTTGCCTTACTAATATAATTTAGAAGAAGCCTACAAAAAGTAGCCGACATGCAGTCTGATACAGAGCCATCTACCGGGAGCACACAGTCTTAGGAGGCAATGAGAACTACTTTCTGGATCCCAGTGACATGAGCAGCATTTCTTTCCACGAAGACATGTTCATTAGCAACACCGCCCAGCTTCCTGAGCTGCTAGCAACAGCCTCACTGTAAAACTGGGTATGGAAAATGTGGACATGTACAACATCCAGGTTGTTTGTGGTGCTGTCTAAAAGAAAAGGGGATTTTCAGACAGAAGCAAACATCCCAGCACATTAAAACAAGGCCACCTCCATTACCAATGAATTTTGCTCACCTTACTTGCAACTCGATTGATCCTTTACATACAGTCAGTGAATCCGATGAGAAGAAAAAGAAAAAAAGGTACCTGTCCGCAGATTTCTTCTGGCGATGCAACGTTTGTAAGCAGAACAGAAAGGTCCAGGGTGTGAACGGGAAACTTCTCCAAAGCGTGCAACACCGCAGGTGCCACGTAAGAAACCTGGCCGTACCCTTCTTTTCCTACTATTAGCAGACGGGGCTGGCATGATGTTGGTTCGCAGAAAGCACTCCTAGAACAAGAGTTAAGAAAACAAGCTTATAAATGAGGTGCTGAATAGACACACAGATGTTCCAAGTAATTTTCCTATAGACTTTCTTTTCCCTCCCCAAATAATCCAAATGGCAGCGGTACATTAAATACATGTAAGATTTCCAGTTAAGTTATTCAGTCATTCCAATTGTTTCACCTTCTTCCCTTTGTTTCATCTTCTTCCCTTGTGTTTCCTATTCTTTAATAAACCAAGACAGCAAATTAATATCCCTGCAATCTTGCTTTACTACTAGGAAATAAATTTGTGAGGAGCATTTGTTTCCCCACTACAATCAGGCTGTACCTCTGCTGGCTTAAATCAAAGATGCTAGAGACTTAGCCTTGCTCTAGAGGACAGAAAATCTTCTGGACAGCACAGCAATAGAAACTGAGAAAAATAACTGATCCAGCTGTGACAACATGATCTAACTTTCCAACTGTGGGCTTGCATGACTTCCATACTAAAATATCACAAGATTAACACAACTTGGTGGCTTAACAAATAAAGACACCATTCAATTTTTTCTCAAGGTGTTTTAACAAGCCATTTCTCAGTTTTCTTTCTGCTACATAATTCACTACTGGTTTAACAATCCTGGAAAACACAAGAGCAAAAGGTGGCAACACAAACCCATAAAGTTGGGGTATTTTTAGCTAAAAGGACAGACAGCACATTTATGTGGTCTTGAGTCTTTCAAAGAATGCCATGGATTAAGTCAACGTGTTCTGGTAGTCTACAGATCACTTTGGCTTACGAAGAGAAGCCTGGGCTTTTCAATTTGGTCATTCAGAGCAACTTCGTTACAACTTTAGTCCCTCCACCCTTTCTTCTTGTGAATACCAAGCACCCCTTCAACACACAAACTTGATGTTGCCCCTTCGTCTACCACCCCTCGCACTTTTAACAGCTGGAACTGTTTACAAAGACTCAGCAGACCTGAGAATTTAAACATAACAGGGATCTATCTTTCTTTACCTGCTGAAACAGAGGCATTTTTTCTCTGGTCCGTCAGGCATTCCATCTTTTAATTCATCTCCAGAAACCAAGGATGCATCGTCATCACTGTCAAACATATCATCTTGTAAAATAGGATTGAAATGCTCTGAAAGGCAAAAGAGGTTTGTTAACTTTCCTGAATAGCCTTTGTCTCTTTCTCTTCCATTAATACAGCTTCTAAATCAGTGCCAAAACCCTTTCTTCATTTGAGAGCACACACTGAAAGCTATTTCCTAGAGTTCAGCCCACCACAGATCTAAGGAGATGGCACAAGGCCCTACAAAGCTCTACTAAGTCCCACTGATGTGTACGTATAAGGTACGCTACTCTTGGTGATTTTTTTCTCCCCCTTAGAATAAAGAAGATTACGAACAATTTCTGCAGTTGCTAAATAGCTTAAAAAGAAAACAACAAACAAGACCATTTCTTTCTGGAGGAGGTTCCCACAATGAAAGCACGGGGATTAAGGATGTGATGGCCACAGAATTCCATTCATCTAGTAAATATCAATGCTAATTGATCTCACGTGTATAATACGATCCACAAACATTTAAATTAGGAGACTGGTTAAAAATGATGATAGCTAAAACAATATTTAGCTTAGACCAGTTATACTTGTATCCTGGTCCTGACATTCTTCAGAAAGGAATTAGAAACATTGACCTAGAAATGCTTCCCCTCCAAAGATCTGAGTTTTGATTTTTTAAAGAAAAATAGGTGCCTTATACTTCAAACCTCACGTCAACCTCTACAAATGCTAATTATCTTAGCTGCCGTCAGAAGCAGGATGCTTCAGTAGAGAACGCATCGTCCTTTACTGTGTATTGAGTCATTCAGAGCTTCCATTTGGCATTTCAGTTTTGAATCCACAATAAAACCTATGCGTTATATTCCAGACATGCCCAAAAGAAAGACATGCACATGCAAATAATAAAATTCTACCACCATTATGTCTGAAAGCTATAAGTTGATTGCACAAACCACAAGTTTTTGCTTTAGCAGAATTATAAAGAAGTGGATGCTGTGGTTATACCTTGCTGTCGGTCCTTCTTTAGTGCAAGCTTTGCATGCGGGAAGATCTTCTGCACAACTTGTAAAATATTCTCTACTGATCTTTGAAAAAGTGGCTTGAAAATGGGTGATAGTGCTTGTATGGGTGAAGCCTCGATCCTGTTTGAAGCTGGAACAACCTTCTTCATAGCCATGAAAAAGTCCTTTGCTTTTATTTTAATAGAATTAACGTCTAGTAGCAACTTCTCCCTACCTGCATAAATCTGAGGATAGCATCGGCGTAGAGAGCACAGCGCAGCTTCAGTACAGAGGGATTTGATATCTGCACCACAGTCTCCTAACAAACAAAAATCAAACATTACATCAGTCAAGGCCCAGGTTTACAACATGCAACATTTAAAGAATTTGTAATGCCAAAACCAAACAGCTTAACAGGGAATTCAAAGTGCTACCGCTTGTGAGGAATGTTTTAACATTTCGTGTCCATAAAGAACAATTCTGTTTGAATCCTGTCTGCCTCTGGGCCCTGCACTGGCAATTTAATTCTTGAACCACAGATGCAGTGTGTCCCAGTCTCCCCCTCATTCTACTCAATTTATCAAGTCTTCAGAAAATACTCCTTAAATTTATGAACCTGTTTGCTTTTGTTATTCCGGACTTCTATTTCTAACAGTTACAGCCTTTTTTTTCCTGTCTTCTTCGAGATTAACTTAACACTGCTATAGATGTGACTGTCCCTGGGAATGGCTGGGGAAGAATGTTTTAATTACTCGTGAAGTGTCAATAAGAAAGCTATTTGTGTTTGATGTCTGGGAGTTTCAGAACAACTGATAACAACTAGTGACTGTTATGGGATACTATGCAGACCTTTGGTATCTGGCCAGGGGGCCAAGAGATTAAGAGGAAGAAAAAAGAAGCTGAAGGACGGCTGGCAGACAAGACCTGCAGAAAATGTTCTATAAACTTGGTACAGTGCCAAAGGAGTACAAACGGGAAGGACTTGGAGAGGAAGACTACGAGCCTTCAGCATGAAAGACCCCTAGAGACCCCCAGAGGAGACTGAGGCGCATGCTCCAGTAGGAGGGACTGGACCCCGGAGGCTAATTATAATAATCTATTTTTTTTGGAAGTAGTAATGAATATGTATTAGTCTAGGAGCATAAAAATCAGCTGCTTGATGTAACTGGTGTGTGCCCTGGTGGAGCGGAGACTCTCAGTGCACCCAGCACTGTTTGCTTACCTCTATTCTTTTATATTCTTTTAATAAATCCTATTTTTTTATTTAATCCTAATTTGAATCCTGAGCCATTTATACCACTCTGCAGGGATGTTTCATGTTGCTCACTGCCTGATATCCTGCGCTTATGCAGCTGAAGCAGACTCCTCATCAAAAACTATACTCTTGAGGAAGATGCCCCAGAACCATTTAATGTTCTCAGACAACAAGAGGAACTACAACAAAGAGTAAATAGATGAAAGGATCTCACACAGATTGCTATGAAGGCGTGCCAGCTGCCTCGTTGACTAGTTGTGCAACAAGGCACAAGAGCATGGGTACTGCCTGGTACAAGCTAAGGTTCTTTACAACTTGGTCACAAGCAAGAATCCGTTTCTGTTTCAGTCTTACCAATGCATTTCTCAGCTAGTTCATCAAGCAACATGTCCGGTGGCTGAGGGGTCCAGTCACGAGTATGAATCTTGACAATTTCTTTTCTAGCCTGGAAGCAAAATCATTGCATTTTAGCTTGTCCCAAGTTTTCCTTAAAAATACCAACAAGAAACAAACAAACCAAAAGGCAAACAAACAAACAACAAAAAACAAAACAGTCCTCCCTCAAAACCCCTCATCTACTAATACACCTTTCTTGCTTGCTCAACTTTCAAGTATTTTACAGTTATTTAATATACACTCTGCATTGTCAACCAGGAAATTGAATATTTCTTATTTGTTATACTGAACTTTTTCTAGGAACCTACAATGAAAGAAAAGGCATTTATAGCTTCAATAACAAGTTTCCAAACTACGAGACCTAAGGACCCAGAGGAAAATACTGTAATGAAAAATTTATCCAGAAACATTTCTTTGCTGTCCAAAAAACTTCTCTAAAACTTAGCAAGCTTTCATTGGGACAGTCTCATTACTTCATCACATTTGCTTTCCAGTCAGGAAATTCACAGAAAGCACTTCTGGCACAATGCTTCCAATTGCTACAATTACTATAAAGAAGAAAAGAATTATGACTCAAACTACTACCCCTGAGCAGGGGCACAATCAAATGCAAACACGTCCCCTATTCATTCATAAGTGAAGGATTGAGACCAAAAACACAACTTCATGATGAAAACACCCAAGTGGACTAAATAATTAAGCAAACAGGTACAACTTTGGGAATGAAAGGTTTGATTATAGAACTAACTACTTGGTGGTATCATCCTGACCATATATATCCAGTACCAGATTTGCCCTCCATGGAACAACGCAGTGTCTCCACATATCACTCTTTTGTTCAAGTTGTCAATATTTTTTTTTTTTTCCTATAAAGTTGGACTTTGCCATGGTAGCACTAACGTTGAATTTAAGTTCTCACCTCTTTATTTGGCAAGTTGAAGAGGAAGTGTCTGCCAAAGCGTCCTGGTCTTCGTAAAGCAGGATCTATAGAATCCAGTCTGTTAGTAGCTCCGATTACCACGATCTCCCCTCTGTTATCTATGCCATCCATAAGCATCTGAAGAGTTGAAACAATGGAACAAATAGAAAAATATAAGTTTTACTTACTGGTTCAGTAAATTTTGTTACATTCCACATGACTTTCTTGATGCCGGAATAACCTTCTTCCTAGTGGTCATTCAAAACTGGGAAAAAAATAGTCTACCAAGTCGGGGTTTTTTTGATTTGATAATAAATCTGCAGACTCTTAAGTCATTAAGCACTTCAAGACTGTTTGAAATAATCTCTACGTTAATATAAAAGGAGTACCGCACACTTCTGCTCAGGAAGAAAATCACGGAAAATGTCAACTTTGATTTTAGATGTTGAATTTGTTGCAGTGAGATCTTCCTCATCGCACGATTCTATTTGGATTTAAACCATATTATCTATGGAGAGACCAAGATTAGGACAAGAACAGCACAGAGTTCAGCATGAAGCCTATCAGGAGCTCAAGTTTGTATTCTTTGTATTCAACTTTATCCTTCTCTTGCTGGAAGGACCTGCTTTTTGACTCTCCTTCTCTTCACTAGGAGCATGTTAGTCTTGCTTTGGTAATGCTCTTTCTCAGTGGTTTTAGTCTTCTCCTTTGTATCTTGGCATCTCTCTGTAAGAGCTGAGGAGGAAAGGTTTTTAGAGCTACATTCAGTGTCAGACTTGAGAGAGGAAGTATGCTGCAATTTCTCACCAGGCTCACAAGACTCTTTGCCGTACAAAACGGTTTCTTTTGAAATGAGGTCACGTTCTTTTGATCTTCTTGCTTTCTCCTTGTCTCCACGGTCATCACATTGGTACTGGGCGAGGTATTCATCGTTCCCAGGAGACTTCGGAGGGTCCACGACACTGCACAAAATAAAATCACATTTCTCACTTCTGCTGAAGGACGTGAATATTAAGAGTAAAACCTTCCAACGTCAAACAAACAAACAAAAACCTCCGGACTACAGGAACCCTCGCAAAGATATGCCATTTAGAAACCTCTCCTGTGATTAGGACACCTTCTTCAGCTCCCAGAGAAAGTGCTTTTTCCCCTCTTCCTTCTGAAGCCATTGCACTAAAAAAGCAAACGCATCTGTCTCCCTCCACATGCCGCTCTGATTAAGAGCCAGAATATTCAAAGCCACTCTATTTGTTCTCCCCACATAGCCGAAAAAACACCAGTTGAAAGAGTTTTCTACCTCTCTCCACCAATTTACATTCACATATCCTATGACTGCAAAAATAGAAGGCGGGGCTCAGGAGGAACAGCCAGTGCTGGAAATGAAAAAAAGCAGCCTGTTTCTTCAGAGTCTTAAGCCTATGCTACTAGGAACAAAACAAAACAAAACAAAACAAAACAAAACAAGAGGAGAGGAGAACAACAGCGGGAAATTTACCTATTCTCCAGGTGTTCAATTGCAAAGCCTCCTCTGGAGGATCAACAGTTGTGAATTCAGTGTGCTTAGGAGAAATCAGATCTACATCTGAACCACAACTATTTCAGTAGTATCACGAACTTCTGTTACTCTGAAGAAGCAGTCAGCACCGTTTCTATGTTAGGAAAGAGCTGAACAGAGTCTGTTACTCACATCAAGTAGTCAGGCAGGTTTCTTCTTCTTCAGGCTGGGTTTCACTAGAACATTACTAGCCTGTAAGCCTCATGGCATCACCTTCCATCTTGACTGCTGAACCTCCTTGCTCCCTACTATCTTCTTTGCCAAGATACAGCTGTCCACATTTACTTTTCCTACTTGGCTGGACTGAATTTAAGAAGATCTTGCATCTAAGAAAGGGAACAAAAGCTGCTGCCCAGCAGCGTCTGGCTCAGGGAGGAGTGAGAAAGCTCTGTGCAGCCCCCAAGGTCCGTGCAGCAGGAGGCAGGAGGTGCTCCAGGCTCACAGCAGCAGTTCCCCTGCGGCCTGTGCAGGGAGAGGCCCCTGGTGGAGCAGGCTGTCCCCCTGCAGCCCATGGGTCCCCCGTGGAGCAGATCTCCACGCTGCAGCCCCCCTGCGGGTGGAGGAGCCCCCGGTGGAGCAGGTGGCTGTGGCCTGGAGGAGGCCGCGGCCTGTGGAGAGCCCCCGCAGGAGCAGGCCCCGGGCTGGACTGGAACAGGCTGTGCTGAGCCTGCTTTGCCCGTGACGCTCCTTGTGGAGTGATCTCCCTGTCCTTCTGGCAGCCCTTGAGCCCTTGCCAGCCTCTTTTCTCCCCTTGGCGTTGGAGGAGGGGCAGGGAGAGAGCGCTTGTGCTGGAGCTCAGCTGCCCAGCTGAGGAAAACCACCACGGCTCTGTCTTGCCGCTGCTGCAGCACGCTGGTAGCAGCCAGCACCGTCTGTTCTTCGAGCCTCAGCAAGCCCACAGCATCTTCCCAGAAGGGATCCCTTTCCTTCACGCCTGACAGGCGCCGCCTCCAGAGGCTGAGGGCTTGTGCCCTGTTTGCAAGCTCTTTCTCAGTGCCCCCTTCCCCAGAGAAGGATCCCAGCTGCTTGGCTTCCCTGCCCTCTGCTGCCAGGCTCCCGCAGCTGCTATCCCAGCAGCGCAGCAGCCAGCTGACAATGTGCTCGCCTGGAGGACAGCTGCAATCTTGTCCCATGGCTTGCAGCTCACCCAGGGATGGGGATCAACTGCTTCCTGCTGCTTTTCTCTCTGCTCTCCTTTCCAACAGCCTCCTGTGCCCTGGGATGGCCCTACCTTGGGGTAGGCTGCCTCGCCTTCCTCTTGCTCCTTCCCCTTCTTGGGAGGACTTTCTGCCCTTCCGAAATGAGATGACTTCTGCATGCATTCCTTCCCCTTGTGTGTATTGGTGCCTGAGACAGCAACGGGGTCGTCCCCAGAGCCAGCTGTAGGGCCTGTGCCAGGCTTGGAGGGGCTGCAGTGAACTTGCCAGGGGCTGGAGTGGCTGGATGTGAAGTACTATCAGTAAAGAATTTCTTCCTAACATATATTAGAAATCTAACTTTTCAGTGTAAAGCTATTAGTCCATGTCCTGTCACTCCAGGCCCTGATAAAGACCCCCTCCCCAGCTTTCCTATAGGTTGCCTTTAAGTACAGGAAGGCTCTCAGCCTGGCACACAGTAAAAGTGATGGCAGATCCTTCACAATATTATTTGAATTTCACGTAAATAGAACAGACTATCAACTTACTTAGGAGAAGTAATACAATTTCAGAACAATTCAAAACCAAAGGCATTCCAAACTAAGTTTAAGTTCAGAGGAAATCCAAAGAAAAAACTAATTTTGAAACTAATAATCAGAGACCATAATCTTCTTCAAATGATAGATTTTCCTCCTGTACTGGGTAATATTGGTCTGTCTTTAATGCTCATCCAAACATGGCTTTGACACCGAGTATCTTGCTTTGCCTCTGCATTAAGTCTTCTTCTCATGTGAGGTAAATGTCCTGCTCTTATGGGATGGGCCTAGGAGACACACGCGCTGTGTCTCATGATGCTTGGATATCATCTTAATTCTGGGTGAAGATGAAAGGTCTCACTGCTTCCTGAACAGGGAAGTGGATGTCTGCAGTTAAGAACCCTCTGTCTAGTCTAGAAACATGAAGGAAGGAGTTTGCTGGATTGCAAGTGACAGTGAAGAAAGCCACAGGTGACATATCAAACTGATTAAAATGTTATTTAGCTCAGGGCATGGCTAATGAAGTGGAGCTGGAATAGTTTGACGACTGTAATTACGCTCACTATCACTGTGACTTGTTTATAGGATGGTAATGCCTAAAGGTCCCACTGGAGCCTGAAACAAGGTTGTGCTGGGTGCTGCACGTGCATATCTCAGTAGCGCTTTGATAGCTAGTGATACAAACAGACAAAACAGAGATTGAAAGGAGAAACGGGGGGACAGAGATAAGAAGATCTTCCTGCAGGTCATTTAGGGTATGAGCCAGGAGTTCAGTGCATCCAGCTCTCTAGTGCTCTGCTGGCCCAGTGAGATGAATGGAAAACATTGCAGCCTTGGAAAAATAGTGCTTCTTCTAATTCTTTGGCCAGTTTTGATGATTTAGGACTGCTCTATTTATTTATTTATTTATTTTACTTTCCCCATTTGTGCTGGAGAAGGTGAACTTTTTAAATACCTATTCTGAATTCAAATATCATTTTCATTGTTATGTTTCTGTTTTGTTGGCACTATTCATAATGACTTCTACCCTTCAGTGGAAGCAAAAGCTTATCATACCATAAAAGTGGAAAGGTCACAGAAAACTTCAGAGCTTTTGAAGAAAGCTGAGGAAAATCCATTCCCTGTTCTAGGCAGAGAGAGTGGCTGATTTCCAGACAGGTAAATGGGCAGGATAAGGCCACTTCATGTCCGCTGATGGCCAGTTGTATGGACCGCGAAGATAATGGACTAGCAGCACAAGAGACAGTGCCAATAATCTAATCCAATACAATCTATTTCAAGTGGTAGAGACCTGATACTCTACGACAATGTGAGGAAGACCAAACTGTCAGGCAAACTTTGAGATGATCATGTTCAGGATCTAAAACTCTTAAGACAAGTGTCAACACAGGAAGGGTGAAATAAAGGCATGAATGCCATACAAATACTGATAAATGTCAGGAAGTCTGGAAACCAGGGCAGATGGATGGAATAAGATGGTGCTTTGTGTTAGCAAGAAGCAGAGGTTAGGGAAATGTTATGGGTCAGCAATAGAGTGGTTTTGTGCAAATCGCTGCTAAAGAAAGACAGCCTTGCTAGCCTGCTCTTTGCTCTTAGCTCCAGTCTACAGTTATCAGACACATAAACAATAATGGGAATTACGGGAGACTTCAACTTCCCAGCAAAAAACTGAAAGATGATTACCACTTATTCTCATACAGATATACTATGTGATGGATTTCTTCACAAAAGTGAAAAAATATAAGACCATTTTAGACTTGGCTCCTGTACGGGTTTAAATGTAGTAAGATTTGAATAAAGTCTGATCATGAGCTGACTTTTCTCATTTTACATTTCAAGACAGACAACACCAGGCTTAGAACGAAGGTTTTGAGGCTTAGAAATGCAAACTTTGAAATCTAAGGAAATGAATAATTGAGTCTGACTAAGCATCTCTGGGACTGGAGTGCAGAGAAGGCAGAGTTAAAATTCAAAATTCAGATGGGAAAAAAGCAATGAGAAAAGGTACATTTCAGAGGTTAAAAACTGCAAAAATAAAGTACAAATGACCCAAAACCTCCTTCACATAGGAAATTAAACAATAATAGTAAATGATACTTAAGCCACAGAAACCAGGGGGAACAAAGAGAACAAATTAGGACAGTTGCATACTCGAGGCAAAAATAGATCAAAAGTTAATGATGTCTCAAATGCTGCAAATCTTATTTCCTGCATCTAACAGCAACAACAATGTGATATTAAGGGCAGTGACAGGATTCCCATTGCAAATGAGGGTAGGGCACTAGGCACAACATCATCTGAGGTGAAATAAAAATCTACAGTGATTCAAGTGAAAAATGACAAGCTGATATCTACCTAGCCTATTAACAGCATTGGCACACAGAACAACAAGTCAAGTAGGAAAAATACATCACAACTGTGCAAATCAGGGATAGTCCCCAGAATGGGAGAGTAACAAATATACTTCTGTCCAGGAGAATGTAAAGAGTGATCCAGACAAGTGCAGGCCTGTTAGTTTGACATCAACGCTGGGCAAAGTTTTGTAGCAAGAAGAGATAAGACTAGGAAAGTAGCGGGTAATGTGGAATTTACAAGATAATTTATTAAAGCTAATTTGTTTCCAGAGAATTTAGTAGCTTGCCTTTGTAGGACCAGTGCTCCCCTACACAGGGGATGAACTACATCTATTTCACTTTCTGTGAGCTTCTGATACATTATCTATGGATTTGGGCTTTGGGGCTGCAAGTGAATCAAGGGAGTTTGCAATTGTTCACACTGTTCGAAGAGGGAATTACCGGCAAAGGAGAGGTTCCCTGTAGTGATTCTCAGAGACAGTTCTGAAACTGCAGCTGCTAAGGAGGCAAAGACTCATGGAGAAATGTAGGCTGGAAGGGACCTCTGAAAACCCAACCTCCTATTCAGAGCAGAGATGACTTCAAATTTAGGTATGTTCAGTATGGACATGGTGGCCGAAGACTAAAAATTACATATGAGCTTTGAGATTTCCAGGTGACATAAAGTTGGGAAGTCCTACCGAGCCTGACAGAAGGATATCCCTTGTGATTGAAATGGTTCACGTGAAGTGACATTTGATAATACAAAGTAGAGCCATGCTTAGAGATTCTCAACCAAGGGTGGTTTTTTTTTTTTTTCTTTTTTTTTTTTTTTTTTCATGTTTGCTATATGGCAGTCAGGAGTTTAAAACAAACAATAAAACAACAAAACCCCATGTTCATACACTGTTAACAGAAGAACTGAAAAAGTTAAGTGGTTATATGGTGTGTATGGCTATTCTTTTTTTTTTTTTCTCCAGTATAAATACACCTGACAGGGCAGCCCTGCCACACATTTAAGACATGAGGCAAAATTCTGCCACTTGTATTCACATTGAACTTAGGAGGAAGTGTTCAGAAGACAGAAGGAACAAGTTGCCTATTGTGTGGAAGGGAATTAAAGGACATCATTCTGCTCAGCCAGATGCCAGTTGAGAGAAAAATATGATGTCTCTGTGAAAATGCATTTCTTGAGTAAATATCAAGGAGAATTAGGAAATGTGTAAGTTGGGAGATACATCTGAAATGATGATTGCAGTTGGCTTATGAGGAACTTTGGACAGGAAATTGGTAGAAACTTCCCATTTTAAGAATAAAGTGCACCATAGATATGAAGTCAGCATTCACCTAAAGAGTAGAGGCCAACTCAAAGCCCCCACAACAAAGCAGTGGACAAACCAGAACACTAACATGTTGTGGTCTAGAGTCACACAGATATACATAAGTTTACTATACCTAAACATCTGAGGGGTTCCTTTGAGAGGCGGAGGGCTTGTGCCCCATTTCCATTTCCACTCTCAGTGTCCCCTGCCTCAGAGAAGGATCCCAGCTGCTTGGCTTCCCTGGCCTCTGATGCCAGGCTACCAGAGCAGGTATCCCAGCATCGCAGCAAACAGGTGACAATTTGAGTGCCACAGCAGTCCTCATTGCGAGCTGGACGCTCAGGGCACTTGCGGCCACCCACCTTTGTGAGCTCCAAGGCTGACAGTGACTCTCTGCTGAGCTGCCACGGCTCTCGGGTGTCCCGGTGACAGAGCTTTCGGCGCTAAGCTGACTGCCAGGAGAAAAGGCTGCCGTGAAATGGCTGCTCCACAATGCCAGGAGCAAGGTCTGCTGGGCTGGGGGTTCGCAGGGGAGCTCGGCCTTGGGCCTGGCAACTGCGCCTGGAAGCCAGGGACGGCCTTGGTGTGCAGCTGGACACCTGGGCCTGAGAAAGCAAGGGCTCTTTCCAGACACTTGGCACCATCGTCACCCAGTGGCTGTCTCAGGGGGACGAGAGAAATGCACAGCATCTCTTGCTGCCCTGCAGTGCTGCTGTCCTACGCCCTTGGGGGTCTCCGGGATAGAAAAAGGGACGGATTTTGACCCAAAACCCAGCTCCTTTCTATCAAAAGCATCACGTCCTCCCGTCTTTCTTGTATTTGGCTATGACTTTAGGAATCCCTGCAATCCCTGCAGCTGTGTCCCCTGCCAGCTTCTTGTGTGCCCCAAGCATCCTCGCTTGCAGGGCAGTAGAAGATGCAGAAAAGGCCTTGCCTTAGTGGAAGCACTGCCCTGCAGGAGCTCCAACATCCCTCTCAGCAGCACGCTGTAGCCCCCAAATGCCCCCGAAAGGGCACATTTCAGCTACTGGGAAGGAAATGAGCTCGCTCAAGGTGAGCTACCCGCTCAAGGCCCAGGTGTCTGTGAGGCAGTGTTGGCAAGGAGTCCTGTTGTGTGAGTCCGTTCTTTGTGGGTGCTCCGTCCCCACAAGGCTTGCTTTTCAAGGCCCAGGAGAGTCTTGTGGGCACTGGCATGGGGTCCCAGGCTGAGCCAGCTGCTGGCTGGCAATCAGGGAGGCTCGCTCGGTGTCTTGGCTTGGGTTTGCGTGGCCAGGCTGTGGGAGCGGGGGGCTGCAGGGGTGTCCTCTGTGAGGAGAATGCAGCAGCTGCCCCATGGGAGCCCAGGGCCGCTGCCAGGAGGCTCCTTCCAGGAGGGACCCACCCGCTGCTGCCCAGAACACAGAGCAAAAGGATGATGTTTGCGCCTGGGGGAGAGCCCATCTAAGAAAGGGAACGAAAGCTGCTGCCCAGCAGCGTCTGGCTCAGGGAGGAGTGAGAAAGCTCTGTGCAGCCCCCAAGGTCCGTGCAGCAGGAGGCAGGAGGTGCTCCAGGCTCACAGCAGCAGTTCCCCTGCGGCCTGTGCAGGGAGAGGCCCCTGGTGGAGCAGGCTGTCCCCCTGCAGCCCATGGGTCCCCCGTGGAGCAGATCTCCACGCTGCAGCCCCCCTGCGGGTGGAGGAGCCCCCGGTGGAGCAGGTGGCTGTGGCCTGGAGGAGGCCGCGGCCTGTGGAGAGCCCCCGCAGGAGCAGGCCCCGGGCTGGACTGGAACAGGCTGTGCTGAGCCTGCTTTGCCCGTGACGCTCCTTGTGGAGTGATCTCCCTGTCCTTCTGGCAGCCCTTGAGCCCTTGCCAGCCTCTTTTCTCCCCTTGGCGTTGGAGGAGGGGCAGGGAGAGAGCGCTTGTGCTGGAGCTCAGCTGCCCAGCTGAGGAAAACCACCACGGCTCTGTCTTGCCGCTGCTGCAGCACGCTGGTAGCAGCCAGCACCGTCTGTTCTTCGAGCCTCAGCAAGCCCACAGCATCTTCCCAGAAGGGATCCCTTTCCTTCACGCCTGACAGGCGCCGCCTCCAGAGGCTGAGGGCTTGTGCCCCGTTTGCAAGCTCTTTCTCAGTGCCCCCTTCCCCAGAGAAGGATCCCAGCTGCTTGGCTTCCCTGCCCTCTGCTGCCAGGCTCCCGCAGCTGCTATCCCAGCAGCGCAGCAGCCAGCTGACAATGTGCTCGCCTGGAGGACAGCTGCAATCTTGTCCCATGGCTCGCAGCTCGCCCAGGGATGGGGATCACCTGCTTCCTGCTGCTTTTCTCTCTGCTCTCCTTTCCAACAGCCTCCTGTGCCCTGGGATGGCCCTACCTTGGGGTAGGCTGCCTCGCCTTCCTCTTGCTCCTTCCCCTTCTTGGGAGGACTTTCTGCCCTTCCGAAATGAGATGACTTCTGCATGCATTCCTTCCCCTTGTGTGTACTGGTGCCTGAGACAGCAACGGGGTCGTCCCCGGAGCCAGCTGTAGGGCCTGTGCCAGGCTTGGAGGGGCTGCAGGGAACATGCCAGGGGCTGGAGGGGCTGCAGGGACCATGCCAGGGGCTCGAGGGGCCGCAGGGTTTGTGACAAGGCTTTGAGGGGCCTCAGGTCCTGCCGCAGTGGTTGAAGTCGATGCAGGGAACATCAGAGTTGTTGGAGGGGCTGCAGGTAAAATGCCAGGGCTTGCAGCAGCTGCAGGCTGCGTCACAGCTTTGCATCAGGTCAAGACGCATTTTCCTAGAACCATACATTTCCTCCTGAAGGGGCTGAAGAGCATGGAATGGTCTTCAAAATGCACAGAGCAGACCCCAGCAAATGTAGAGCTGCTGCTAGCAAGTAGGTAACTTTATTGTTCCTGTTGTTAATTTTGTTTCACAACAACAGATGCAAAGATGTATCTTGAATGAGGGCAAAGGTGACCTTGGATCTGAAGCACACAGGCGTTCGCTAGTGTCCCCCCATCCGGAGTGAATCCAGAATGACTCGGAAGGAAAAATAAAGTCCAAACCAGTGCGTTGTGATAAAGAGAGTTTAATAGGGTAGAAAAGGAATAAAAACCAACAAAATAATAAATAATGATACTTATAGTTTATAAGATATTAATATATAAAACAATTTAATACTATTAAATACTTATAATTTTATAATAATAAAACAATGCCATACCGTACAACACAGTCAATAAAGTGGATTTAATTAAATAAATAAGAAAACCAATAAATTAAATGAAAATTAAAAAATTTAAATTTAATACAAATAAAACCCATTTTTCCCATTCCAATGAATTGCTATCCCCATCATCACTTCCCATCCCACTGATCATTTGCTATCCCAAAGACCTCCCGGTTCTTATCCCCTTGGCATGCCAGTGCAAGAAGAGCTGCAGGCAGAGGCCTTGCTGAGTGACCACCTAAGGAGAGGAATTTAATCCAGAAGGCAGAAAAGAAGAGCAATGCCCCGAAAGAAGAAGCAAGTCTTGTCTCTCAGCCCTTTGGTGTCCCAAGCAGCAGTTGCCATGGCCAAGCTTTCCCAGCCCAGCTGCTGCCAGCATCTCCCCAGCTTGCCATTGCCACCTTCCTGGGTGAGGCGCGCGCGCATTTGCCATTGGCGCTGTTGCCATCCCTGAGAGTGGCAAGCCCATCCCCTAGCTCCAGCACGAGAGAGGGGAGAGGGCAAGCGAGAGGGGCAAGGGCTGAGGAGCGTGGCTGAAGCTGGAGCAGGTGCCTGCAGAGGTCTCTGTGCCTGCCTGGGTGCTGCGGGGGCCGTCGAGGAGAAGCCCGAGGTCGGTCACGGGTAGCTGGAGCCTGGCACTGTCGGCGGGGCGCTGGGCATGCTGCTGGGGCTGCTGGAGGTGGGCTGCGGCTGCACACAGGCCAGCTGGCACGCTGGCCCCAGCGCCTTGGCCCTGGCCCCCAGCGGCTGCAAAGTCTCGCTGGAGGTCTTTGTCCCCGGCTGCTGGCGCTGCAGCGTCCTGGCCCCGCTGGCCTGGGGACAGAGCCTGTCCTGGGGCCGCACGGCACGGGGCTCCCCACTCGGAGTCTCCGGCAGCAGCCGCGCTCTGCGGGGAGGTGGCGCCGCTGCTCCTTGCCCCCCTGCAGCCCCCGGGCTTCGCGCTCTCTTGCTGGGTGCCGTGGTGCTGTTGATCGCCAGCTGCTGCCCGCTGCTGCCTGCTTCCCTGCTGCTGCCAGCCACCGTGCTGCTGCCAGCCGTCTTCCCCTGGCACGGTCTCTTGCGGCCTTGGCCAGCCTGGCCCAGCAGCGTCTTCCTCTCCTTGCCGGGGGGGTTCTCTGTCGTCGGCCTCCTGTGCTGGCAGCTCTGCGCTGTCCCGGGGGTGCTGCTGGGCGCAGGGCGCTTGGCCCCCCGCTTGGTGCCGGTGGACGCAGGGGCAGGCGGGGGGCTCTTGAGGGGACCCAGGGGGCGTTTGGGCAGGGGTCTCCTATGGTCAGTGCGGCCCTTGGGGTTGGGGCGTTTCTTGGGGGAACTCGGGGGGGATTTGGGCTGGGGTCTACGAAGGGCACTGCGGCCCTTGGGGTTGGGGCGTTTCTTGGGGGAACTCGGGGGGGATTTGGGCTGGGGTCTACTAAGGGCACTGGGGACCTTGGGGTTGGGGCGGGTCTTGAGGGAACGCTGGGGGGGTTGGGGCAGGGGTCTACTAAGGGCACTGAGGAGCTGGGTGTCAGGGAGGCTCCTGGGGGGACTCAGGGGTGGACTGGGTAGGGGGCTCCTAAGCGCACTGGGCAGGGGACTGGCTGCAGGGCTGAGCGGGGGGCTCACTGCTGGCACGACGGGGGACTGCAGCGACAGCCCACCCTCAAGCTTCTCGGGGCGCAGCCCAGGGGTTGAGGGGACCTCACCGAGGGCTCCTGTGGCTTCCAGTCCCTGCGTGCTCGGCTCCTCGATGTCCTCGCAGAGGTCGGGCAGCTGCGAGAGGAAGCGGCTGAGGGCAGGACTGCTGGGCAAATCGGGGAAGGCGTCCTGGGGCTCCACGGCATCGAGCCAGCTGAGCAGCTCCTCCATGCCGGGGATGGGGATGTCCAGGTCGGCCAGGAGCTCGTCCTGCATGTGCTGCAGCTGCTGGCTGTCCCCTGCCAGCTCTGGAAAGGCCTCGGCAAAGGCATCAGGGCCCAGCTCGGGCAGCTGCGGGGGCTCCTCAGGCACCTGCGGGGCTGTCGCCGCTGAGGACGAAGCAAGAAAATCCCCCAAGACGGGCGATGTCAGCTTTCCCATGGCCCCTGGGTGTGGGGCGCCCAGCGGCCGGCTGGGCCAGCCCCAAACTCACCGTCAGGCGTCGCCGTCTGGGTGCTGGCGGTCCTTGGAGCCTGGGCAGGCTTGGGGGCAGTGGGGCCGGGCAGCGGGGGCCCCTGGTCCTCGCTGAGCCCCACGGCGTGCAAGCAGGGCTCCGGCAGCTGCCCCCGGCTGCTGCTCAGGGTGCGGGGCGTGGGGAGCGCCTGCCCCCGCAGCGGAGGCCCCGGGACGAGGGGTGGCGGGGGGTTGCGCTGGGCGGGGGCCTGCAACAGGCAGGTGCCTGCGGGGTGCAGGAGCTCCCCATGGAGCACGGCCCTGGGCCCCAGCCCCAGCGCATGGTGGGGTACCAGTGTCCCCGTCACCATGGGCTGTCCCCACTGATGGACGGGGGCACAGGGAGGAGCGGTGTGGGGGAGCTGCCCCCCGGCGGGGAGCTGCACCAGCTGCAGCTGGTGCCCCATGGTTGGGAGCTGCACCAGCTGCAGGTTTTGCCCCACAGCGGGGAGCTGCACCAGCTGCAGCTGGTGCCCCACGGCGGGGAGCTGCCCCACAGCAGGGAGCTGCCCCCCGGCGGGGAGCTGCCCAAGCTGCAGGTGGTGCCCCTGGGCTGGGAGGTGCCCCCCAGGTGGCAGCTGCACCCCGGCGGGGAGCTGCAGCACCTGCCCCTGGACCCCCGGCACCACGTGCCAGACGGTGGCCTGGGGCAGCGCGGAGGGGAGGGTGGGTACCTGCGGGGGCTGCAAGGGCAGCGCCGTCGCTCCGGGGAGGGAGGGCAGCAGCCAGGCAGCCACCGTTGGCGGCACGGCTGGGACGACGAAGGGGGAGTTTTGCGTCTGCGCAAGCCGCGGAAGCCGTCTGGGGAAACCCTCTGTGGGGAAAAGGGCGCTGGGCTGAGCTCTGGGGCGCTGGGCTCGCCAGCAGGGCCGCAGCCCCGGGAGGAGCGGGAGCCGGCTGCTGGACCTGCCATGGTGGCTGGAGAGTGGGGCGGTTGCTTGGGGAACCCGGGCAACGGGGGTTCCGTCCCAACGGCTCACCAGCCCCTCGCCGACATCTTGGGGAGGACTGCAGGCTTTGGACCCCAGCAGGCTGCCCAGCGCAAGACTTGGCCATGTTCATTAGAACATTACTAGCCTCTAAGCCTCATGGCATCACCTTCCATCTTGACTGCTAAACCTCCTTGCTCCCTACTATCTTCTTTGCCAAGATACAGCTGTCCACATTTACTTTTCCTACTTGGCTGGACTGAATTTAAGAAGGGAGCTTGCAACTCTTCCTCTTGTTTGCCACTTCATCATCAAACCAAATGAAAACCATTTGCCTTTAACCTCTTTATTTCAGGCCTTCTTTCCTAGTGGCCATTCAAAACTGGGAAAAAAATAGTCTACCAAGTGGGGTTTTTTTTTGATTTGATAATAAATCTGCAGACTGTTAAGTCATCAAGCACTTCAAGACTGTTTGAAATAATCTCGAGATTAATATAAAAGGAATTCCTCACACACGCTGCGGCCGCTTACCTTTAGTATAGTCGTTGGATGCGATGGAGCAGTATTTCTTGCTTTCGCCTGCACTGGAAGTCTTCCCTTCCTTGTAAGGTTGTTTACTGCTCTCACTTCTGCATTACTGACATGAAGAGCCATCTGGAGGATGGCATTCTTCCTTCTTCTCCCGCGTTATCTTCTGGAAACGAGGATCCAAGTGTTCCAAGGAGCCTTTTGCTTTCCTGGTGTTTCTCCTTTTTCTTCTTTTTCTTCTCCTTTTTCTTCTTTTTCTTACGCTTGCGATTGGCATTGTCAAAGCGGAGCGCACAGAAACACAAATCATGAAGTCTGAAAGAAACATGCAAGTTAAAAAGGGAAAAAAAGATGTGGCACTTGTTGCCTATATGAAACTTGATTTATTTTACCACAGGTGATGATTTGCAGCATGTCAACTATTTTGTGGTGCTTTGTGCACACGCAACTTACTTTAGATGCAGCAAACTTAAGCCGTCAGATTGAAGGACCATAGGTCCTGGTTTGTACACAGATCATTAACAATGGCTAGCTCTGGAATATGTGCAAGCAGAAAAAATCTTTTAACCTAATCTGGAATGGCGTACGGATGTGATTCGAACTATGTGGTCCAAAGCTAGTGCTCTGACACAATTCAGCAAGAGCTTTCCTGTCTTCACTGATCAACCTAACAACATGATCCCCAGCCAGCTGGTGCTATCTAAAGAACTTAGAAACTACCAGAAAAAAAAAAAAAAAGGAAGACATGAGAAGCACCCAGAAAAGAATTAGGATAAAAAATGAGGAGTATGCTGGAATCCTTGCTTACTTGGAATCCTTCTCTCCATGTTTATCCTTAGACTTCTTTTTCTTCCAGAACTTGTGATATTTTTGCATTTTTTTCACCACCTACAAGCTCCTTTTCTATCTTTCTGTCTTTCCTTTCTATTTCACTTTCACTACCTTCTGCACGGGTATATTTTCTTTTTCTGTTTCCTTCTGTTTCATTTTTCTGGCGACAGTTCTCCAAATGAGCTGACACAGGTGGAAGCGCATGTCTTTCACGAGAATGTCTTCCGGAATGTTGCTGAGGTACCGAGCAACGATGCAAGTCTGCTCGGGGTGTGCTAAAGCGACGTACATCTTCCTCTCTCAAGAGGGAACCGTGAGGCCATCCGCTTTTGTAATGATAATGCTTATGTGACCTGCTGTAGTAAGTTGCAGTCGATCTGTCAAAGGCTGAATCGCCGTGAGAGAACTTTCTCTCTCTACTGTCTCCTGTCGCATGAGGTGAATAGTAATCCTTGTAATAGCCACATCTTTCCCATCTCCGTGCTTCGTCTCGATAGTATCTTTCTCTGCTCCAACTTCTTTCCCCTTTGGATCGGTAGTACCTATTGCTACCTTGTTCTGATCTTCCTCCGCTGCCAGATCTGTACTTTGAATATTTGACTGCTCTTCTGCCATTCTCAGGGCTGTTTCTTTCACGAGGGAAAGATCTGTACCTGCTTCCCTCCCAGTACTCCTGCTTGTGACTCTTTTGCTCAACAAATTCCACGCTCTGAGAACACCTCCTCTTGCTGGAAGGACCTGCTTTTTGACTCTCCTTCTCTTCACTAGGAGCATGTTCCCTCTTGCTTCGGTAATGCTCTTTCTCAGTGGTTTTAGTCTTGTCCTTTGTATCTTGGCGTCTATCTGCAATAGCTAAGGAAGAAAGATTGTTAGAGCTACATTCAGTGTCAGACTTGAGAGAGGAAGTTTGCCGCAATTTCTCACCAGGCTCACAAGACTCTTTGCCGGACAAAACGGTTTCTTTTGAAATGAGGTCACGTTCTTTTGATCTTCTTGCTTTCTCCTTGTCTCCACGGTCATCACATTGGTACTGGGCGAGGTATTCATCATTCCCAGGAGATTTCAGAGGTTCCGCAACACTGCATAAAATAAAAACCCATTTCTCACTTCTGCTGAAGGACGTGAATATTAAGAGTAAAACCTTCCAACGTCAAACAAACAAACAAAAACCTCCGGACTACAGGAGGCATAGGGGCGAGCGGGGAACAGCCAGTGTTTCTCCAGACAGTGGAGAAAAATGGAAAAACATTCTATAAAGGAACACAAGTTCTCCTTGAGGCACCAACCTGCATCAGAGTGATATGCTCAGTGCTGTTCATTAGTTCTGTTCGTGACACTGGACACACAGTATGGAATTGTACTAATTTAAATCCTTCCATTAAATACTATTAGTAGACAGATAAAACTGTAACGAACTTCCATAAAGTCTTGTCTTAATCAGACTGTGCTCATTTTACCTCATTTCCTCTGACAAGCTGTTCAGCTGGCTGGCTGTGAAGGACTCCGTGATGACTTCTCGATTGACTGAAGGCATAGCTCCAGGCATCTGCAATTAAAACGCACAAGTCAGCAGACAAAAAAATACTATTTGTAGTAGTACTGAGGACTAGTCTTGTCAGAATGTCTCCATTAAACGGTAAGCAAGACCGCTGTGAGTTGTATGCATTATCTACACTTCAAAGATAACCCCAACTCACCCCCCAAAATCTACTTTATGAAACTTAGGAATTTTTATCTCAGCTGAGCTTAAGTTGACAAGTTCTAATGTAAGCTCAGGTCTGCAAATTCTAAGGGGATAATACCACAAAGTCTTACGATCACATGTGTGCTGTGTTTTCTCAGTATTTCACCTGAATTAGGAACACAATAAACACTCCCGAATACATCGTAGGTGAGAAATTCTCAATGGAGCAAATCTATGTTTCAAGCGATCCATTTGTTTTAGAAAAGAACATCTCAGAAGGTTTAACAGGTTCAACTCGGCAAGTGGAATCATCAAGTTTCAGTCCGTTTTCTTTAGATTCATTAACTAACCTAATAGCACCATTTAGTGAATCTGTTTTTGGCAGCTCATGCTGGGATCTTCCTTTGTCAGCATTCTGACAGGAAGAATTGGAATGCTGCAATGTACGGACTACCTTTCCAACCAAAATTCCATTAGAGGACATTGCATTGCATTTCAAAGTCCTTTGAAATAAGCCCTTTGACTCCTCCTCAGATTTTCCTGAAGATTCTGCACCATAAGGGACTGTGTTATCAGAGCTGAGTTTAGGATTTTCATTCACTGTTGGCTCCACAAAAATTTCATCAGAAACTTTTTTGTTTGTTTGCATTTGCTTCATTTGCATTACCGAATTTGTAATTGTGGATGAAGGAACAGCCTGGTAGAGATCTTCATCCTCCACAGCACTGCTAAGACAGTCAGGCTGTGACACAGTCTGACGAGCAGGCAATTTATTGTGAATACTGATGGTGATCTTCTGTTTTCTTGACGTATCAGTCATTGAAGGCCTGGTAATTGCCTGGTTTTGAACACAGGCCATTGGTGGTGCTGAAGATGGCCTTTTTAGGGTGACACCAGTGGTCTTTGCGTCCTCTTTTATGGATCCATTTCCATTTAAACGGCTTGAATTCTGTATTTAAAAAGAAGAAATTGCAAGATGGATTAACGCAAACACTGCATGTAACATTTTGAAACACAAAACTCTCCTACTGAGTGTTTCTACAAATGGTCTTAACACCTAAAAAGAAAAACACACTGCCCTTTAAGGATAAATGCAAGTCCAATAAGCGTATTCAATTCCTGCTTTTGGTTTACTGCAGATTGGTATCAAATTAACATCATCTTTGAAAACCAGCCAAGCAACTTAACATTACCTGCTGCTATTCCCAAATATATTTATTTTCCCCTTTAAACATACCCTGAAAAGCCTGAAGTAATTGTTCTGGTGCTCAGGAATAAGACATTTAGTTTTCCCTGTCTTAGCTAAAGTGACGAGGATAGGAAAAACAAGTCCTCTTTTAAATGATTTGAGGATTAGTACACTCTGCTTAAATTGTCAAAGAGCGTAGCTCTCTGTGCTTTAGAAAGCTGTCTTGGAGGTATAAAGTAATGGAGTCGCATGGCTGCACAATTTAGCAGTAACCACTGTTTGAATGACTCTGGCTGTAGCATGAGGGCTGTGAAGAAAGCTGCAGCGTGGGAAGGAAAACAAAACTAAGATGCCGAAAACCAAACAAAAAACCCCACACCAAACCCCAAACCCACTAGCAGTTTGGTGCCGTTATCTGCCCTCCCGCTTCCCTGAATTACCTTAATCATATGAGGAAGAAGTCGTGGTCCCAGAAATCCAGCCTGCTTACTATTAGCCCCCTGCTGACCAGGAGGGAATGAACAGGGATAAGATGGTGCTGGCAAGTAAAACGCACGTTCTCCAAGTGTCAAATCATAGCGCCTTCAGAAAAGAGCAGTGATCGTAGTTTAGTTTTTCTTTCAGCCTACTCTTGGATTAAATCCCATCCTATCATTTTAGAGGAACAGCTCATACGATATGGAAGCCTTCTCTACAGAAGGCTTCGCCAAGACTACAGACTGAAAAGTAGAGAACAGTCTTCCTACTAAGACTATCACTTGCACAGCAATAATTCATTCTTACACCACAGATGACCTTCATTTCTCTCCTTCTCTAAATTAGCCAGCTACAGATAACACATAGATAGCAATTTACATGAGTGCTGCAGTTTAAGGCCAAGCAACAAAAGATAATAAACGACACAGAGAATTTCAGGTTAGACAGAACTGAATTAGACAAATAATAATCTTCTCCCGGGATAGCAAGAAAAACACTTGCAAAACAGAAAAATATCAATAACAGGAAAGTAAATCTCTTCTGAACACATTTTAAGATTTGTTATTACCTGATATAAAAAAGTATGTAAGCTTGCTGACCAAGAACTCTTTTAATGTCAGTATGCACTACTTTAGCATCATTCATCTGATACCAAAGTCCATTACCAGCCTGCAAATAAAGACAACGATTTCTTTAGGTGAATTGCACGTTTTCCAATTGAAATCACGGATAGGAACAAAATACACACATGTCAAATAAAAATATAATGAAATCTTTTTCCCTAGAAACAGTAGCTGCTAGTCATGCTTTAATTGGTTTGCCAGCACAACCTTTACCCTGTTAGAAATGCTGTTGACTTCTACCTTTACATAGCATATATAGTGTCCTGAGTGACAGCTGACACCGTGATGTACCAGCACCGCGTATAAGGCATAGAGCAGTGGTTCTCCCATTGACTGCGACATGTAGGCTCTCAGGTCCAAATACTCCGGATATTTCACCTCCTAAAGAGACATCAAGAAGATAGAAAAATTATCCCAGAGTACTTCGTGGACTAGCCAGAGAAAAACACTTCCAAAAAACACAGACTAGAATTTATTTCTAGAATATATTTCTCGAATATATTTCTTGATTCACTACAAATAAGTCTTCCCATAAACAACGGTTAAGACTAGAAGTTGCAGAGAACTGTTTCCTGATGAATCAGCCTTCTCAGAGGAAAGCATATGCTTCTTGTCAAGCGGGAACTTTATTGATATTAAGAGAAAGAATAAGCCATAGTCGTTAGTCTACAATTATTGTCTGAAAATATTAACAACTTTCAGCTTTGGGGGATGTCCCATTACACAGTGATATAGTTGCATTACAGTGGTAAATATACCTTGTTGATCTTTCCACCTGTGAAATCTGCAAATCTTTTCAGTGATATTGTGAGAACCTTGGAAGAACGGTGTATGGTAAATCTCTTGGACGCAGGAACCATCTTTTTACACCTTAAAAACAAGCAGAGATAAGTGTTTGAAGGCATCTTCTTTTTTCGCCCCCAAAACAAACTCCTTTTAATGTCTCACGCATGCCTATGCTATTTGAATGATATTTACTTGCATAATAGGTTGGTCTTTTTTCTTTTCATAAACCCATGCACTGCGTGTCAGGTTTGTTAATACAGAGAAGAAGGTAAATTTTCCCAACAACTCAGAGCATAGCGGGAACAGGAATCTCTCACAAAAGGGTATGACCAGGTTGGATGGCAAGGTACCATTTCTTGGTCTACAAAAGTGGCTATTTGAACTCCAATCCTGGATACATTCTTTCAGCTTTCAAGGGAAATACAAATACTGAAAGCGGAACGAGAGAGCCTTGGTCCCCAGGGCTAGAAATTGCAAATAATCTCCAACATAGGTCGACTATCAACATCAAAAATACAACAGAAGCACATGGTCATTCTACAGGAGGGAGACATTTAACAGTAGGAAGTCTTCATGTACTGAGCTTGTCTGGAAAGACACTGAACCCATCTGCCATCCTTTGAAACAAAATAGTTCAGTTTGACACATTGCCCGCTCCAAGGTAGGACCTACGGTGTAAGCAGTGAAAATTAGCCACTAGCCCAGAGAACAACGGAAACTGGGCAGTTTACATCAAGAAAAGTACTGTCGAGAGCTAATAAATAGAAAGAACAAAAGTAGCTCTTTTTGAATTCTGATGGCAAAATACAAGCCAGAGAATTGCAAACCCATAGGGAATGCCTATGAACAAGACTTCCCCCCTCCAAGGAAACAAAAATCCAAGTCTTTTATAAACTTCCACAAAACTTGTAAGTAGATCCAAAGTTTAGAGGTAGTCCAACAGAGTCATGCAACATAGAAAACTGACATCTAGGATTAAGACCTAATTCGTCAAAATCTTACTCGCTACATTTATAGCAATTCTCTCCATCCAGCTCTTCAGGTTTCACAAAGAGTTCCAGAGCTCTGCTAACAGACGAAACCGCCTAGAGCAGCGAGAAAGAAGAGCGTAAAGTCACCGTAATTCAAAATTCCAGAGACATACTAGTAGTTTATAAGAGAATCTTACTAACATACTCAAGCGATCTACTAGGAGCACTGTGAAGAAGGAGGCAGAAAGAGCATGCTCAGCATTGACCTCACCTGGAAGGCATTTGACTTTGGAACAAATACTTTCCCAGTTGCCTAGACAGCATCTACAGTGTGCTTCGTCATCAATACTGGGGACAAATTCATCAGTCTAACAATTAGATGTATATTGAGGTAGAACAACAAAGAAGTAGGACAGCATTATAATTTTTGCAGAAAGAGAATTCTTTCCCCTTAAACCCAATGCAAATGTGGAGACTATTTACATGGGTTCCACGGAAGGACAAAGTCCAATCCACTTCCTTAGCACCACCAAGCTCTTACGTTTTAACATTATATGTGGTTTGGTTTTTTAAGTTAAACAAGTTTAATTTAGAAAGTTATGCATGTACTTAAACATCATGAATTATATTTAGAAAACATCTTACCTTTATATCCAAAGTGATATCAAGAAATGCCTCATACGTATCCGAAACTGCTTTGCAATTCAAGCACTTCACTGGAAGCAAAATATAAATGCTTAACATTATGTGAAGGAGACTAACTGTCCAAATTCAAGTTGTTGACAGATACTACTTTAGACAAACTACAGACTGCTTTACTACCGACAAAAGACACAGATCAGTTCTAAGGACAGGAATATTTTTTCAAGTACCTCTTGATCTTAGAAATCCTCCAAATATTTGATGAATGATGGTGGTAGCTTGAGAAGATCTGTCCAATCTGGAAATAAATTATAATCAGACCTCAGAAGATTTAAGGCAGAGAGTTAACTCTTCAAAGAGTTTGATGAAAACCAAGGATGATGTAGACTTTCGTTGCTGATAGTAAATAAGGCACTAAAAGGTGCTAGAGATCATTTCTGAGAGTAAATAAAGGACTAGAAGGTGCTAGAGAATGTATGAAAGTGAACTTGTTTATGCTTACTCGGTGCTTCCGTTCAAGCACGCTTCCTGCATAGCATCAACAGTATAGCGCAAGAACTCGTGTGCGTCTTCTTGACTGCCAAAACGGAAATGTTGTCCTATTCCTAAATAAGAAGATGATAGTATTGACCTCATTTAAAAATTAAATCATTCTTGTATTTCTAAAATCTCTCTTCATTGGAGTGTTAAAACCACTTAGACACATCAAATAATTATTTGAAGATTACAAGCTATTGAAAAGAAACACATCTGAAGCCACTTACGACTGAGATTACTGATAACATGCGTAGGCTCGATGGCATCAACAGTGCAACGCAGGGCCTGGTTAATGTGAGTCTCCATCGTGCACATCATGCAAAAATCTTGTTCACGACCTGAAGAGTGAAAGAACAAAGCATCCCAGTCCAGCGAAATATCCATACCTACAAACATCTAAGTACAATTTAAACTATAGATACAATATCCACTCTCCTTGCTACATTCTATTCTCCCAAGATGCCAATGTCCCAACAGTCTTGTAACATTTCATTTCACACAACTTGACAGAAGAAAAATATCCACTAAGCCTGTATTCAAATGCATTTTGTGAAGAGAAATCTAAAAGACTACTGCAAAGTCGCAGTTGTAAAGGCTGACAGGAATGTGAACTCCACAGGCTGCAAAATGTATTACTCTCTAAAATTACTACTAAATGCATTACTGTCCAATGCACTTCATTATTCCCATGAAGCAATAAATGATCCTTTAATAAACAAACAAACAAACAAACAAATAACTACATAAATAAACCATGGTGCATTAATTGCACTCCATATGCTATTCGGAGCCCACTGCTAATACAGTGCTCAAAGCCAGCTGCTACAGGTAAAATCAGGCAAATAAGCTTATCTCACAGAATCACTGCTGTTCTTTCACCTTCAGAGCTATCCAACAGATTCAAAATACTGTTAGAAAGTACTCACATGACTGGCTGTGCTCAAGAGAAAGCATGTAATTGGCAAGTGGGGGTGTGTAGGTCAAACACTGCAGAGTAGCATTAAGAAAACATGTGTTGCCAAGATTGTACAGGCCAACTCCAACACTTTGTGTTTCTCGCCAATCCATACAAATCTTCTCAGGTGGAAAAAGAATGCTCTGTGGCGGAGCAATTCCATCATTAACGACTGCAAGAAAGTTAAATTTAAAAAGAGATCTTGTTTGTTTGTTTCGAAGAAAGGTATTTAAAAAAATACTATTCTGCAGGAGCACCTAGAGGAGCTAGCTACAATCCAAACCAGAAAAACTTATTGCAGACAGCTTTAATACCACCAAATTCAAATTGGCTGGTCAACACAATGTTTTGGGGAAAAAAAAAAACAAACAAAAAACAAACAACTTTAGTCAACCATTTTAATTCTTCTAAGGCAAGGCTAACTGCCATTCTGTTTGTAGCACCTAATGCCAAGTTCCTCTCCATCTATAATCTTTAACCTGATTAACTCAACTACTGTTTTTTTCCTTATTATAACTTAAACCACAAACTTAGACTTGAAATTATACGGTAAAAACGTAAAAACTAGGAACTAGGAATGACGGTACCCCTACAGATACCAGATTTTTTCCTGAGCAATGTTATCCTTCAAAAAACCTGTGAGAAATGGAAGCTGTGAAGAGCAACAATCAAACACTTTTCTCTGCAAAACAGAAAAGACATGGAGGAATCTGTGCATTACAAAAAGCTCCCCATATTTCTCTGTTGACTGTAAATATATCAAAATTAATTTCTGTAACATCAGTCACTTCAGTTGCCTTAGGGGATTCGCTTTTCAAGTCTTTGTTCACAGTAGTCCCCTTCTCTATCAGTGCAACAAGTAAGAACTGCATTTTCTACTTTTGCTTTGAAGAAAATGGAGGCAGGATAAAACGCACACTTACTTAGATCTCTTGGGGCAAAAGCCTTAGATTTTTCAGATGATCTACAGTAAATAGCACCTCCACGTCCTTGGGCCACAGAGACTTGGCTTGAATCTTCTGCAGGCACTATCCGGCCCCAGTTGGCGGTGCGTGACATCAGTATTTTAGGACTTGGTTTCTTGGATTTGCCAGACCGCCTTGAAGAGGGCTTTTTAGGCTTTGAAGATTTGGGCTTCTTAGCTACGGTCATTGTTCACATCTGCAACAGAGACAGAAGTTCTGGCTGACGTAAGAATATCAAGAAGCATTCCAAGAAGAAAAGAGTAACAGAAGTCCTGTCACTTAATCTCAAAGAAACAGCCTTAAGAACTAAATCGCTGGTATGAATGATTTAAAAAGAATCCCCAAACTAAACACACAAAGTGAAAATTTCCATCTAAACTCTATCAGTATTACTTTTCGCTTCTGCAGAACTAGTGGCTGATGCCATTTCTTTCCCTTCCGTAGGATTTTAATCCATTACAACTCTGGAGTCTTTTTAATATAAAAATGTAGAAGACATTCTCTGAGGGGAATCAGTTATTTATTGATTTCCGGAGTTGCGCAATTATCTGTTAATTAGTACCTATGATCTAATAGATAATTGTTGCAATTATCTATTGCTGGCATTAGTAACGGAACACTATTACTTCACTGCCTGTGTTTTTCTGTTTCGTCTGCACAAAGGTACCCAGAACTCACTGCTACTTTTCTTCTGTCTTTCCAGGGCTCGCCCTCTACCTCACTGTCTACTGCACCAGTCATGAGGGGTTTGTTGTGATTCTATAATGAGCCTAGCTTTTAAATACACCTTTCATGGGCGTCACTTGGTGACGGCAAGTTAATTTGTGAGGGCTCCTCAGTCTACATCATGCGGTCGCTTTTTCCAGGTGAAAAAGCGGAGCTGTAAGTGGCAGTACACTAAAGCCCTGGCATGCTGAGATCCAAGAGGAGAGATGTTTGGCCCTCCTTTTCACTCCTGGGAACCATATACCTCAAAACCCACAGAGGATGGGCTATATCTCAGAGAAATCTTGGGAAAGGAGAGCATGAAGAGCACGTTTGCAAATTTATTTCTCCCTGGGCTTCTTCTGCTTCTCCAAGAAAGACGAGTTTGAATATAACTTTGGCAGCAGTACTTCTGGTGTTTTACTCCTACCACATTTAAAACTCCTATGAAAAACTGAAAAGTTAGACTAAAAAGCAGCTCTTTCCGTTCTACTTTGTAAAGTTGCATGCTTTCCTCATGCAAAACAACAGGGGAATGTAAGCTAGAAACGGAAATGCTGAATGTAAAACAAAACAAAACAAACCTCAGCCCTCCAGGACAAAAGCCAATAACTGCTACAAAGTCCTTTTTAAAATGCTGATTAGGTTTCAAGGTGATACCGCTTTAAATAAGCGTAGTTGTGTGTCCATAGGCAGAAGTTGAATAATGACAGGATGAACTTCTGTAGTTCATGTTTTGTTACTGTCTTACTGTAGCACACAGGGACTTGTTACCTTTAGGGAAACCACTAACCTCATGGAGGGTTTAAAACATAAGCTAGTTTGTTATACCAAAATGACGGAGAGAACAAAGCATAAAGTGCTTTCAGATTTCTAGCACGCCTTGATTGCTGTCCATTAAACTTCAGACACGTTAAACAAAACACAGTAAATAAGAAAACTCCTAGTCCCACAGCTGGCAAATTGTGTGCAGAGGTTGTAATTAGAACTTTTTTGCCTTGACGTTTTACATTTAAAATTGATTTTAAATCCATTCTATACACACTTTCCATTCCTGAAAAAACAATACGCAAACCTGACAAATGCATTTACATGAGAAATGAAGTCGTCCTTGTCCGATTGGAAGACTAAGGTGACAGCTCCTGGGCTCAGGGATAAGCTCCGATCTTCACCAGTGACAGCTCCTTTTGTAGGATTGAAAGGGAAAATGTTTCAGCAACACTTTGGAAACATACTTAAGGGACAAGAAACAAAATCAAGACTGCAGTGAGAAGGAGAACAGAAAAACAATACTGGGGGGAAAGGAAAGGAAAGGAAAGGAAAGGAAAGGAAAGGAAAGGAAAGGAAAGGAAAGGAAAGGAAAGGAAAGGAAAGGAAAGGAAAGGAAAGGAAAGGAAAGGAAAGGAAAAAAGAAAAAAAGGGAAGGGAAGGGAAGGGAAGGGAAGGGAAGGGAAGGGAAGGGAAGGGAAGGGAAGGGAAGGGAAGGGAAGGGAAGGGAAGGGAAGGGAAGGGAAGGGAAGGGAAGGGAAGGGAAGGGAAGGGAAGGGAAGGGAAGGGAAGGGAAGGGAAGGGAAGACCTTGATCTTTATACTGACCAATGAGATAAGCCTTACACATTTTTAAGTTTATTTTTGACAACTGATTGAGGTGTTACCAGCTATTAAGTACGATTCAAGAGCAAATATTAACACTAGAAAGAAGAAATCCGATCCACCACCACTGTTTCAAAATACATCCATTTCTCATTTGGAGATGACGTCTCTCTGGCAAGATAGTAGAAAAACTGTAAATACCGATAGAGCTTCCTCTCCCGATGTTCCATATACATACCGATGCTGTTCCTACACCTACGCTCTGAGCATAAATTTATGTTGACATGAGTGACAAGAGAGGGTGTTACTCCTCTCTTTGTTTGCCTTGAGAGACACACCTCTTGTCCATTGAAAAGTAAATTCAAGATTCCAGATCAGTTAAGACAGTTGCTATCCCCCCATTCAGAGTTCTGCAGCAGCACTCTTCAGATGTGTTTTGCAGTCTCTTTAGAAAATGTTATCACTTAGGACCTGCTTCTCAGTAGGTCCACGTTTGGCCTCCGCTTAGCAGAGAGTCAATCCCAGCTTAAGCTTTCGTACAAGAGCCCCTTCACGAAACGGAGTTGAACCCTGACATAACTGAGTTGAACCTTTAACCTTGAAGCTTCCTTAAAGAAGAAAGCAGCACCCAGGCCAGGAAATAGAAATTAATCGTCACTTTACCCTGAAACGCAGTGGGCTATTCTGTGCTGGCAGGATTGCTGCCGGGCTGGCCGACGAGGCGGCGGGCAGCTCCCCGGGGCCACAGGGCCTGGCACAGGGAGCCGCCGGGGGTCTCCAAGGTCCGGGAACAGCGGCAACAGCGGCAACAGCAGGGACAGAGGGGACAGCAGCGACAGCAGCAGCCACCTCAGCCGGGGCCGTCTCCACAACCGCCACAACGGCCTCGGAACGCCGCCGAACTCGGAGCTCCAGCGTGACGCCTTTTGAACCTGGCCGCGCTGCTCATGGCTAAAACCAGAGCGTTTCCTCCGGCGTGTGTTTACTGTCGGTGTCGGATCGGCCCTCACCCCGAGCTCTCCCTGCCGGGAGGGCTTTGGGCTTGGGGTTTCCCTCCCGCCGCCGCCGCGGGCAGGCCCCGCGCGCAAGGGGTCCGCGCTGGGGAGCAGCATCTCACCCACGGCGAGAGACCGAGGGCACGACATGAAAAAGCCCCGACACGAAAAAGCCACGACATGCGGCCGAGGCGGCGGGGAGACGGCTCTGAGGGAGCTGCCACTTCGCCCCGCCGTCCTCCCCTCCCGGGCCGCCCCGCCGAGCCCCGTGCGCCTCAGGTGCTGCGCTGAGGGGGTGGCTGGCTACTGAGACAGCTGCCCAGGGCACTGCTCATGGCACCGAGCCTGACGGAGGTCAACAAGTGTTGAACAATGCTCTCAGACATCGGGTCTCACTTTGGGGTGGTCCTGTGTGGAGCCACGAGTTGGACTTGGTGATTATTGGGAGTCCTTTCCACCTTGGGATGTTCTCTGATTCTAGGTCAGCAATCCAGTAGCTGATGAGAAGTGTGGAGTCATTCAAAGGGAAGAGAGAGCACAACACTTCTCGTTTGCAGAAGCGGCTATTTGGTAACCAAACCGACGATTCCTTTGCTTCTAGAGCAACTAACAGCAGGGATCCGCTTTACAATGGAGGGAAAAGAGTCGTTGGCATGTCATGTGAAGTAAGCTTCAAATCCCAGAGGATGATTTTGTTGGAACTTTATTCAGCTGAAAACACAGAAGCCTTGCTTCTGCTTGTGTTAGTTACAGCTCCAGTTTACTTTGGTTGGGAGGGAAGGCATTCCAGGCTAATGTGCTGTACCTGTTCCTTCAGCTCATTGTCCATAAACGGAGGAGCAAACGAAATCAGTTTAATCTCCATTAAATGCAGCAGACAAAGCGGAGTAGCGGGCGATCTAGCACTTAATTTTTCCTGTAAGCAGGAAACCCAGAACTCAACAACACTTTTCAAATCTTGTCCTGCAGTAAATGACCAGCTGAGTGAAGCTTGCATTTAGAGGATGTGCTCCTACAGTAGATGGAAATAGCTTTTCCTCTTCACAAGTGCAACTGAGTGGTGGACTGGCAGCTACGTGGTTAACTAGTTGTGCCAAAGGGGTTGTGTTGAATGCACAGAAAAATATGCAGGTCCCAACAGTAAAGGGTTGTCTGTAGGCATGACACTGAGTACAGATGTTGTCTGCAGGTTCGTGCAGAGTGCACCGCGCCAATAAGCACCCAGAGTCGGAATGCACACGAAGGTCTTTTAATTATATAATTACTTATAGAACTCTGCAGAGTCAGGTACTTGGCCATCTTTCGCAAAGCAAGCACACCTCTGACTCGAATCACCGTCATTTATACACAGGAAACTTGTGAAAACTCTCTCTTTGGCTCCTTTGGATTGGTTATTACAGCTCACCTAACTTATCTCCACTGAGCTTGTGCATTACAGAGGAATACCGGGGGGGAGGGGGAACAGGAGAGGGGGGACACACACCGAATCCCACATTAGCATAGATTAGCATTTTGACAGGTGTGATTTTTAATGTGCTAATGACCCTTAATGAGAAAAAGGTTACTATAGGTCAGTCTGGAGCTGGTGTTCTCCTTCCTGTTTTTTTCCCTTTTAGCCCTTCTCTTCCTTGCTTCTGCTAGCTCAAGGCTACCTGTCTCTCTCCTTCTTTATTTTCTCAGCTAAAAGACTGCACAAGCTACAGGCCTCCCTATTTGCTTCAACATTTCCTTGGTTTTGTTTTTTTTTTTTTTCCCAGCTTTGGGACGACACAGGTGTGGTTTGATATTTGCCAGTATAGCTAAAACTCACGCCAGTCTGCTCACGCACAATAAGTAGTAAGATTTAAGGACTGGTTTCATCGGCTTCTTCCATACTAACATCCTTCTTATGTTTTAGATATGCTGTAGTTAAATCAACACGAAGTTACTACTTGTGGAGTAATCGCCTTAAGCGACTAGGCATCATAAGCACACCTCCATCCCAAAAGCTACCCGCCTCCAAGGTGCAACCACCCCTCACTGAGCACGCCCTCGGAATTTCTCAGAGCCTGTACCTTTAAACGCAAGTGAGATCATTTCTACCAAGCACAACCAAGATACGCATGACTAGAGTCACTCAAGCTCCACCTTAAAGATAGAAAATAATATCAATTGCTTTAAGAGAAAGGGGATGTTAGGGAAGATACTATCAGGAAGGATTCCTTCTGACATCACTCGACAGGCTGAGCCTCTCACTCCCCCACCCCCACTCCATTGGGACGCCGTGGGGTAAGATCTGAACGCTTGCTTATACCAGGCGTCTCTGTGGAATCTTAGAAATCTCTAGAGTTTTGATGCTTTTTAATGTCTTAATACCTAGGCTGTGTACCTGTGCATTTCATGCATGCTAGCTTGCTTTTGCAGACAGTGAATTTATCACTGACAATCCAAAGAACCTGTGTACCTGTCGCCGTAAGAAATTGCACTTAATTGCATTCTTCCTAGCTGTGAGAGTTCTCCTTGAATGCGACTAGAGCGAGGCCGTACTGCGTTGTTGGTGAATCCGTGACCGTGATAGTTCAGCACCCTGAATCCGACGGGACCCGTGACGGTCAATCGGCTACACCCCTTAACGCGACACTACTAGAGGAAGAAGATGACAGGGCTTGCATGCACTGCATTAGGCTTTGCATGTGAAAACACCCCCAAATAATTTCACGTGCATTTAACGTTTTTAAAGGGAAAAAAACAGGAAGGTGTAGTCTCTCTGTAAGCTACAGCCCTACATAGTTAAGGCATCAGCATTCATTCCTTTGCTTGATAGCAAAGTATGAACATACAGAAGAGTTAAATATTTTCTTTGCATTCTTAAAGGCGATTTTTCAGACTTGGGCTTCAGTTGTTGGAATTGAAGAAATCAGTAGACATCCTTACTTTTACGTTAAGACCAAAATCTTTATCTAAGATTGTGTTATCGAACGCAACTAAACTCCCACCCCCACATGGTTTTTTTTTGTAACTTCGCAATGATCTTGCTGCAGTCCCACTCTGATGGTCTTTCAGTAACATGCAAACTGCCGTGGCAGATTCTGTTACAGTGCTTTTCTATTGACAGTGTGCATAACACTCAAGGTAAAGCCCCTCATTTCGCAGTGGGGACATAAAGTGTTTCTTTGGACCCTGCTGCTTCTGTTAGTACTCATTTTTTCACAAACTTGTTGAACCTGAGCCGTGCCTACCGAGCCAACGAATGCTTTGATGACACAGTATTTTGTCAAAGCAGTTTTGCTTCTTGGAGCTACAGAAGCAGCTCTGGCTACGTGATAGGGAATTGTGCTGCATTGGCAAAACCAGACTTAGCTCCAGACTTACAACACTTGCTAACTCGATCTATTTCAAATCTCATTTTAACTTTAAAGGACAATCAGTTTTGTGGCTCCTGTCTTACTAATTTGCCTTGTTTTGCATGGAAGGGCAGCCTGTGAATGTTTTGCTTTATTGCATGCTTCAAAAAAAGGCTGAGGAAGAGCCTGGAGGAACCTTTTCTATTCTATGGACTTTCCCCCGAGAGTGTGGAATTGCAGGCTACTTGGATGAATGCTCCAATGTGAGTAAGGGAGCAGACCTCAGCCAAAGGAGGTGGAATCCTTGCTTAATAGTAAGTATCACTGTGGGGACATCTTTGCTTAACGGGAGCCATTTAAACTCTTCATAGAAACAAAATAAGCTGGACATCTTATGCTTGGAAAGCAGTATGGTTACACAGCTGCTAACATAATGACTTGAGTCTTCTGCTCTGCAACTTCAGGTTTTGTTTTCAAGAAGTGCATACATCAGTTTAAGCTTTGGGCAAGGAGATTTGCAATGCAAATAGCGATAAACCAGAATCAGCGGCGCTGACGAGTGTAATGGTGAAATGCAGCAAATCAAGTATTCCTGGAGAAATGTGAGATTACAAAACTAGTAAGCCATGAAGCACTTTTGTTGTTGTTGTTGTTTTTTAAATCAATTCTTATATGCTGAAATAGCACCTTCAAGAAAATCTGTTTATCTAGCCAGGTAACGGTGTCTCCCTGTAAACAGGAAGGAAATGCCAGGAGCAGCCATACCTCTTTGCTGTCAAACTAAAGAGCAAGTCGAGGCCAACATCATGCCATAGTGCAAAGGCTTGCTAAGAAAGATCATTCTAAGAGGTCTGCAAGAAAAGATGACTTACTTTGTCATAAGTTTGTCAAATAGAATGGACGAGTTAGTAGTCGAGTACCGACTGTGTCCGACTCTACAGCTGCGGCGCAGCTCCAAGTCCCTGTTTTCTCCTTGGACTCGTCTCACAGTTTTTGCACCAGCTCTACTCCTCAATGTTCTGGTGACTGAAACGCAGAAACAAAGGATTTTGAAACAGTGAAGATGGGATTCTCCTTATTTCACCGTTGCTCTTGTAAAATGGAAACAGACAGACAAAAAAGGCACCCTGAAGTGGATTGAGTTTTCTTTACATTTCAGATCAGAAGTTGTTGTCACAACCACTGCATTCCACTTCTTTATCGCTCTGCACGTTTAAACTGTCTACTTAAAACTGGGACCTGTAGGGAAATTTTTAAAGAGACTGAAAGCTAGCCAGACAAAAACAAACGTGCAACTTTTGTTCCACGCAGGAGGGAAATCTACTCCAGTTATTTCTGTCTTGGAAAAGTGAGAACAATCAACACCTTTCTCTAAGGTGTTTTCACTCCATTCATGTCAAACTGTATCTAACAGTGCTCAAACAAACACTATGACATTGCAAGCCTCTTCCTAAGAGGTGTATGTTTGATTACTCTGTTTATGCATGCAGCACTTCCATTTCCTGCATTAGGATCTAACAGCTCAAGGAGGGAAGAATCGTTTCAAGAGAAACACCCAAACACCACATAACTCAAACTCGTGCTTTTTAGAAAAAAGCCTGCCCATTGTTTGCCATACAGCACCCTTTGGCACAGGTTGGTTGCTTGCACTGTCATTAAAAGAGCCAAGAGGACAAGGGGAAGGGAAGAGCTACACCACTGTGCTGCTAGGATCACAGCTAAGGTTTACTTTTGTGCTTGCCAGCTATAAAACTAAGTTTGAACTTATCAAGTATCGATTTACTTTGCACAATTAGAACAGTTTGCTTTGTGCCTACCAAGCTGCAATTCACACTGCTCCCTCCCCAAGGAATTCATAAAATCTCCTATTTGCACCTACCTCTCTTCACAGAAAAGTCACTGAGGAGTGAATTCAGCTGACTACAGAAGGCTTTGGGGCCAAATGAAAGCCATGGAGTGACCAAGTGCCATCCTCTTCAGTAACCAGCGTAAATAGGTATCCCGGGGACTTACAGCCACTTACCTGTGTTATATTCTTTTTTTCGTTCCAATTTTGGCTTTCTCAACTGCCTACATTAAGAAAGAGGACAGGGCAGAGAAGGGAGAAAAGACTTGTTGTATTAGACCCATCAAGGATGGGAAATTTCACCATGTTTACAAGCCAGTGCTCCATGGTATACAAAGAGAAGCCTGTAGGCCTCACGCAGGATCCACATCCCAAGTCTGTTGCGTGCCATATACACGCGGTTCTGTATGTACCCACATTTCCTAGCTTGCTCATGTTGAATTCTCAAAATTATGAGCAATAGCCCCCAAGTGGAAAAGATACATGTCCTGGTTTCAGTTAGGACAGAGTTAGTTCTCCTCCTAGTAGCGGGTAGGTTTCTATGTTTTGGCTTAGAATGTGTGAAAGGATGTTTAGAAGATTGCTGATACCACCCCGATGTTTCAATTGCTGCAGAGCAGTACTTACAACAAGCCAAGGACCTTTCGGTGTCTCACTGTCCTACTGGCGATCAGAATCGGCGCACAGCAACAGCTGCGAGGGGACAGACTCAGGATGGCCGACCCCAACTGGCCAAAGAATTCTATGCCTTATGGCAACACGCTGCACCATGGATAGGGCGGGGCAGCCGGGCTGCTAGGGGGTACGCTGGGCACTGGTCAGCGGGTAGTGAGCAACTGCATTGTACATCACTTGTTTTGTACACATTACTAGTAGCAGTACTATCATCATCACCATCATTATTATTATTTTCCTGTCTTAATAAACTGCCTTTATCTCAACTCGCGGGCTTCACTGTCCCGTTTCTCTCCCCCATCCCAGAGAGGGAGGTGGGAGGGTTGCAGAAGGGCTGTGTGGTGTTTAGCTGCCGGCCGGGTTAAACCACAACACCACCTCAATGGGGTTGGGGAAAAAAACATGTTTTTTTTAGAAAAGCAGAAGACTTTCACTGAGAAGAGGGATTCTAGTTTTAAGGTACTGGTACGCCATCAGCATGCTCATAGGCCTCTGCTGATTTTAGACGGAGGTTTATCAGGCCACAACTCACTGCACATGCTTTCTCTCTTGCTTTTCAATCTACAAATCGAACAGAGATTGAACATATAGAAATACAGTACCTTGAAAAGCATCTTCTCTTGACATTTCCCCTCAGTATCGCCATACTTTCTTCAAAGCTGGAGACTGAACACCGCAGGATGCTTTTGCTCATTGATCTTAAACGGTGTCCGTTGAAACATTCAATACTGGGAGAAGAATAATCCTAGGGAAAGAAGGAAACGAGAATATATTTATGTGAACCACGTAGATTCAGATAAAGAAATTCTGCCTCACGCAAGTTTAATTGACCCTCCTGACTTGGTAGTGGGGCAACTAATGGCAGGCAGACACTGAAACGCTGCTGTGCTCAAGAAAAACCTGGAGAGAAAAAAAAAAAAAAAAAAGCTTTCAAAACTAAAGCTTCCCTCTCCCCACCATTTTCTTGTGGATAACTTAAGCTTAATATCCTTGGCAAAAAGATATTGCAGCAAAACCTTTCACATAAACTTAGTGTTTCGTGAAAAACAACAACAACAACAAAACATTAAATTCAATTGGAATTTTTTTCAATAAATTCAATTGGAATTTAAATTCAAAACTTTAAATTCAGTTGAATTTAAATTAAAAAAAATAAACTAATTAATTTAAATTAAAAAAAAAATTAATTCAATTGACTGTTCAGAGGAACAGTCAAGCTTGACATTATACATCCTAGAATTAAAATCTAGTTTGAGTTTTTCTCCCATCTCCAGGCCTTGCTAAAGATGCTTATTAGGAGCTCTGTCAAAAAAAGTGAAAGGCTTGTTATATCAAAGCTTCGAACCCTTCTTACTGCCCTTGACCTTCTTCACATTGCTGCTCCTACAAGGGTGAGCACTATCATTTTTAGTACGGGAGGGAAGCTGTGATATCCTTGAGTGGGGGGTCGTTCTGTTTACAAAATGAAGTTCCAGTAAGAGTACATCAAATGAACCAACTTTCTTTGAACTTTAATTCATCGCTATATTGAATGAATGACCTCTGGATTTCTCTCTCCCATTTGGAAGTCAATTTGAAAACAAAATACCTCTGCCATAAAGAGCCAGGCATCAGAGACACCTGTTGCGCCTCAAGAACAGAGAAGGTATGAACGACAAGAGCAGCTGAATAAAATGCAACTTGCCATTAGAAATGGGTGTACTGGCATCTACAGGTGCCGCTGGCATCTCCTCATCTGGTTTCTCGTTTTCAGTAGCAGGGTTCTGCTGTGGTGACTTGGAGTTGTCGCATGGAGCACACGCTGCAGAGGTGCGACCTTGCAAGAAAGAATAGATACCAAAGATCTTCGTCGTGCATTTTCAGTTACAAATGCAGAGACAAGTCTTCAAATCCTTAGCGTTAAAGCACGTACCTCTTTTCTCACGAGATTCTTTAATTTGTTCACAAAGTTGTCTAAACTCTGTATCCAGTTCGTTCCTCACCATTGAATATGCAGTGTCTTGCAAAACATAGGCGCTGTGACTATCTGAAATTTTACACACTTTAACTGAATGTTGTCTACCAACCAATGAAACTCTTTTGATCACAGAAGAAAATTGCTTTCTTCATAGGTTGGTTCCGAAAGGTTCTCTCAGTGAATATTTTCAGCATAACAACATCGAAGTTAATTAAAACAAAAGCACTAGTTCCTTGGGAACACTTATATCACAATTCCATGCCCAAGTAGCAAAATGATAACATATTTACAATGTGGTAAGAGATGTTCTCTGTGGATGTCCAAAATCATCTAATCCATCCGTAGTCTATTGTCTGCACACAGCATTTATCCATCTATATGTTTGACAGATTTTTTAAACTAGGCCTAAAAGCACATCCTCACCTGTAGATCTTTGATCCGGGTAGTACTCTAAGGCATTGTTACAGATTAGATCGATGTCCTTCAGCTAGTCTCCAGCAGCGAGGTACTGGCGCGAGTCAATTTGAGTCAGAACTGTTGAAAGATCCATCGGCTCTTTAATCCTTGTGGCATAGTCAGGTACCTGCAGATCAAATACAAGCATTCAGAGGTTTTCTTAACCTTGCACACTGTCTACCACAATTATTCTGAAGACTTTAAATAAACGACTTCCTAAAAACCCTGAACATTTGCGATGCATCAGAAGACGCTGAAATTAACCAGTTTGCTTCTCAAAAATGGAAGGGCTCTTTCATTTTTCATTAGAGCGGCCACGAGAGGACAACAAGAAGTAGGGAGGTCAGAAGCACGTGCATGGTAGAGAAGAAACACTGAGGGTGGGAGATTCATTTCACTTTGCTTCAGAAAATCACAACAGTGAAAGCTGAGCAAGCCATCCGGCATTCTCTTTGTTGTCGACATTGAGGAAAAGGTGCATGAATTGCACCTGTGAAGTACCTATTGCAGGCATCTACTTTAGAATGAGATAACTGGGCCCTGAGGTGCTCATTTCTTCCCTCAGACCAGAAGAGGAGCCTAATGACTAGTTCAGATGAGGACATATGTATCTGTCTAGATTTTTCACAGCTCAAGAACCTAGGAGAAAAGGGGAAGAAAAGCCAGTGGAGGCCCACATGAAGACGACTTTGCTGATCCCCAGGTATATTCAAGTTACATCTGTCTTTGAAATATACGCCCCTAGTTTAGGCTTATCTCATAAATTAAGGAGAAAAAGGCATCTAAGCAGCCAATTGGAGGAAAAAGAAAACACACTGCACTTATGGTTGATTCCTATTGAGGAGTTCCAGATGAAACAGAGAACAGGATCTCAAAACTTATTTTTACAAACTGCTGCTCTTATTCCTGTGCCCACAGGAACTGACAGTCCAAGAAAGGGCTTTAGACTTCATTCAAGTAGTCCTGTAAATACTGTTTGTAATTATAAGGAAAGATCTCTGTGCTTTTCAGTGCTGTGACACGCCTACATATCAAAGCTTTTTCACGAGCAAACTGTGTTGGTATTTGGACTGGCTTTTTAGAATGAAACCAGGGCTTTCAGCGAATAATCCCATAAGACACATTTGAGAGTCAGCAGAAGTAAAAGCACTGCCTCTGCTTCTTGCAAAATCCTAACAGTGCAGCCCTAAAAACAAAGTTGAACCTTCCCCAAAACGCTGAGAAGTACGAGCACTGAGAAGTTACAGACACACACAGATCAGCACTACTTTACCTTCTGTGGGTCAACGGGCTTTGCAAATTTCCTGAAACGTCTGTCAGTGGCAAGTCTGCGAGTAACGTCCCTCAAGAAAATTCTAAGGTCACGCAAGGTATCCTCCTCTTCCTCCTCCAGCATCCCTACTTCTTCCTCTTGTGGCTTCTGAGGCTCAGCTGGTGGTGCTACAGGCACAACTTCCAATGTCCAATCAACTTCAATTCATCAGGAAAAATTAGCCAATTTACAGTACTCAAATACAAGCATACGACAAATTACTGACAGAAAATGACCACCGAAGCAAAGCCCAACGAGCTAGTAACTTCAATAGGAAAGTTTTAGATGTACTTCTCATATCCTCCTCACCTCTTTTCTTTACAGGAGGCTTAGCCACTTCATTTAGAATTAGGTCCTCAAAAAAAGATGCTCTCTCTGCCCTACCAGGCAACTCAATATTGCACACTTCTCCAAATTCCTTATTAAATAATTTTTGGATCTAAAGCAGAAGGAGGAGAGACATTTCAGATTTAAAGCCACAAAAAACTCATCTTCTATTCCAAAAAGACGAGTACCTTTTCAAATTAAGAATAACCTGAAGAACACAAACTGAAAAAAGTTATCTTCCTGGCCTTAAAACGCTACATTTTCACAGGCTGGCACAGCAAATTCAAATATCACCTTTAAGAATCACCTGTAGAATTAAAGCTCGCTGAAGGGATTGTACGCTACACTGATAAAGTAACGGCTTTCACCACATCCAACAGCGCCTCCTTTGTATTTACTTGCCTTGCTGCAGCCTTTACTTAGAACCTTTACGGCTATAGAGGGAAGAGAAAGGCTTCAGCAGACAAGTGAGGGCTTTTTGCTGAGTTTTTATTTCTCTACCCAAAGGTGTCTGAAGTAGCTAGTACCTCTACGTCTTCCTCCATTTTCAAGTTCTAGTAATAAAAGGTAGGTGAGGAATTTCACTACTTATTTTAGAAGGAATTTACAGCCTGTACAAAAACTTCTGTGGGAACTCAAGCACTTTCAAAGCAGTTGATAATAAACACGTCTAGGTAAGACCCGTTCTCTTCCCCCAGTGACTGAGACCAAATCATCAGAATGACAACAGCGTGGTCCTGTTTTGGGCACCTTCCCTTAATGTAAACTCTCAGAAGTCAATGAAGTTCTGCACCTACTTTTACTACAGTTTATTTAGGAATACAACTAGAATTCGATTCCAAAGTTACTTTAGCAGAAATTGGAACTCAGCTTTCCAGCTTGGAAAGCTTTGGCCTATATGAAGAAAGAAACTGATTTACTTATTTTTTTTTAATCAAAGTGTTTCAATTCTCTACTAAATTGCATTATTAGCAGTTTATCAAACATAGCATGGAATGGCAGACTGTCAGAAGACATCTCTTCAGTAAAAACATCCTCTTGTCATTTCAAGCACTGCATATTCTTGACTGAACCACTTTGTAGCCACCAGAATTATTGTATTAATTTATTATTTGCATGTGTGAGAAGGGGGTGAAAGTCACTTGCTTGACTCAGAAAAAACCTTAAGCAGATGCTTTCACGGTATTCTTTTTCTCTAAGCAAATTTTAAGTGATTTGTTAGGGTGCCTGAGTAATAACAGCATGCATTTAAGAAAGCACAGCATTTTGATGCTGAAAGCATTCATAAATTACAAGACACTGAAGAAATAGTAAGGAAAGTATTGACAAATACCTCTTCTGGGAGATCTGAGTGACGTACATCAGACGGAGCAAGCAGCAAAACTGGCAAAAATGCTGGAATGTTACGTAGTAGAGTTAGAAAAGTAAGTTTCAAGGCAGGTCCAGCGTTGTCCCACCATAAATGGATATCTGGGACATAAATTGTGCTTGGTGCTGTCTTCTGAGCATTTCGGATCAGCTAGTGAAAAGGAAAGCTTGCGTAAGAAAACTAAAACACGTACAAGAACCTCTTAATACATAGCTACATAGCCATCTGACTGCCCCGTGAAATGAAACTACGTGAACAGTGGCAAGCATCCTTTCACATAAGGAATTTCTCTGTGCACCCTTTCAGATTATCAGTATTCGGAGAACTCTAGTCAGAAGATGGGAAGGATATATTCAGGCAGTGGCTAGACACCGTAGCTATATGGCCACAGCCACAATTATCGCATAACAAAGAAAGGAAATGTCCCTCTTAAGGGACACATCAGTATTCAGTCATGTAACATGTCTGTCCTTACTTGTATGGCTCTCAAACGTTTCCACTAAAGGTAAAAATATTTTAAGGTAGTGATGCCAAACAAGACAATGGATTTCCTGCCTAAAAGTAAAAACACCAAATCTGTTCATTTTTTCTAGTTAAAACCACATCACCGTGCAAATGAAGTGTTTTCTGAATGTTAATGCTTTTATTGCACATACTGCAACAGCACAAGTTGTGTATGTCCGTGCGAAAACAAAATAAACAGAAGCCCCAAACCTTGGTTGCCTTACTAATATAATTTAGAAGAAGCCTACAAAAACTAGCCGACATGCAGTCTGATACAGAGCCATCTACCGGGAGCACACAGTCTTAGGAGGCAATGAGAACTACTTTCTGGATCCCAGTGACATGAGCAGCATTTCTTTCCACGAAGACATGTTTATTAGCAACACCGCCCAGCTTCCTGAGCTGCTAGCAACAGCCTCACTGTAAAACTGGGTATGGAAAATGTGGACATGTACAACATCCAGATTGTTTGTGGTGCTGTCTAAAAGAAAAGGGGATTTTCAGACAGAAGCAAACATCCCAGCACATTAAAACAAGGCCACCTCCATTACCAATGAATTTTGCTCACCTTACTTGCAACTCGATTGATCCTTTACATACAGTCAGTGAATCCGATGAGAAGAAAAAGAAAAAAGGTACCTGTCCGCAGATTTCTTCTGGCGGTGCAACGTTTGTAAGCAGAACAGAAAGGTCCAGGGTGTGAACGGGAAACTTCTCCAAAGCGTGCAACACCGCGGGTGCCACGTAAGAAACCTGGCCGTACCCTTCTTTTCCTACTATTAGCAGACGGGGCTGGCATGATGTTGGTTCGCAGAAAGCACTCCTAGAACAAGAGTTAAGAAAACAAGCTTATAAATGAGGTGCTGAATAGACACACAGATGTTCCAAGTAATTTTCCTATAGACTTTCTTTTCCCTCCCCAAATAATCCAAATGGCAGCGGTACATTAAATACATGTAAGATTTCCAGTTAAGTTATTCAGTCATTCCAATTGTTTCACCTTCTTCCCTTTGTTTCATCTTCTTCCCTTGTGTTTCCTATTCTTTACTAAACCAAGACAGCAAATTAATATCCCTGCAATCTTGCTTTACTACTAGGAAATAAATTGGTGAGGAGCATTTGTTTCCCCACTACAATCAGGCTGTACCTCTGCTGGCTTAAATCAAAGATGCTAGAGACTTAGCCTTGCTCTAAAGCACAGAAAATCTTCTGGACAGTACAGCAATAGAAACTGAGAAAAATAACTGATCCTGCTGTGACAACATGATCTAACTTTCCAACTGTGGGCTTGCATGACTTCCATACTAAAATATCACAAGATTAACACAACTTGGTGGCTTAACAAATAAAGACACCATTCAATTTTTTCTCAAGGTGTTTTAACAAGCCATTTCTCAGTTTTCTTTCTGCTACATAATTCACTACTGGTTTAACAATCCTGGAAAACAGAAGGGCAAAAGGTGGCAACACAAACCCACAAAGTTGGGGTATTTTTAGCTAAAAGGACAGACTGCACATTTATGTGGTCTTGAGTCTTTCAAAGAATGCCATGGATTAAGTCAACGTGTTCTGGTAGTCTACAGATCACTTTGGCTTACGAAGAGAAGCCTGGGCTTTTCAATTTGGTCATTCAGAGCAACTTTGTTACAACTTTAGTCCCTCCACCCTTTCTTCTTGTGAATACCAAGCACCTCTTCAACACACAAACTTGATGTTGCCCCTTTGTCTACCACCCCTCGCACTTTTAACAGCTGGAACTGTTTACAAAGACTCAGCAGACCTGAGAATTTAAACATAACAGGGATCTATCTTTCTTTACCTGCTGAAACAGAGGCATTTTTTCTCTGGTCCGTCAGGCATTCCATCTTTTAATTCATCTCCAGAAACCAAGGATGCATCGTCATCACTGTCAAACATATCATCTTGTAAAATAGGATTGAAATGCTCTGAAAGGCAAAAGAGGTTTGTTAACTTTCCTGAATAGCCTTTGTCTCTTTCTCTTCCATTAATACAGCTTCTAAATCAGTGCCAAAACCCTTTCTTCATTTGAGAGCACACACTGAAATCTACTTCCTAGAGTTCAGCCCACCACAGATCTAAGGAGATGGCACAAGGCCCTACAAAGCTCTACTAAGTCCCACTGATGTGTACGTGTAAGGTATGCTACTCTTGGTGATTTTTTTCTCCCCCTTAGAATAAAGGAGATTACGAACAATTTCTGCAGTTGCTAAATAGATAAAAAACAAACAAACAAACAAACAAGACCATTTCTTTCTGGAGGAGGTTCCCACAATGAAAGCATGGGGATAAAGGATGTGATGGCCACAGAATTCCATTCATCTAGTAAATATCAATGCTAATTGATCTCACGTGTATAGTACGATCCACAAACATTTAAATTAGGAGACTGGTTAAAAATGATGATAGCTAAAACAATATTTAGCTTAGACCAGTTATACTTGTATCCTGGTCCTGACATTCTTCAGAAAGGAATTAGAAACATTGACCTAGAAATGCTTCCCCTCCAAAGATCTGAGTTTTGATTTTTTAAAGAAAAATAGGTGCCTTGTACTTCAAACCTCACGTCAACCTCTACAAATGCTAATTATCTTAGCTGCCGTCAGAAGCAGGATGCTTCAGTAGAGAACGCATCGTCCTTTACTGTGTATTGAGTCATTCAGAGCTTCCATTTGGCATTTCAGTTTCGAATCCACAATAAAACCTATGTGTTGTATTCCAGACTTGCCCAAAAAAAAAGACATGCACATGCAAATAATAAAATTCTACCACCATTATGTCTGAAAGCTATAAGTTGATTGCACAAACCACAAGTTTTTGCTTTAGCAGAATTATAAAGATGTGGATGCTGTGGTTATACCTTGCTGTCGGTCCTTTAGTGCAAGCTGTGCATGCGGGAAGATCTTCTGCACAACTTGTAAAATATTCTCTACTGATCTTTGAAAAAGTGGCTTGAAAATGGGTGATAGTGCTTGTACGGGTGAAGCCTTGATCCGGTTTGAAGCTGGAACAACCTTCTTCATAGCCATGAAAAAGTCCTTTGCTTTTATTTTAATAGAATTAACGTCTAGTAGCAACTTCTCCCTACTTGCATAAATCTGAGGATAGCATTGGCGTAGAGAGCACAGCGCAGCTTCAGTACAGAGGGATTTGATATCTGCACCACAGTCTCCTAACAAACAAAAATCAAACGTTACATCAGTCAAGGCCCAGGTTTAAAACATGCAACATTTAAAGAATTTGTAATGCCAAAACCAAACAGCATAACAGGGAATTCAAAGTGCTACCGCTCTGCAAGGATGTTTCATGTTGCTCACTGCCTGATATCCTGCACTTATGCAGCTGAAGCAGACTCCTCATCAAAAACTATACTCTTGAGGAAGATGCCCCAGAACCATTTAATGTTCTCAGACAACAAGAGGAACAACAACAAAGAGTAAATAGATGAAAGGATCTCACACAGATTGCTATGAAGGCGTGCCAGCTGCCTCGTTGACTAGTTGTGCAACAAGGCACAAGAGCATGGGTACTGCCTGGTACAAGCTAAGGTTCTTTACAACTTGGTCACAAGCAAGAATCCGTTTCTGTTTCAGTCTTACCAATGCATTTCTCAGCTAGTTCATCAAGCAACATGTCCGGTGGCTGAGGGGTCCAGTCACGAGTATGAATCTTGACAATTTCTTTTCTAGCCTGGAAGCAAAATCATTGCATTTTAGCTTGTCCCAAGTTTTCCTTAAAAATACCAACAAGAAACAAACAAACCAAAAGGCAAACAAACAAACAACAAAAAACAAAACAGTCCTCCCTCAAAACCCCTCATCTACTAATACACTTTTCTTACTTGCTCAACTTTCAAGTATTTTACAGTTATTTAATATACACTCTGCATTGTCAACCAGGAAATTGAATATTTCTTATTTGTTATACTGAACTTTTTCTAGGAACCTACAGTGAAAGAAAAGGCATTTATAGCTTCAATAACAAGTTTCCAAACTACGAGACCTAAGGACCCAGAGGAAAATACTGTAATGAAAAATTTATCCAGAAACATTTCTTTGCTGTCCAAAAAACTTCTCTAAAACTTAGCAAGCTTTCATTGGGACAGTCTCATTACTTCATCACATTTGCTTTCCAGTCAGGAAATTCACAGAAAGCACTTCTGGCACAATGCTTCCAATTGCTACAATTACTATAAAGAAGAAAAGAATTATGACTCAAACTACTACCACTGAGCAGGGGCACAATCAAATGCAAACACGTCCCCTATTCATTCATAAGTGAAGGATTGAGACCAAAAACACAACTTCATGATGAAAACACCCAAGTGGACTAAATAATTAAGCAAACAGGTACAACTTTGGGAATGAAAGGTTTGATTATAGAACTAACAACTTGGTGGTATCATCCTGACCATATATATCCAGTACCAGATTTGCCCTCCATGGAACAACGCAGTGTCTCCACGTATCACTCTTTTGTTCAAGTTGTCAATTATTTTTTTTTTCCTATAAAGTTGGACTTTGCCATGGTAGCACTAACGTTGAATTTAAGTTCTCACCTCTTTATTTGGCAAGTTGAAGAGGAAGTGTCTGCCAAAGCGTCCTGGTCTTCGTAAAGCAGGATCTATAGAATCCAGTCTGTTAGTAGCTCCGATTACCACGATCTCCCCTCTGTTATCTATGCCGTCCAGAAGGATCAGAAGAGTTGAAACAATGGAACAAATAGAAAAATATAAGTTTTACTTACTGGTTCAGTAAATTTTGTTACATTCCACATGACTTTCTTGATGCCGGAATAACCTTCTTCCTAGTGGTCATTCAAAACTGGGAAAAAAATAGTCTACCAAGTCGGGGTTTTTTTGATTTGATAATAAATCTGCAGACTCTTAAGTCATCAAGCACTTCAAGACTGTTTGAAATAATCTCTACGTTAATATAAAAGGAGTACCGCACACTTCTGCTCAGGAAGAAAATCATGGAAAATGTCAACTTTGATTTTAGATGTTGAATTTGTTGCAGTGAGATCTTCCTCATCGCACGATTCTATTTGGATTTAAACCATATTATCTATGGAGAGACCAAGATTAGGACAAGAACAGCACAGAGTTCAGCATGAAGCCAATCAGGAGCTCAAGTTTGTATTCTTTGTATTCAACTTTACCCTTCTCTTGCTGGAAGGACCTGCTTTTTGACTCTCCTTCTCTTCAGTAGGAGCATGTTAGTCTTGCTTTGGTAATGCTCTTTCTCAGTGGTTTTAGTCTTGTCCTTTGTATCTTGGCATCTCTCTGTAACAGCTGAGGAGGAAAGGTTTTTAGAGCTACATTCAGTGTCAGACTTGAGAGAGGAAGTATACCGCAATTTCTCACCAGGCTCACAAGACTCTTTGCCGGACAGAACGGTTTCTTTTGAAATGAGGTCACGTTCTTTTGATCTTCTTGCTTTCTCCTTGTCTCCACCGTCATCACATTGGTACTGGGCGAGGTATTCATCATTCCCAGGAGATTTTGGAGGGTCCACGACACTGCACAAAATAAAATCACATTTCTCACTTCTGCTGAAGGACGTGAATATTAAGAGTAAAACCTTCCAACGTCAAACAAACAAACAAAAACCTCCGGACTACAGGAACCCTCGCAAAGATATGCCATTTAGAAACCTCTCTTGTGATTAGGACACCTTCTTCAGCTCCCAGAGAAAGTGCTTTTTCCCCTCTTGCTTCTGAAGCCATTGCACTAAAAAAGCAAACGCATCTGTCTCCCTCCACATGCCGCTCTGATTAAGAGCCAGAATATTCAAAGCCACTCTATTTGTTCTCCCCACATAGCCGAAAAAACACCAGTTGAAAGAGTTTTCTACCTCTCTCCACGAATTTACATTCACATATCCTATGACTGCAAAAATAGAAGGCGGGGCTCAGGAGGAACAGCCAGTGCTGGAAATGAAAAAAAGCAGCCTGTTTCTTCAGAGTCTTAAGCCTATGCTACTAGGAACAAAACAAAACAAAACAAAACAAAACAAAACAAGAGGAGAGGAGAACAACAGCGGGAAATGTACCTATTCTCCAGGTGTTCAATTGCAAAGCCTCCTCTGGAGGATCAACAGTTGTGAATTCAGTGTGCTAAGGAGAAATCAGATCTACATCTGAACCACAACTATTTCAGTAGTATCACAAACTTCTGTTACTCTGAAGAAGCAGTCAGCACCGTTTCTATGTTAGGAAAGAGCTGAACAGAGTCTGTTATTCACATCAAGTAGTCAGGCAGGTTTCTTCTTCTTCAGGCTGGGTTTCACTAGAACATTACTAGCCTGTAAGCCTCATGGCATCACCTTCCATCTTGACTGCTGAACCTCCTTGCTCCCTACTATCTTCTTTGCCAAGATACAGCTGTCCACATTTACTTTTCCTACTTGGCTGGACTGAATTTAAGAAGATCTTGCATCTAAGAAAGGGAACGAAAGCTGCTGCCCAGCAGCGTCTGGCTCAGGGAGGAGTGAGAAAGCTCTGTGCAGCCCCCAAGGTCCGTGCAGCAGGAGGCAGGAGGTGCTCCAGGCTCACAGCAGCAGTTCCCCTGCGGCCTGTGCAGGGAGAGGCCCCTGGTGGAGCAGGCTGTCCCCCTGCAGCCCATGGGTCCCCCGTGGAGCAGATCTCCACGCTGCAGCCCCCCTGCGGGTGGAGGAGCCCCCGGTGGAGCAGGTGGCTGTGGCCTGGAGGAGGCCGCGGCCTGTGGAGAGCCCCCGCAGGAGCAGGCCCCGGGCTGGACTGGAACAGGCTGTGCTGAGCCTGCTTTGCCCGTGACGCTCCTTGTGGAGTGATCTCCCTGTCCTTCTGGCAGCCCTTGAGCCCTTGCCAGCCTCTTTTCTCCCCTTGGCGTTGGAGGAGGGGCAGGGAGAGAGCGCTTGTGCTGGAGCTCAGCTGCCCAGCTGAGGAAAACCACCACGGCTCTGTCTTGCCGCTGCTGCAGCACGCTGGTAGCAGCCAGCACCGTCTGTTCTTCGAGCCTCAGCAAGCCCACAGCATCTTCCCAGAAGGGATCCCTTTCCTTCACGCCTGACAGGCGCCGCCTCCAGAGGCTGAGGGCTTGTGCCCTGTTTGCAAGCTCTTTCTCAGTGCCCCCTTCCCCAGAGAAGGATCCCAGCTGCTTGGCTTCCCTGCCCTCTGCTGCCAGGCTCCCGCAGCTGCTATCCCAGCAGCGCAGCAGCCAGCTGACAATGTGCTCGCCTGGAGGACAGCTGCAATCTTGTCCCATGGCTTGCAGCTCGCCCAGGGATGGGGATCACCTGCTTCCTGCTGCTTTTCTATCTAATCTCCTTTCCAACAGCCTCCTGTGCCCTGGGATGGCCCTACCTTGGGGTAGGCTGCCTCGCCTTCCTCTTGCTCCTTCCCCTTCTTGGGAGGACTTTCTGCCCTTCCGAAACGAGATGACTTCTGCATGCATTCCTTCCCCTTGTGTGTATTGGTGCCTGAGACAGCAACGGGGTCGTCCCCAGAGCCAGCTGTAGGGCCTGTGCCAGGCTTGGAGGGGCTGCAGGGAACTTGCCAGGGGCTGGAGTGGCTGGATGTGAAGTACTATCAGTAAAGAATTTCTTCCTAACATATATTAGAAATCTAACTTTTCAGTGTAAAGCTATTAGTCCATGTCCTGTCACTCCAGGCCCTGATAAAGACCCCCTCCCCAGCTTTCCTATAGGTTGCCTTTAAGTACAGGAAGGCTCTCAGCCTGGCACACAGTAAAAGTGATGGCAGATCCTTCACAATATTATTTGAATTTCACGTAAATAGAACAGACTATCAACTTACGTAGGAGAAGTAATACAATTTCAGAACTATTCAAAACCAAAGGCATTCCAAACTAAGTTTAAGTTCAGAGGAAATCCAAAGAAAAAACTAATTTTGAAACTAATAATCAGAGACCATAATCTTCTTCAAATGATAGATTTTCCTCCTGTACTGGGTAATATTGGTCTGTCTTTAATGCTCATCCAAACATGGCTTTGACACCGAGTATCTTGCTTTGCCTCTGCATTAAGTCTTCTTCTCATGTGAGGTAAATGTCCTGCTCTTATGGGATGGGCCTAGGAGACACACGCGCTGTGTCTCATGATGCTTGGATATCATCTTAATTCTGGGTGAAGATGAAAGGTCTCACTGCTTCCTGAACTTGGAAGTGGATGTCTGCAGTTAAGAACCCTCTGTCTAATCTAGAAACATGAAGGAAGGAGTTTGCTGGATTGCAAGTGACAGTGAAGAAAGCCACAGGTGACATATCAAACTGATTAAAATGTTATTTAGCTCAGGGCATGGCTAATGAAGTGGAGCTGGAATAGTTTGACGACTGTAATTACGCTCACTATCACTGTGACTTGTTTATAGGATGGTAATGCCTAAAGGTCCCACTGGAGCCTGAAACAAGGTTGTGCTGGGTGCTGCACGTGCATATCTCAGTAGCGCTTTGATAGCTAGTGATACAAACAGACAAAACAGAGATTGAAAGGAGAAACGGGGGGACAGAGATAAGAAGATCTTCCTGCAGGTCATTTAGGGTATGAGCCAGGAGTTCAGTGCATCCAGCTCTCTAGTGCTCTGCTGGCCCAGTGAGATGAATGGAAAACATTGCAGCCTTGGAAAAATAGTGCTTCTTCTAATTCTTTGGCCAGTTTTGATGATTTAGGACTGCTCTATTTATTTATTTATTTATTTTACTTTCCCCATTTGTGCTGGAGAAGGTGAACTTTTTAAATACCTATTCTGAATTCAAATATCATTTTCATTGTTATGTTTCTGTTTTGTTGGCACTATTCATAATGACTTCTACCCTTCAGTGGAAGCAAAAGCTTATCATACCATAAAAGTGGAAAGGTCACAGAAAACTTCAGAGCTTTTGAAGAAAGCTGAGGAAAATCCATTCCCTGTTCTAGGCAGAGAGAGTGGCTGATTTCCAGACAGGTAAATGGGCAGGATAAGGCCACTTCATGTCCGCTGATGGCCAGTTGTATGGACCGCGAAGATAATGGACTAGCAGCACAAGAGACTGTGCCAATAATCTAATCCAATACAATCTATTTCAAGTGGTAGAGACCTGATACTCTACGACAATGTGAGGAAGACCAAACTGTCAGGCAAACTTTGAGATGATCATGTTCAGGATCTAAAACTCTTAAGACAAGTGTCAACACAGGAAGGGTGAAATAAAGGCATGAATGCCATACAAGTACTGATAAATGTCAGGAAGTCTGGAAACCAGGGCAGATGGATGGAATAAGATGGTGCTTTGTGTTAGCAAGAAGCAGAGGTTAGGGAAATGTTATGGGTCAGCAATAGAGTGGTTTTGTGCAAATCGCTGCTAAAGAAAGACAGCCTTGCTAGCCTGCTCTTTGCTCTTAGCTCCAGTCTACAGTTATCAGACACATAAACAATAATGGGAATTACGGGAGACTTCAACTTCCCAGCAAAAAACTGAAAGATGATTACCACTTATTCTCATACAGATATACTATGTGATGGATTTCTTCACAAAAGTGAAAAAATATAAGACCATTTTAGACTTGGCTCCTGTACGGGTTTAAATGTAGTAAGATTTGAATAAAGTCTGATCATGAGCTGACTTTTCTCATTTTACATTTCAAGACAGACAACACCAGGCTTAGAACGAAGGTTTTGAGGCTTAGAAATGCAAACTTTGAAATCTAAGGAAATGAATAATTGAGCCTGACTAAGCATCTCTGGGACTGGAGTGCAGAGAAGGCAGAGTTAAAATTCAAAATTCAGATGGGAAAAAAGCAATGAGAAAAGGTACATTTCAGAGGTTAAAAACTGCAAAAATAAAGTACAAATGACCCAAAACCTCCTTCACATAGGAAATTAAACAATAATAGTAAATGATACTTAAGCCACAGAAACCAGGGGGAACAAAGAGAACAAATTAGGACAGTTGCATACTCGAGGCAAAAATAGATCAAAAGTTAATGATGTCTCAAATGCTGCAAATCTTATTTCCTGCATCTAACAGCAACAACAATGTGATATTAAGGGCAGTGACAGGATTCCCATTGCAAATGAGGGTAGGGCACTAGGCACAACATCATCTGAGGTGAAATAAAAATCTACAGTGATTCAAGTGAAAAATGACAAGCTGATATCTACCTAGCCTATTAACAGCATTGGCACACAGAACAACAACTCAAGTAGGAAAAATACATCACAACTGTGCAAATCAGGGATAGTCCCCAGAATGGGAGAGTAACAAATATACTTCTGTCCAGGAGAATGTAAAGAGTGATCCAGACAAGTGCAGGCCTGTTAGTTTGACATCAACGCTGGGCAAAGTTTTGTAGCAAGAAGAGATAAGACTAGGAAAGTAGCGGGTAATGTGGAATTTACAAGATAATTTCTTAAAGCTAATTTGTTTCCAGAGAATTTAGTAGCTTGCCTTTGTAGGACCAGTGCTCCCCTACACAGGGGATGAACTACATCTATTTCACTTTCTGTGAGCTTCTGATACATTATCTATGGATTTGGGCTTTGGGGCTGCAAGTGAATCAAGGGAGTTTGCAATTGTTCACACTGTTTGAAGAGGGAATTACCGGCAAAGGAGAGGTTCCCTGTAGTGATTCTCAGAGACAGTTCTGAAACTGCAGCTGCTAAGGAGGCAAAGACTCATGGAGAAATGTAGGCTGGAAGAGACCTCTGAAAACCCAACCTCCTATTCAGAGCAGAGATGACTTCAAATTTAGGTATGTTCAGTATGGACATGGTGGCCGAAGACTAAAAATTACATATGAGCTTTGAGATTTCCAGGTGACATAAAGTTGGGAAGTCCTACCGAGCCTGACAGAAGGATATCCCTTGTGATTGAAATGGTTCACGTGAAGTGACATTTGATAATACAAAGCAGAGCCATGCTTAGAGATTCTCAACCAAGGGTGTTTTTTTTTTGTTTTTCTTTTTTTTTTTTTTTTTTTTCATGTTTGCTATATGGCAGTCAGGAGTTTAAAACAAACAATAAAACAACAAAACCCCATGTTCATACACTGTTAACAGAAGAACTGAAAAAGTTAAGTGGTTATATGGTGTGTATGGCTATTCTTTTTTTTTTTTTCTCCAGTATAAATACACCTGACAGGGCAGCCCTGCCACACATTTAAGACATGAGGCAAAATTCTGCCACTTGTATTCACATTGAACTTAGGAGGAAGTGTTCAGAAGACAGAAGGAACAAGTTGCCTATTGTGTGGAAGGGAATTAAAGGACATCATTCTGCTCAGCCAGATGCCAGTTGAGAGAAAAATATGATGTCTCTGTGAAAATGCATTTCTTGAGTAAATATCAAGGAGAATTAGGAAATGTGTAAGTTGAGAGATACATCTGAAATGATGATTGCAGTTGGCTTATGAGGAACTTTGGACAGGAAATTGGTAGAAACTTCCCATTTTAAGAATAAAGTGCACCATAGATATGAAGTCAGCATTCACCTAAAGAGTAGAGGCCAACTCAAAGCCCCCACAACAAAGCAGTGGACAAACCAGAACACTAACATGTTGTGGTCTAGAGTCACACAGATATACATAAGTTTACTATACCTAAACATCTGAGGGGTTCCTTTGAGAGGTGGAGGGCTTGTGCCCCATTTCCATTTCCACTCTCAGTGTCCCCTGCCTCAGAGAAGGATCCCAGCTGCTTGGCTTCCCTGGCCTCTGATGCCAGGCTACCAGAGCAGGTATCCCAGCATCGCAGCAAACAGGTGACAATTTGAGTGCCACAGCAGTCCTCATTGCGAGCTGGACGCTCAGGGCACTTGCGGCCACCCACCTTTGTGAGCTCCAAGGCTGACAGTGACTCTCTGCTGAGCTGCCACGGCTCTCGGGTGTCCCGGTGACAGAGCTTTCGGCGCTAAGCTGACTGCCAGGAGAAAAGGCTGCCGTGAAATGGCTGCTCCACAATGCCAGGAGCAAGGTCTGCTGGGCTGGGGGTTCGCAGGGGAGCTCGGCCTTGGGCCTGGCAACTGCGCCTGGAAGCCAGGGACGGCCTTGGTGTGCAGCTGGACACCTGGGCCTGAGAAAGCAAGGGCTCTTTCCAGACACTTGGCACCATCGTCACCCAGTGGCTGTCTCAGGGGGACGAGAGAAATGCACAGCATCTCTTGCTGCCCTGCAGTGCTGCTGTCCTACGCCCTTGGGGGTCTGCGGGATAGAAAAAGGGACGGATTTTGACCCAAAACCCAGCTCCTTTCTATCAAAAGCATCACGTCCTCCCGTCTTTCTTGTATTTGGCTATGACTTTAGGAATCCCTGCAATCCCTGCAGCTGTGTCCCCTGCCAGCTTCTTGTGTGCCCCAAGCATCCTCGCTTGCAGGGCAGTAGAAGATGCAGAAAAGGCCTTGCCTTAGTGGAAGCACTGCCCTGCAGGAGCTCCAACATCCCTCTCAGCAGCACGCCAAATGCCCCCGAAAGGGCACATTTCAGCTACTGGGAAGGAAATGAGCTCGTTCAAGGTGAGCTACCCGCTCAAGGCCCAGGTGTCTGTGAGGCAGTGTTGGCAAGGAGTCCTGTTGTGTGAGTCCGTTCTTTGTGGGTGCTCCGTCCCCACAAGGCTTGCTTTTCAAGGCCCAGGAGAGTCTTGTGGGCACTGGCATGGGGTCCCAGGCTGAGCCAGCTGCTGGCTGGCAATCAGGGAGGCTCGCTCGGTGTCTTGGCTTGGGTTTGCGTGGCCAGGCTGTGGGAGCGGGGGGCTGCAGGGGTGTCCTCTGTGAGGAGAATGCAGCAGCTGCCCCATGGGAGCCCAGGGCCGCTGCCAGGAGGCTCCTTCCAGGAGGGACCCACCCGCTGCTGCCCAGAACACAGAGCAAAAGGATGATGTTTGCGCCTGGGGGAGAGCCCATCTAAGAAAGGGAACGAAAGCTGCTGCCCAGCAGCGTCTGGCTCAGGGAGGAGTGAGAAAGCTCTGTGCAGCCCCCAAGGTCCGTGCAGCAGGAGGCAGGAGGTGCTCCAGGCTCACAGCAGCAGTTCCCCTGCGGCCTGTGCAGGGAGAGGCCCCTGGTGGAGCAGGCTGTCCCCCTGCAGCCCATGGGTCCCCCGTGGAGCAGATCTCCACGCTGCAGCCCCCCTGCGGGTGGAGGAGCCCCCGGTGGAGCAGGTGGCTGTGGCCTGGAGGAGGCCGCGGCCTGTGGAGAGCCCCCGCAGGAGCAGGCCCCGGGCTGGACTGGAACAGGCTGTGCTGAGCCTGCTTTGCCCGTGACGCTCCTTGTGGAGTGATCTCCCTGTCCTTCTGGCAGCCCTTGAGCCCTTGCCAGCCTCTTTTCTCCCCTTGGCGTTGGAGGAGGGGCAGGGAGAGAGCGCTTGTGCTGGAGCTCAGCTGCCCAGCTGAGGAAAACCACCACGGCTCTGTCTTGCCGCTGCTGCAGCACGCTGGTAGCAGCCAGCACCGTCTGTTCTTCGAGCCTCAGCAAGCCCACAGCATCTTCCCAGAAGGGATCCCTTTCCTTCACGCCTAAGCTGGAAACTGCAGAATAGTAAAGAAAAAAACATATATTTACTCTTTTACTTGCAAAAGGAGTAAGGGGGGAAATAGTTTTCAAAAGACTTACTGCCTTTTGTCTTTTTCTAGAATTTAATATTATCCTGTTGGGATGCTTGTAATTGTGTGGTGCTCAGGTATCAGATACCAATTGTACTAACCATCATACAAATACAGAACAAAAATTAAAAAATAAAAAAAAACAGTCTTTACCCCAAATACTTAAAACCTAAATTTTTTTTTTTTTCTTAGGCTGCCATTTGTGTGCCATTAATACTCACCATGGCAGTGAACTGAGGATTGTTGTGGCTATTCGGAACAAACTACTTCTCATCACAAAGAAATACAATCCATGCAACAGTTTAACCAGCAGCTCTCTGCCGTCATTACCTGAATCTCCAGTAGATGAGTTCCAGTACATCTGGGTATGTGTAATCTAATCACTAATCACTTTTACAGACTGGGCAGCACTCAGCTAGTGGAGGAAAAAGGCAAAGAGCATGCATTTTATCATCTGGAACCTCCAGACAGATGTAAGTGAAAAGCAATACAATGGAGATCCATCATTGATATGCCAAAGAAATATTTCAGACTTCTTAAATTGTCATCTTGTTCTGTATCATGCTTCTCTGCTTAGATTACATCCTTGTAAATTCATGGAGTAATGCAATATTCACACTAAGAGCCTGAAAAAGAGAATAATACTATTATTTATCTCATAGGAAATATGCCTTTCTGACCCTCCAGTGGCTATGACACTGGTGGATGGACCTACTGGAGACAGTGACGATATGATCTGTGCGGCGTATCGGCATCAGTTTGATTTAGTTAATGAAAGTATTGGGGAGTCCTATAGACTGCATCATGTTGAAGCAAACAAAGTAAATTTCTAGCATTTAAACTATTTTCTTGCAGAATTGGTCCATGCTGTGCTGACCTCCTGGGAGCAGCATTTACGGAGATCCTTTACTTTTCACTTTTTTAACTTCTCCTTTAGAGTTCTCTGAGGCATTTTTTCCTTTTGGAATGTGTGATAGTAATCACTCCTAAGAGAGGTAGTTATAAGGTATGACATATTAGGAAAGAGGCTGTGTTTCAAGCTCTGGAATATTGTTGTCAGTATAAATGCAAAGCCATTTTTTCTCCTTCCTTAGTCAATATTTTGATTTTTGTCTTTTCTTCATGGTCTCAGTGTTTTATTCTTTAGGAGGTTGCAGCAAAATAATTTCAGGTTTTGGCCACCATTACCTCATTCAGATTTGCCTATTTGCATGTACTAAAACTGAAATATTTGTGTATATCTTTTAGTTCTAAACTGCTGCCCAGCCAAGTAATACATTAACTGTATTTTACTAACTGGGACATAGGGTTGGGATTTAAGTAAACATCCTGATTTTTGGAAAAGGGTTCAAATGTTTCCTGTTGCTGGGAAGATAATGATCTTCAGCATTTTGAAAATCAAATAATTTCAATAATTTCTTAATATGGATGTGAATGTATAGCTTTAAGCGTAATTAGAAAAAAAAAAAAGAAGAACCTTTTACAGGGTTACTCTTGTGTTCTGTTGACTTCTCTGCTCATAATGGTATAAGGGACATCTCTTTTGATTTGATGCTTCTTGTTGATTTTTTTTTAAATCATCTGTGTTTTTATTCAGATTTGATGATGAAGAGGGTTGGTACTCCTAGCATTGGCAATACAGTGTTAAGATTCTCCACAGCAATGGGAATCTATTTTAATCTGGATTAAGAAGGAAATAAAATTAAAGAATGTGGACAGTCAAGAATCACCCCCCTCTGTTCTCTTCCCCAGTAACCCTTATTTCCTTTGAGAACACAGACAAAGCAGGAAGTTGATTAGATCTGTGCCAGTGATTTTTGTGTTGTTGAAATTGGTTACCAAATTATTTCCACAGGTCACAAAGCAGAAATGTCTTTCAGTTGCTACAAAGGATGGGTCAAAATGTGTTTTGTATAGATACATATAAGCTTCCAGGTCTGTTTAACAGTTCTTGTCTTATATTCGTCTTAAATCAAGAGAACACCTACTTTATTGCACAAAGGAAAGCCATGAAGTTCATGAAGTCAATCTCCAGCCCTGCCCAAGTAGCAAATAGTGTGGTCTAGGAGACATTTGTCTAATCCAGTCGTAAGTATTTCATGAGGGAGGTCTCCTTTTCTGAATGTATATACTACTACTTATGGGTGTCTTGTTTTTCTTTTAATTTAACTGTAAAAGACAAATACAGGATTAAAGTATGAGAATATAAGTAGCCTATGCTATGCAAAAACCATTTTAGTTTATCCAGCAGTGGTTCTCAGTTTCTAAATTCAGCTTATTCAGTAATTCTTGAAGTACATCCACATCAATCAATGTACCTGTTAGTGGTTTTGATCCAGTAATTGGCACTTTTGATCTTTCTGCTAGTCGTGATTTTCAGTCGAGCTTTTTAGATTTCACTTTTTGGAAAGAATTGCTATTTTTAGCATAGCATGTTAATTCAAAGCTACCCTGAAATATCTCAGTTTCCCAAAATTTATATTGTCAAGTAAGTTAGGTATGTTTGTATCATTTTATACTGTAGGTATGTATTTATACTGAAGGTACAAAATTGAATAGGCATTACTGAAACACAGCATTGAATACAAAAGAAATTGATTTCCATCCTATCGGCATCCTGAAAATGAATCACAAAAAAGAAATAGTTTTGTTTTTTTTTTTTTTCTTTTATCTGTAATTGTGCACCAACTGATTTGATTGCTTCTTAGTCAAAACCTGGTCATAGTAACATCAGTATCCTATCTGCCTGATCATTACCCTTTCCTATTATCATTGCAGGTAAATTTTGTTGCAGCTATTGATGTATATGAAGATGGTGAAGCTGGCCTACTATTATGTTATAACTGTAAGTAGTTAGGGAAGACTGGAAATGATAATATCTCAACATGTAATTCTTTCTTCATTGGAGTTTAGATCTGTATTTTAAAGTTTCAGTGTTTCATGGAAAGTATTTCAAAATACTTTTTTTTTTTTTCAATTTAAGTGCATATTAGAAGGACTAGAAGTGGAAGTACTGTTTTATTGTGGTGTGTGTAATTGGACAGACATTACCATCTTACTCACAAAAGTCCTATTTCTTCAGATCTATCTTATTCTTTGCCTAGTCTCACACTGGGTGTTTCTAGGACATGTACAAATTAGTTTTCCACCCCTTTTCTTCTTTCTGCTTTCCCATTCTGTCATTGTGCTTTCTTTCCTTCTGCACACTTCTTTGTGCTGGCACATTTTAAAATTGTAATTCTCTTAATCTCTTTTTATAAAACGGCCTTGGATTTCATATGGGTATGCTCTTCTGTGCTGTACACGTGTAGTTTTGCTTTCAGTCCTCAGGAAAATCAAAGTTATGAGTATGAAACGTCCTTTATGAGGTGATGCTGAAGGACAAAGCACAACTTTCTGTTTCAGATGGCATGTCCTATTTGCCTTTCCAAAGAGAGCATTGATGGAAACAGGATCAATACATCTACGTATTCTAGCATTGGCCGTTAGATTGGTACCACAGGGAAAAAGTCTCTAAAGTGTATCTTTGTATGCTCTGTGAGGCCTCATTGGTTTCGGTAGTTTAACAAATCCTACCTAGTTCTGGTTCACTCAGTACTGCTTCAGAACTAAAAGGTCTGAGACAGAGCAGTGTGAATTCCCAAACCTGTCCTTCTGTGCAGAATCAGTCCTACTCTAGTAGGCTCGTCACAGAGCCAAAGCTAACAAAGTTGGTTGATCCTAATGTCCTAAAGCCTGTTGCACAGGGTTGCAGCAACTTGAATCCCTATTTGTAGGGCCCTGTCACAGGGAAACCTCTTATGGTCTTGTGACAGTTTTACAATTATGAAAGTATCATCATGGAACAAGTATGAAAACACATGATTTGACAGTGTTCTAAGTTTGGATTTCAAACAAGACCTTTTTTTTACACTTGTGGATATAAAGTTAGTTTAAGTTTAAGGACAGCAATTACAGAAAAAAAAAAAAAAAAAAAAAAAGAGAGATTTTACCTAAAAATAGAGAAGTAGTAGATTCACAAGTTATATGATTAATGAAATCTTGGTATCTGTAGTATGCCATGCGTATTACAATCCTCAAAGAACACAAACTGTGGTAGTATGTGGCTGCTTGAAGGGTAGTTCTTACAGTCAGAGGGGTACAGCTCTGCTTACATCACTTTCAGAAATGTTCTTAACTATTCCTCCATCCATAGACAAAGTAAGGAGCTGATGGTTGCTGAAACAGAACAATACTTACTTTGTGAAATCTGACAAGGTATTAAAATGTAGCTCTACTATTTTTACCTTGTAAATGTATTCACAAAGGAAGCACGTTTCCCTTGTGGTCTGTTTAGATATAGAGGGACTTCTGCATAAATGTTTGATATTTATCTGTGTATTATCCACACTTCTGTAAAATCTACCTATAATGTTGGTGTTTGTCATTTGTGCTGTAAGATATTGGAGGTTTCTTTTTTTCCTTTTTTTGTTACAGATGTTTGCCAATATAGAAAGGTGTATCCTTTTAATGGAGGTTCTCCACTCGTCCAGTCATCGGCTTACGACTTTCACTTTAGCTGGAATCAAGTTCCTTACGCTGTTGGTAAGAACATACCTCTTTTACCCTTTTTTCCTTACTGTTTAGGCTTGCACTTGGCTGTTGGTGGAATTGCAGCATGTGTGCTAGGAATATATAAGAATAAATCTAAAATTAAAAATAATTTAACATACATAAATCTATTTTTAATATAATAAAACTTAATAAATATGGGTTAATAAATTCCTATAAATAAGAATTTCTTCATGGAGAGGGTGGTTAACCGTTAGAATGGACTGCCCAGGGAAGTGGTGGAATCCCTATCCCTGGAGAGGTGTTGACATAACACCAAGGTGTTGAAGGATTTTTTGAAACAGCAAAAATCCCATGGCTTGCTGCAGCTGAGCAAACCAAGCTACCAGGGCAACTATGAGAAGTTCCCATGACAGTGTTCCCACATCGCCCAACTGAGGAATTTAGAAAAATATTGTTACCAGTAGCTGGCTTCAAGGACAAGGTCTACGTGACTGCTAATCACAAGAGGGGTTGTTTTCTTGCAGGTGGGGTTGTTTTCTTGTAGTTGTTTGTCTGAGTGCTTTTGACCAATAATCTTGTGTGAAACACTGTCCGCCCCTGTTAAGTTCACTATAAAAGTTAGGCTATTCGGGCAATAAAATGGAGCATGATCTGACTCTACTGGTGTCTGTCGTGCTTTCAGCCATGCTTCCTGCAACACCAAGGGACATAATGATGGAACTTGGTAGGTCAGGTTGATTGTTGGACTTGAAGGTTTTTTCCAACCTAGATGATTCTGTGGTTCTCTAAGTGTGTTGCATTCATGATGCCACTTCAGCTAAGATTCTGCATATGGTATCTTTAATAAGTGGAGCCTTGGGGCCAAGTTTTTCCTCTGATAAACTTTGTTTTTTCCTTTCTCTTTTTTTCTGTTTTTTATTTTCCATTCAGTTTATATTCTGCGAGGCATGGAGAGTGAAGTTTTCTTCAGGCTTGTATCTGAATGTCCAACAGTACAGTAGACAAATCTTGTCATAGGAAAGGGAGATACCAGAGTAGGTCAGATCCTCAAGAATTGTTTTCAGGGAGCATCTGAGAAACATTTACATTAATCATTCTTCCTTGCAAAATAATTTTTGTTTCATTGCAGTCTGTGCTTTCCCTTCTATCCTTGCCTTCACTACTGATTCCATTGAGATCCGATTAGTGGTGAGTGGAAACTTAGTCCACACAGCAGTTGTGCCTGAGCTTCAGCTTGTAGCATCAAGGGTAAGACACGAGAAAAGCATGTTTGCCTATTTGTGAGGTGTTGGGACCTAATTCACATAAAGAGTTGCTGAAGCCCAAACCAAACCAAAACTGACACATTTTCTGATTTGCATTAACTGTTAATTTGTGTGTTCTTAGCTTGTAGTGAGTACAGTGAGAATCAGAATTGATCTAACTGTCCTTTATTGCTTGCAGTAATGCAGAGCTGAAGTATTTGATTATTTACAGGGCAAATGCTCTTCTGAACATCACAGAAGTTCTCCCCATTTACAGTGAGATAGCCTTTGTGTGGCCAGCTGTAGTTAACTTAGCAGCAATACAGCAACAGTGGCAATAGAACATAGTGGACAAACATTTAAGCTCTTCTTCAGCAAGTGTTTAAGAAAGTTTTGCTGTACTAATGATGAGTTCTTTGTGATTTCAGTCAGATATTTATTTTAAAGCTACTGCTGCAGTAAGGGGATCATCTCATAGCAGTTCTAAGGAAACGAGTTCAAGTTCTCCTCAAGCACCGACGGCTTATGAAATACCAGAATGTCCTCTTTCTTCTTCAGAAGGTAACATGGTTTCCAGGCTGCTTGAAGCTTTGATTATTATCTTTAGTAAAATGAAATCAATCCGTTAAAAGATTTTGTTTTCATGGCTGAGAGTCTGGAAGATGGAAACCTTATCCAGAGATCTGAAACACCTGGCTGAGCTTTTGCCCCATAGTATCTCTTCTGAATGCACAGCAGCATTGTTTTGAAGAAATCATGTCTGTAGGAGGGGAAGAATTAAGCTTCACTACCTTAATGAGTCTTTGGCAATATGGCCAAGACTATAAAGCAAAAAGAGGTATAAAATTGTGGGAAAACTTTCAGACTTCACATAGGCCATTCCTTTCATTTATGAACAGCTAAACTATCGATAGCTAATTAAACTAATGAAAACTAAAGGCAAGAAGTATTTCTAGTCTCAAAAGAGTTAATAAATTTAAAGTTAATAAATGCACAGTAAATTTGGTGTAACATGATCTGTGAACAATCAATCTACAGGGATAAATAATAGAGAAACAAAGGAACACCAACTAGATAATGCAAGATGTATGTAGATCTTGTTCATTTAGATGTATTTAAATCTGCTGCTGCACTGTTGACAGAAGAGGAAAAGAGAAAGGAATCTGAATTTCAGTTTTTAAGACAGGCAATATGCTTTTTCTCAGTAAGCCAAGTTGTCAGTCTGCAAAATGTGGACGTATTTCTTCCTCCTCCTAGCCTATTTATAGTGAAAGATACGGTACAAGGAAGATCTTTGTTACTTGGGTTAAAAAGCACCCCACATAATGTTTATAACTTTTCTGTATAACTTTTCATTGGAAGTATTTAGAACTGATACTGGTATGAAAGTGTAATGTTCTTTTTTCCTTCTGCATTTCAGGTGAAGTTCCAGGCTGGAGAAGTGGGCCCACGTGAACCTGATGAGGTTCAACAAGTCCAAGTGCAAGGTGCTGTACCTGGGTCAGGGAAATCCCAGATATGAAGACAGACTAGGAGAAGCACTCATTGAGAGCAGACCTGCAGAGGAGGACTTGGGAGTTCTGGAGGACAAAAGGCTCGACATGAACCAGCAGCGTGCACTTGCAGGCCAAAAGGCCAACTGCATCCTGGGCTGCGTCAACAGAGGAGTGGTGTCCTGGTTTCAGTTAGAACAGAATTTTCTTCCTAGTAGCTGGTGGAATGCTGTGTTTTGGCTTGGGATGAGAAGAGTGTTGATAACACCCCGATGCTTTAATTGTTGCAGAGCAGTGCTTATACCAAGCCAAGGACATCTCAGCCTTTTGCTCTGTCTTGCCAACAGGCAGGCTGGGGGTGCAGTAAGAGCTGGGAGGGGACAGACCCAGGACAGGTGACCCAAGCTAGCCAAAGGGGTATTCCATAGCATCTGATGTCATGCTAAACAATATATAGGGGTGGCTAGCTGGGGGGAGGGGGCCGGACTGCTCGGGGTTAGGCTGGGCATCGGTCAGCGGGTGGTGAGCAATTGTATTGTGCATCACTTGTTTGTACGTATTAGTAGTAGTAGTACTATTATCACCATTGTATTATTATTATTATTATTATTATTATTATTATTATTATTATTATTATTATTATTATTATTATTTTATTGTTGTTGTTGTTGTTATTATTATTTTCCAGTCTTATTAAACTGTCTTTATCTCAACTCACGGGCTTCACTTTCCATTTCTCTCCCCCGTCCCAGAGAGGGAGGGGGGAGGGTGAGCGAACGGCTGCGTGGTGTTTAGCTGCCGGCCGGGTTAAACCACGACAGTCTTTTTGGTGCCCAACGTGGGGCTCGAAAGGTTGAGATAACAGCAGATCTGACCAGAGTGTGTTAAACTAAAATTGGTATAAGTATTAGACCTGCTTAATAGTCACTTGTCATAATGCTGATTGCTTTAATCTCAACTCTGCTGTGCCTGTTTTCCAAATTGAGTATTATAGTACATTATTTTCCGTATTTGCTCTCTGTCATGTTTTTTATCCTCTCCGGGCCCTGGTCTCAGATCATTATGGTACTGAGTGTTGTAGCAATGGCTTACGAGACGATGAGATATCTGGTCATGACTCTAACTTGGTATTTGTACTCAGTAACATCGTCGACTCTGTACCTTGGAAACTGTATCTTGGAAACTATTAGCAATTATACCTATTGCTTTTTTCCATTAGGGAGTCAATCTGTGGAGGGGAAAGGGGAAGATATTTTTTCTTACTTGATTACTCTCCCTTTCTCCTTCACCACCCCTGTATCCTCCTGGATCACTCTCCCTTTCTCCTTCACCACCCTCTTATCCTCCGAGCTTGTTACAATAGCTCTCCAAGATATTGAATATCCTTGGGATACTCAGACCAGCATAGTCTTGTTGTTCTGCCTCCTGAATGCACTTCAGGTTCTGCTTAAAGTTAAACAATTACTTAGGAAGCTCATCCGGAGATCTGCCCGGAGGCAGTATAGTTGTGGGTGGCAGGGAGTGTGGGAGGATATGGGCAGGCATCTAGAGCAGTTGGCACCCCCAGTGTTTTGGAAATTCACCCCTGAACAACTGCAAAATCCTGAAAAACTGGCAGAATGCTTGAAAAAAAGGTGTCATGATTCTGGCAGTTCCAAAGTAACACAAATCGTTGTAACATGCTGGGGCCTGGCTCATGCCTATCGAGCTGCCATTGATACTGCTATCAACTTAGTGACAGACCCTGCAGCCACTCCAAGCCCTGTGACAGATCCAACGGCCACTGTGACCCCCACGGTGGACTCTGCAGCTGCTCCTGCAGCCGCTTCAGTTCCAGCTCCTGCAGCTGCTCCAGCTCCAGTTCCTGCAGCTGCTCCAGCTCCTGCAGCTACTCCAGCTCCTGTGGCTGGGTCAGAGAAACGAGCTGTAGCAGTGCAAGTTGACCCTGCAGAGGGTATTCCAACCTCTGTGGCAGACCCTGTAACAGGGTCAGAGAAACGAGCTGTAGCAGTGCAAGCTGCCCCTGTAGAGAAGGTGAAAAAATGGTATAGAGATTCAGGTCGTTTAGAATGCAGAGAGTCTTCTGCCAAATCTAGGTATAGAGACGACGACGACGCTGGGCCATCAAGGATTCAGGAGGAGGAAGATGAGGATGCCGAAAAATCAACAGTAACTACCCGAAGCCTATACGAGCACGAGCTATGAGATGTGCGAAAAGATTTTGGTCGTTGTATAGGTGAGCAGCTTGTCACCTGGCTGCTCCGGTGCTGGGACGCTGGAGCCAATTGTGTGGAATTAGACGGCAGGGAAGCCAGGCGGCTGGGATCCCTTGCTCGAGACGCTGGCATTGACAAAGCAATTGCAGATGGAGCACAATCTCCCAGCCTCTGGAGACGTCTCCTCTCAGCTGTGACAGAAGGGTATCCCTTCAAGGAAGAACTTTTATGTCTACCAGGCAAGTGGACCACTATGGAGAAGGGAATCCAGTACCTGAGAGAATTAGCCATACGGGAAGTGATTTATGAGGACCCAGACCTCAGACAAACATCCAGAGATTCAGATGAAGTCAGGTGTACACGACCCATGTGGCAGAAGTTTGTACGGAGTGCACCATCATCATATGCCAGCTCATTGGCAATAATGGCCTGGAAAGAGGAAGAGGAACCCACAGTGGATGAAGTGGCTAAACAACTCCGGCAGTACGAAGAAAGTCTCTCCTTTTCCTTACAGGCCTATGTCTCAGCTGTGGAGAAACTTTCTGAAGAGTTCCACCAACTTAAAGAGAATCTATCTTCCTTTCCACCAACTTAAAGAGAATCTATCTTCCTCTCCACCTGAACCAAGCAGTGTCCACTGACTAAAAGAGTACACTTGGGAGAAACTTTCTGAAAAGGTTCACCAACTTGAAGAGAGATCATTTTCCTCCCCACCTGTACAAAGCAGTGTCTCAGCTATCAGGGGTAAGCGTTCATCTGCACAAGGAAGACGATATGGTGGGTACTCACTCCGTGCCACCCTGTGGTTTTATTTACGAGACCATGGAGAGGACATGAGAAAATGGGATGGAAAATCCCATTTTTAGAGGCACGGGTACGTGAGTTGCAAAAGAAAACAATTGGGAAAAAGGGATTCTCTGAAAAGTTTGCTGCTCCAACTTCCAGCAGACAGTCCTTCAAACACAGAAATGAAGAAGATTCTGACCAAGATTAGGGGGGCCCTGCCTCCAGCCAGGGGGAGGAAAGGGACAATCGAGTTTATTGGACTGTGTGGATTTGATGGCCTGGCACGTCAGACGCACAGAAGTATAAGGCTTTAGTAGACACCAGTGCACAATGTACTATAATGCCATCGAGCTATAAAGGACCAGAGCCCATCTGTATTTGTGGAGTGACAGGGGGATCTCAGCAGTTAACTCTATTGGAGGCTGAAGTGAGTCTGACTGGGAATGAGTGGGAAAAGCACCGCATTGTGACTGGCCCAGATGCTCCATGTATCCTTGGCATAGACTATCTTAGAAGACGATATTTCAAGGACCCTAAAGTGTTCTGGAGGGCTTTTGGCATAGCTGCCTTAGAGACAGAGGGCATTAAACAATTGTCTACCTCACCCGGTCTCTCAGAGGACCCCTCTGTTGTGCAGTTGCTGAAGGTTGAAGAACAGCAAGTGCCAATCGCTACCACAACTGTGCACTGGCGGCAATATTGCACCAACTGAGACTCCCTGATACCCATCCATAAGCTGATTCATCAATTGGAGAGCCAAGGAGTGATCAGCAAGACTCATTCACCTTTTAATAGTCCCATATGGCCAGTGTGAAAGTCTAATGGTGAATGGAGACTAACAATGGACTATCGTGCCCTGAACAAAGTCACGCCACCACTGAGTGCTGCAGTGCCGGACATGCTGGAACTTCAGTACGAACTTGAATCGAAGGCAGCCAAGTGGTATGCCACAATTGACATCGCTAATGTATTTTTCTCCATCCCTCTAGCAGCAGAGTGCAGGCCACAATTTGCCTTCACTTGGAGGGGAGTCCAATATACTTGGATTTGTCTGCCCCAGGGCTGGAAACACAGCCCTACCATATGCCATGGACTGATCCAGTCTGCGCTGGAGCAGGGGGAAGCTCCTGAACACCTGCAGTACATCGATGACATTATTGTGTGGGGTGACACAGCAGAGGAAGTTTTCGAGAAAGGGAAGAAAATAGTCCAAATCCTTCTGAAAGCCGTTTTTGCTATAAAACAAAATAAAGTCAAAGGACCTGCACGAGAGATCCAGTTTTTAGGAATAAAATGGCAAGATGGACGTCATCAAATCGCAATGGATGTGATCAACAAAATAACAGCTATGTCTCCACCAACTAACAAAAAAGAAACACAGACTTTCCTAGGTGTTGTGGTGTTTTGGAGAATGCACATCCCAAATTACAGTCTGATTGTAAACCCGCTCTACCAAGTAACCCGTAAGAAGAATGAGTTTGAATGGTGCCCTGAACAACGACAAGCCTTTGAACAAATTAAGCAGGAAATAGTCCATGCAGTAGCCCTCGGACCAGTTCGAACAGGACCAGATATAAAGAATGTGCTCTACACTGCAGCCGGGGAGAATGGCCCCACCTGGAGCCTCTGGCAGAAAGAACCTGGGGAAACTCGAGGTCGACCCCTGGGGTTTTAGAGTCGGGGATACAGAGGATCTGAGGCCCGCTATACTCCAACTGAAAAGGAGATATTGGCAGCATATGAAGGAGTTCAATCTCCTTCGGAGGTGGTCGGTACTGAAGCACAGCTCCTCCTAGCACCCCGATTGCCGGTACGAGGCTGGATGTTCAAGAGAAGGGTCTCTTCTACGCATCATGGAACTGATGCTACATGGAGCAAGTGGGTTGCACTGATTACTCAGCGGGCTCAAATAGGAAACCCCAGTGGCCCAGGAATATTGGAAGTGATTATGGACTGGCCAGAAGGCAAATATTATGGATATCATCAGAGGAGGAGGTGGGTCGTGCTGAAGAAGCCCCACTGTACAACCAGTTACCAGAGAATGAAAAGAAATATGCCCTGTTCACTGATGGGTCCTGTCGTATTGTGGGGAAGCATCGGAGATGGAAGGCTGCTGTATGGAGTCCTACAAGACGAGTTGCAGAAGCTGCTGAGGGAGAAGGTGAATCGAGTCAGTTTGCAGAAGTGAAGGCCATTCAGCTGGCTTTAGACATTGCTGAACGAGAAAAATGGCCAGTTCTCTGTCTCTACACTGATTCATGGATGGTAGCAAATGCCCTGTGGGGATGGTTACAGCAATGGAAGCAAAACAACTGGCAGCGTAGGGGCAAACCCATCTGGGCTGCTGCATTGTGGCAAGATATTGCTGCTCGGGTAGAGAACCTGGCTGTGAAAGTATGCCACGTAGATGCTCATGTGCGCAAGAATTGGGCTACTGAAGAACATCAAAACAACCAGCAGGTGGATCTGGCTACTAAGATTGAAGTAGCTCAGGTGGACCTGGATTGGCAGCATAAAGGTGAATTATTTATAGCCCGATGGGCCCATGACACCTCAGGCCATCAAGGTAGAGATGCAACATACAGATGGGCTCGTGATCGAGCGGTGGACCTGACCATGGACGCTATAGCACAGGTTATTCATGACTGTGAAACATGTGCTGCAATTAATCAAGCTAGCCAAACGGTCAAAGCATCTTTGGTATGGAGGACGATGGCTGAAATATAAATATGGAGAGGCCTGGCAGAACAAACACAGCATTCCACCAGCTACTAGGAAGAAAATTAATTCTGTTCTAACTGAAACCAGGACACAGCTCCAGTTATCTTTGATTGGTAGGGAAGGAATTCCAGGCTAATGTGCTGTACCTGTTCCTTCAGCTCATTGTCCATAAATGGAGGAGCAAATGAAATCAGTTTAATATCCATTAAATGCAGCACTACAAAGCGGAGTAGAGGGTGATCTAGCACTTAATTTTTCCTGTAAGCAGGAAACCCCGAATCTCAACAACAGTTTTCAAATCTTGTCCTGCAGTAAATGACCAGCTGAGTGAAGCTTGCATATAGAGGATGTGCTCCTACGCTAGATGGAAATAGCTTTTCTTCCTCACAAGTGCAACTGAGTGGTGGACTGGCAGCTACGTAGTTAACTAGTTGTGCCAAAGGGTTTGTGTTGAATGCACAGAAAAATATGCAGGTCCCAACAATAAAGAGTTGTCTGTAGGCATGACACTGAGTACAGATGTTGTCCACAGGTTCGTGCCCACTGCACCGCGCCAATAAGCATCCAGAGTCCGAATGCACATGAAGGTCTTTTAATTACATAATTACTTACAGAACTCTGCAGAGTCAGGTACTTAGCTATCTTTGGCACAGCACGCACATCTCTGACTTGAATCACCATCATTTATACACAGGAAACTTGTGAAAACTCTCTCTTTGGCTCCTTTTGATTGGTTATTACAGCTCACCTAACTTATCTCTACTGAGCTTGTGCATTAAAGAGGAATACCGGAGGGGGGAAGGGGGAAAGAGGGGGGGCGGGGGGGGGATGACACTGAATCCCACATTCGCATAGATTAGCATTTTGACAGGTGTGATTTTTAATGTGTTAATGACCCTTAATGAGAAAAAGGTTACTATACATGTAGGTCAGTCTGGAGCTGGTTTTCCCCTTCTTGTTTTTTCCGTTTTATCCCTTCTCTTCCTTGCTTCTGCTAGCTCAAGGCTACCTGTCTCTCTCCTTCTTCATTTTCTCAGCTAAAAGACTGCACAAGCTACAGGCCTCCCTATTTTCTTCAACATTTCCTTGTTTTTTTTGTTTTTTTTTGTTTGTTTGTTTGTTTTTTGTTTTTTGTTTTTTTTTTTTCCCCAGCTTTGGGACTACACAGGTGTGGTTTGATATTTGCCAGTATAGCTAAAACTCACACCAGCCTGCTCACGCAAAATAAGCAGTAAGATTTAAGGACTGTTTTCATCTGCTTCTTCCTTAGTAACATCCTTCTTATGTTTAAGATATGCTGTAGTTAAATCAACACGAAGTTACTACTTGTGGAGTAATTGCCTTAAGTGACTAGGCATTATAAGCACACCTCCATCCCAAAAGCTACCCGCCTCCAAGGTGCAACCACCCCTCACTGAGCACGCCCTCAGAATTTCTCAGAGCCTGTACCTTTAAACGCAAGTGAGATAATTTCTACCAAGCACAACCAAGATATGCATGACTAGAGTCACTCAAGCTCCACCTATAAGATAGAAAATAATATCAATTGCTTTAAGAGAAAGGGGATGTTAGGGAAGATACTATCAGGAAGGATTCCTTCTGACATCACTCGACAGGCTGAGCCTCTCACCCCCACCCCCACTCCATTGGGACACCATGGGGTAAGATCTGAACGCTTGCTTATACCAGGCGTCTCTGTGGAAACTTAGAAATCTCTAGAGTTTTTATGCTTTTTAACGTCTTAATACCTAGGCTGTGTACCTGTGCATTTCATGCATGCTAGCTTGCTTTTGCAGACAGTGAATTTATCGCTGGCAATCCAAAGAACCTGTGTACCTGTCGCCGTAATAAATTGCAGTTAATTGCATTCTTCCTAGCTGTGAGAGTTCTCCTTGAATGCGGCTAGAGCGAGGCCGTACTGCGTTGTTGGTGAATCCGTGACTGTGATAGTTCAGTACCCTGAATCCAACCGGACCCATAAAGGTCAATTGGCTATACCCCTTAACGCGACACTACTAGGGGAAGAAGATGACAGGGCTTGCATGCATTGCATTAGGCTTTGCATGTGAAAACACCCCCAAATAATTTCACATGAATTTAATGTTTTTAAATTGAAAAAACAGGAAGGTGTAGTCTCTCTGTAAGCTACAGCCCTACATAGTTAAGGCATCAGCATTCATTCCTTTGCTTGATAGCAAAGTATGAACGTACAGAAGAGTTAAATACTTTCATTGCATTCTTAAAGGCGATTTTTCAGACTTGGGCTTCAGTTGTTGGAGTTGAAGAAATCAGTAGACATCCTTACTTTTACGTAAAGACCAAAATCTTAATGTAATCTTAATCTATCTAAGATTGTGTTATCTAACACAATTAAACTCCCACCCCCACGTTTGTTTTTTTTTTTTTTGTAACTTCTGAAAGATCTTTCTGCAGTCCCACTCTGATGGTCTTTCAGTAACATGCAAACTGCCATGGCAGATTCTGTTACAGTGCTTTTCTATTGACAGTGTGCATAACACTCAAGGTAAAGCCCCTCATTTCGCAGTGGGGACATGAAGTGTTTCTTTGGACTCTGCTGCTTCTGTTAGTACTCATTTTTTCACAAACTTGTTGAACCTGAGCCATGCCAATGAATGCTTTGATGAAACGGTATTTTGTCAAAGCAGTTTTGCTTCTTGGAGCTACAGAAGCAGCTCTGGCTACGTGATAGGGAATTGTGCTGCATTGGCAAAACCAGACTTACCTACAGACTTACAACACTTGCTAACTCAATCTATTTCAAATCTCATTTTAACTTCAAAGGACAATCAGTTTTGTGGCTCCTGTCTTACTAATTTGCCTTGTTTTGCATGGAAGGGAAGCCTGTGAATGTTTTGCTTTATTGCATGCTTCAAAAAAAGGCTGAGAGAAAGAGACTGGAGGAACCTTTTCTATTCTATGGACTTTTCCTCGAGAGTGTGGAATTGCAGGCTACTTGGATGAATGTTCGAATGTGAGTAAGGGAGTAAACCTCAGCCAAAGGAGGTGGAATCCTTGCTTAATAGTAAGTATCAGTGTGGGGACATCTTTGCTTAATGGGAACCGTTTAAACTCTTCATAGAAACGAAGTAAGCTGTACAGCTTATGTTTGGAAAGCAGTATGGTTACACAGCGGCTAACATAATGACTTGAGTCTTCTGCTCTGCAACTTCAAGTTTTGTTTTCAAGCAGTGCATACATCAGTTTAAGCTTTGGACAAGGAGATTTGTAATGCAAATAATGATAAACCAGAATCAGCGGCGCTGACGAGTGTAATGGTGAAATGCAGCAAATCAAGTATTCCTGGAGAAATGTGAGATTACAAAACCAGTAAGCCATGAAGCACTTTTTGTTTGTTTGTTTGTTTTAAATCAATTCTTATATGCTGAAATAGAACCTTCAAGAAAATCTGTTTATCTAGACAGGTAACGGTGTCTCCCTGTAAACATGAAGGAAATGCCTCGAGAGTTTGTTTGCTGTATTTGAAGTTCTTATATCATGCAGAAATAATTATTTAGAGTAACGTGTAACTGAGGATATTGTAGCAGGAAATATATTATTTCTAGCATTAAATTGCTGCCACGTTGCCAGTGCAATCTAGGGAGAGAACTGTATATAATAGTTAAGCTCCCCTGGACTGACTTAAATTTTAAGATATTCTGACAAAGTAAGCTTTAAATCACTTAACATTTTGAACAGTTTTAAACTGGTACAAAACTAAACCTTTATAAACCAAGCAGCGTTTATAATGCTTCATATATAAAAACAATGCCTATTTTTGAAGATTTGTTACATACCTATGTAGATATGCTTGCTGGAAAAGCTAGGTCTGTTGTACACCAAATGCTGCAAATTAAGACTTGTGGCTTACCAGTTTCATTTCTGTATTTTCTTGGAAAATTTTTTGAGTTAGAGTTTAAATATAAAATGCAAGTACTGTACAGATATATACCGATATAAGTATAACTTGGTGTACACAGGTGATTTGCATGACAAATACTCTGTATCAATCATTGTTAAAAATGTAATGTTCTGTGTAAATCCACTGCATGTTAATCTTTTCATTTATCATCAAGAGCTGTTACTTAAGCCTGGACATTCTCAATAATAAAGTGTGAAACTATATACTATTGTGTAGCTCCTCGTTTATCAAGAATATATGCAAGATAATTGCTCCATTTTTTTTTTTCTTTCTAGGGGATGATTCAATTTTATAGCATGGACTATAAGTGCTCTTGCAAGTGCCCCTCTTTTCGGCACAACAGTTTAAATGATCAGGTTACGGAGCAAACCCTTTCACTGCAATATATCGAATAAAGACTTGTGGCTTACCAGTTTCATTTCAAAACCCAATTGGGTTTGATGGAAAAATGGTTGGTTTGGATGGTAAAAAGATTGTCGGTTTTGATGGTAGGTTTAGTCTGAGTATTGAAGGCTTCCAATAGTAAGCTCTGCATCTGAAAGAAAAAGGGAAGAAATGTCATTCCCTGCTGTGATACTCAACATGGAACTGTCTGTCTCAGTGGTTTTCTTTCTGAAGAAAGAACTCACAACCCTGCACACGGCTTGATCTGCTCTCTGACTACAGGGCTGAACTGACTGGAGAAGGCGGCTTCCAAAGCCCTCCCATTAAACGACTGCATTTCAGTTCTATGCTAAAATTGGTGAACTGTACAGAATATTAGGACAAAGCCACCTGCTTTGATAGCAAATGGTAGACCTTAGGTAAGTTACAGTCATTTGAAGGTTTGACTGGACAGCATCCTTGTTTTACTAGTGATCTTGTAGTCAAGCTGACCAAATCCTAGCCACAGAACAGAAGCGTTCAGAAACTTGCTAGAGAGAGCACTTAGGAATGCAGGAATTTAACTGTTTTAATGCTGCTCTTTCTCTCATATATCTGGAATTTCCTTAAATCACAGGATTTAAGATTATATTCCACCATTTTCAGATTAGATTCCACCATTCAGAAAGTCCTGCTTAAGAGACATTTTTTATTTTCTTTGAAAGACTGACCTTCCCCAAAAGGAAACTGATACGTATCTTTATGCTTGACGAAATACTTGAATTTCTCAATTTACCAGAATTGCTTTGCACAGCCCTCCTATCCTGCTTACGCTGCAGCGTATCCAAGTGGGCTACTGCTGTATTTATCAACGAACATCCTTTTCACGTATATAGCCCAGTGATCCCCATGCCCCGGACTTGTGTAATGTATGCAAGACGTTTACTTTCTTCTTATTCTTTCGACTGGTTTAGAAAGAACGAGTTTGCCATCTGCTGGCCAAAGAATTCACTGAAGCCCGAAGAGCATTAGAGCAGATGCATTTTCTTCTGTGCTGTTCCTGATTTTTCAGCTAGAAGAGACACTTACAGTTCAGTACAATCTGGATTCTTTTGACATTAGTATCGTAAAAAGTCTATTTTTGCAACACTGGTATTTGAAAGACCTCCGTTCAGTCCCTAATTTTGTTGTTGATAATGGGAAAGATTGCATGAATGTTGGCAAGAATGTGTGAACAACCAGCCTCCCCTCCATGGTGTATTTCAAGATTACAACTTCTGGTCGTCCCTGTCTCAAAACACAAACATGTTTGGCAATAATTGCACTCCCTCTTAAGCTTGAAGAAACTTGTCAGTGCCAGAATCTACTGACTGGCAATTTACTTCATCATCCAAACCAGGCAGAAGTTTTTAAAACCTCTTCCAAGATTTCACTTCTTCAAACATTACGTAAAAGGCATTCAGCTGTACAGCAAGAAGATGAGGTCCTTTATTTCCTAAGTCAGAATGACATTTTCAACAATGAACAGGATTGTCACTGACTGTCAACTGGTTGCTAAGTTGTGGCTAGCTGTAACATGTAGAAAATGTATAAAAATGAAACTTGCCTTTGGATAGTCAGCTGTCTTCTTCAGGGATTACTTCAGTTATCTGTAAGAGGAAAATAGATGACTGGGGGTTGGGGTTGTTTGTTTTTAAGAATGCGTGCAGTCTTGCCAGTAATTTAGCTGGTATTTTTCAAAGTGACCTCTTAGAAACTTTACAGCTCTGTTGAATCAACATCTCTAACCCTACAATTAAATCAAATAATGCTAAAAGATGCAGCAATTTATCTCACTGCAAGTGCTTATTAAAATATCTGAGTAACTGGGACTGTGGCTTCATCACAGATATATACATACGTTTAATACTACATATTTATGCTCAGAAAGAAAATCACGGAAAATGTAAAATTTGATTTTAGATGTTGAATTTCTTGCATTGTGTGAGGAGATGTACCAAGCTGGCTTTTTTATGTTAAAAATTGTTTCATCAGCACATTTCTCTATATTCTTAAGCCTATACTAGTAGGGAAAACACAAATAAACAAAAACAAACAAACACAAGTAGAACAATAGCAGGAATTTTATATATTCTCCAGGTGTTAAATTGCAAAGTGTCCTCTGGAGAATTAATAGCTGTGAATTCAGTGTGCTTAGGAGAACTCAGATCTACATTGGAAACAAAAAATATTTCAGTATTATCACCAGTGTATGTTACTCTGAATAAACATGCTCTCATCTTCCATATACTGATGCAAGGTTCCACTGAACTTCCTTTCTACCTACTAAATTCTTTTCCAAGATACAGCTGTCCAAATTTAGTTTTCCTACTTGGTTGGACTGAATTTAATAAGGTGTCTTGCAATGCTTCCTCTTGTTTGCGACTTAATCATCAAATCAAATTAAAACTATTTGCCTTTAGCCTATTTACGTCAAGCGTTCTTTCCTAGTGGTCATTCAAAAATGGAAAAAAAAATAGTCTATCAAGTTTGTGTTTTTTTGTTTTCTTTTTTTTTGATTTTATAATAAATATGCAGACTGCTAAGTCATCAAGCATTTAAAGACTGTTTTAAATAATCTCTGCATCAATATAAAAGGAATACTACACACTTCTGCTCAGAAAGAAAATCACGGAAAATGTAAAATTGTATTTTAGATGTTGAATTTGTTGCAGTGAAATCTTCCTCATCACATGATTCTATTTGTATTTAAACCATATTATCTATGGAGAGACCAAGATTATGACAAGAACAGCACAGAGTTCAGCATGAAGCCAATCAGGAGATCAAGTTATTATTATTATTTTTTATTTTTTTTTGTAAGGAGATGTAAAAATTGCTTCATCAGCACATTTCTCTATATTCTTAAGCCTATACTAATAGGGAAAAGAAAAAACAAACAAACAAAAAAAAAGTGCAACGATAGCAGTTCTCCTCAGTCTACATCATGAGGTTGCGTTTTCCAGGTGAAAAAGCGGAGCCATAAGTGGCAGTACACTAAAGCCCAGGCACGTTGAGATCCAAGAGGAGAGATGTTTGGCTCTCCTTTTCACTCCTGGGAACCACATACCTCAAAACCCACAGAGGATGGGCTATATCTCAGAGAAATCTTGGGAAAGGAGAGCATGAAGAGCATGTTTGCAAATTTATTTCTCCCTGGGCTTCTTCTGCTTCTCCAAGACATACTAGTTTGAATATAACTTTGGCAGCAGTGCTTCTGGTGTTTTGCACCTACCACATTTAAAACTCCTATGAAAAACTGAAAAGTTAGACTAAAAAGCATCTCTTTCCATTCTACTTTGTAAAGTTGCACGTTTTCCTCATGCAAAACAACAGGGGAATGTAAGCTAGAAACGGAAATTTTGAATGTAAAACAAAACAAAACGAACCTCAGCCCTCCAGGACAAAAGCCAATAACTGCTACAAAGTCCTTTTTAAAATGCTGATTAGGTTTCAAGGTGATACCGCTTTAAATAAGCGTAATTGTGTGTCCATAGGCAGAAGCTGAATAATGACAGGATGAACTTCTATACTTAATTTTTTGTTACTGTCTTACTGTAGCACACAGGGACTTGTTACCTTTAGGGAAACCACTAACCTAATGGAGGGTTTAAAACATAAGCTAGTTTGTTATACCAAAATGACTGAGAGAACAAAGCATAAAGTGCTTTCAGATTTCTAGTACACCTTGATTGCTATCCATTAAACTTCAGACACGTTAAACAAAACACAGTAAATAAAACTCCTAGTCCCATAACTGGCAAATTGTGTGCTGAGGTTGTAATTAGAACTTTTGTCCCCTTACATTTTACATTTAAAATTGATTTTAAATCAATTCTATACAAACTTTCCATTCCTGAAAAAAACAATACACAAACCTAAAAACTGCATTTAACTGAGAAATGAAGACATCCTTGTTCTATTGGAAGACTAAGGTGACAGCTCCTGGGCTTAATAATTTTCAGATAAGCTCCAGTCTTCACCAGTGACAGCTCATTTTTTCAGACTGAAAGGGAAAATGTTTCAGCAACACGTTGAAAACATACTTAAGGGACAAGAAACAAAATCAAGACTGCAGTGAGAAGGAGAACAGAAAAACAATAATGGGGAAAAAAAGAAAAGAAAAAAAGAGAAAAGACCTTGATCTTTATACTAACCAATGAGATAAGCCTTACACATTTTTAAGTTTATTTTTGACAATTGAGGCGTTACCAGGTATTAAGTACTATTCAAGAGCAAATATTAACACTAGAAAGAATAAAACCGATCCACCACCACTTTTTCAAAATACATCCATTTCTCATTTGGAGATGACGTCTCTCTGGCAAGATAGTAGAAAAACTGTAAATACCGATAGAGCTTCCTCTCCCGATGTTCCATATACATACCGATGCTGTTCCTACACCTACGCTCTGAGCATACATTTATGTTGACATGAGTATTGGGTGTTATTCCTCTCTCTGTTTGCCGTGAGAGACACACCTCTTGTCCACTGAAAAGTAAACTCAAGATTCCAGATCAGTTAAGACGGTTGTTATCCCCCCATTCAGAGTTCTGCAGCAGCACTGTTCGGATGTGTTTAGCAGTCTCTTTAGAAAACGTTATCGCTTATGACCTGCTTCTCAGTAGGTACATGTTTGGCCTCCGCTTAGCAGACAGTCAATCGCAGCTTAAGTTTTTGTACAAGATCCCATTCATGAAACAGAGTTTAACCCTGACATAACTGAGTTTAACCTTTAAACTTGAAGCTTCCTTAAAGAATAAAGCAGCACCCAAGCCAGGAAATAGAAATTAATTGTCACTTTACCCTGAAATGCACGGAAAGCCAGTGAGCTATTCTGTGCTGGCAGGATTGCTGCCGGTCTGGCTGATGAAGTGGCGGGCAGCTCCCTGGAGCCACAGATCCTGTCACAGGGAGCTGGTGGATTCGTTTGGGATTATTTCAGGAAATCTTTTTCCCTAGAAACAGTAGCTACTAGTCACGCTTTAATTGGTTTGCCAGCACAACCTTTACCCTGTTATAAATGCTGTTGACTTCTACCTTTATGTAGCATACATAGTGTCCTGAGCGACAGTTGATACCATGATGCACCAGGACCGCGTATAAGACGTAGAGGAGCGGTTCTCCAATTGACTGAGACATGTAGGCTCAAAGGTCCAAATACTCAGGATATTTCACCTCCTAAAGAGAGAACATGAGGATACAAAAATTATCCCAGAGTACTTCGTGGACTAGCCAGAGAAAAACACTTCCAAAAACAACAGTCTAGAATTACATGAATATATTTCTTGATTCACTACAAATAAGTCTTCCCATAAACAACGTTTAATACTAGAAGTTGCAGAGAACTGTTTCCTGATGAATTAGCCTTCTCAGAGGAAAGTATATGCTTCTTCTCAAGAGGGAACTTTATTGATATTAAGAGAAAGAATAAGCCATAGTAGTTAGTCTACAATTATTGACTGAAAATATTAACAACTTTCAGCTTTGGGGGATGAGGAACTTTTAGCTCTGGAATATGTGCAAGTAAAAAAAATGTTTTAACCTAATCCAGAATGGCGTGCAGATGTGATTTGAACTACGTGGTCCAAAGCTAGTGCTCTGACACAATTCAGCAATAACTTTCCTGTCTTCAGTGATCAACCTAATAACATGATTCCCAGCCAGATGATGCTATCTAAATAACTTAGAAACTACCAAAAAAAAAAAAAAAAAAAAAAAAAAAAAAAAAAAGGAAGACCTGAGAAGCACCCAGAAAAGAATTAGGAAAAAATTAGTATAGAGCATTAGTATAGCACTAGTATATTGTCTTTTTCTGTTTCCTTCTGTTTCATTTTTCTGGCGACAGTTCTCCAAATGAGCTGACACAGGTGCAAGTGCATGTCTTTCACAAGAATGTTTTCCAGAATGTTGCTGAGGTACTGAGCAACAATGCAAGTCTGCTCTGGGTGTGCTAAAGGGACATACATCTTCCTCTCTCAAGAGGGAACCATGAGGCCATCCGCTTTTGTAATGATAATGCTTATGTGACCTGCTGCAGTAAATCGGAGTCAATTTGTCAAAGTCTGACTCGCCGTGAGAGAACTTGCTCTCTCTGCTGTCTCCTGTTTCATGAGGTGAATAGTAATCATTGTAATAGATAGATCTTTCCCATCTCCATGGTTCATCTCGATAGTATCTTTCTCTGCTCCAACTTCTTTCCCCTTTGGATTGGTAATATCTGTTGCTACCTTGTTCTGATCTTCCTCTGCTGCCAGATCTGTACTTTGAATATTTACTGCTCTTCTGCCATTATCAGGGCTGTTTCTTTCACGAGGGAAAGCTCTGTACCTGCCTCCCTCCCAGTACTCCTGCTTGTGACGCTTTTGCTCTACAACTTCCACGCTCTGAGAACACCTTCTGTTGCTGTCAGGACCTGCTTTTTGACTCTCCTTCTCTTCAGTATGAGCATGTTTTTTTAGTTTCGTCCTTTGTATCTTGGCATCAATCTGTAATAGCTGAGGAGGAAAGGTTTTTAGAACTATGTTCAGTGTCAGACTTTAGAGAGGAAGTTTGATGCAATTTTTCACCAGTCTCAGAAGACTCTTTGCCGTAGAAAATGTTTTCTTTTGAAATGAGTTCATGTTCTTTTGATCTTCTTGGTTTCTCATTGTCTCTATGGTCATCACATCTGTCTCAGTGGCAGAGACAACAGCCATAGCCATGGACACAAGACCTTGGTCCTGTTGAGACTTTCAGTCTTTTCACAGCCCTCTATCCTGTTCATACCAGGCTGTCCTAGGGACTCACAGACCTGCATCTTTTTTTCCTCTGTCTGTATACCCTTGTCCATGTGGTGTCTCACTGGATCTGAGCTGAGTCTGATAACACAGATTTTCTTGGTGGCCATAGCCCTTGTAAGGCAGCTCTGTAGGAAGGTGGCCTGGTTCATGGTGAACAGGCACCACTGCTCGTATAGCATCTCTCATGGTGTCCAGGCCCTCCTCCTCTTGGGCACTGCTCACTCAGCACAGTCCCAGTCTGCCCTGATGTGAGCGGTTATACTTCCTCTGGTGCAGGACTAGGCTCTTCTTGTAAGCATCAAGAGGTTTCTGTAGGCAAAATCCTGCAGTTTCTCGAAGTTCTCCCACACTGACACTTCATTCTGTCAGCTGTTAATGTCTGCATGCCAATGGTTCAACCTTCGTGTGATTGTGCTATCTCTCACAAGATAGAAGCATCAGGAGCTGCAGGACAATTTGGACAATTCAGGAGTAATTAGTTGAATGGAATTGCAGCACAGAATCACAGAATGGTAGGTGATGGAAGGCTGCCAGGTTCCACATTTCCTGTGCCTCTTTCTCATGCCTGATGACAATTTGTCTGGAACTAAATCCTAAGTATTTTGCAGCTGTTCAGGGATGGATATAGAATGGTCAAAGCCCAGCTGGAGCTCAATCCATCTATTACTATAAGAGACAATAAAAACTTTTTATATAAATAAAGAGTGGAAGCTGGAAATGTGTCTGGAAGCTGGCAAATGATGCGTCAGTTTTCAAGAAGGGGAATAAAGAAGACCCCAGTAACTATAGACCTCTCAGTCTCATGTCAGTGCCTGGTAAAATTATGGTGAAGATTACCCTGGGAGTTATTGAAGTGCACCTGAGAGTCAATGCAGTCATAGGTTGCAGCCAACATGGGTTCATGAGTGGTAGGTCCTGTTTAACAAATCTGATTTCCTTTTATGATAAGATCACCCATCTAGTCGATCAAGGGAAATCAGCTGATGTGATCTTTTTGAATTTCAGTAAAGCTTTCGACATAGTTTCCCATAGGATCCTACTGGACAAAATGTCCAGCATACAGCTAGACAAAAACATCATACGATTCTAGCTGCAACAGGGGAGGTTCAGGATGGATAGCAGGAAGAGGTTCTTCACTGAGAGTGTGGTCACACACTGGAACAGGTTCCCCAGGGAAGTAGTCACTGCACCAAACCTGATGGATTTTAAGAAGCATTTGGACTGTGCTCTTAGTCTTAAGGTCTGAATTTTTTGGGTAGGCCTGTGCGCTGCCAGGAGTTGGACTTGATGATTCTTGTGGGTCCCTTCCAACTTGGGATAATCTATGATTCTATGATCCCCTCTCTCCTAAGCCAATTTATATTATTTTCTATATTTTAGGTGGAGCTTGAGTGACTCTAGTCAAGCATATCTTGGTTATGATTGGTGAAAAGTATTCTTGCTTTCATTTAAAGGTATGGGCTTTGAGAAACACAGAATGCGTGCTCAGTGAAGGGTGGTCACACCTTGGCGGTGGGTAGCTCTTTGGATGGAGGTGTGTTTTGGTATTATAATGGTATTATAATGAGCAAAAGTTCACTAGAGTACAGCATTTTGTCAAAAACATGACATGTCTTTGGCTCAGGGTAGCAAAAGTGCAGCTTATCAGTCTCATTGTGCACAAGAACAATCGAGTCCCCACCTGGTCACAGAGCCTAGCCATGGTGTCTCCACTCCGCTCTATGCTCTGTACTGTTCCTTAGAGTTAGCACACCAGGTTCCCCCAGTGCAATAACATCTAAGGTTGGAAGCCTAGGGAACACTTAGGTAGTGCAGCTACACTCCACCCTGAAAGCTTCTTCAATGCTGTACATTTTCTTTAAAATGTGAATATTAGTTTAATTTTCTTGGTCAGCTTGGGCAATTACTCCACATCAAGTGAGGAGAAAGTTTGTATATGCAAGGTCCAGCTTCAATAGGCTGCTTTTCTGATCTTCCCGGATGTTGTTAGGAGACACCCTGGATCAATATCAGTTGGGGAATGTTGCTATCATTCTTTGTCAGCCTTGGCAGGGTCCTCTGCCATCTCCACTGCAGGCTGTTCTGCACTGTCCCACACCTGCCCATTTCCCCGCAGGCTGCAGACACCCTTCTCCCTTCCCCTCATTGCTCTCAGCAGGGAATTTCCATGCTTTCATGGATGTCTCTCCACCCTCACCAGCTAATTCTTGTAGCACAGAGACATAGTATGATGATAGTCTTCCTCCGGAACAAACACACTACCATTTGATGAACATTTCTTCCTCCTCATGTCTAGTCTCCACCTTCCAAGATGCACTTTGTGACACGATCTTTTTTCTTTCTTTCCTACTGTTAAGAAAAGCTGCACCATCTCAGAAACCACCCTATAAGCAAGAGAGGACCACAAGGTACTTTGGCAGAGAGGATCCCACAGTGATCATGCCAGCCAAGTGTCTGCAGTGGCCTGTCAGGGACACTGGCAGATGTCAGCCTCAATGCACTGATCCCTACCACACATCAAAGATGACCTACCAGCTACTTCCTAAAAAAGTGACCTCACAGTCCCTTTGCATTCTACATTCCTGGAGCTGGCCTATCAAGTCCAGAGACAGAAGTGACCTCCCAGGCACCTCCATGGCCATGTGCCTCCTGCAGGCCCAGCAGATCCTGAGGCACACTTGACCTCACCATAACATCCCCACCCAGCTCCTCCTTGTGGCCTGCAATCTGGTCAGATATTTGGCATCTCACATGCCTCTTCCATGCGACTGCTCCCAGAGCACAGGACACCTGCCCTGCCCAAGGAGCAAACAACTTAAATTAGGGTTTGGAATGGAGTTGCAGCTGGAGAGATTAGAGCACATGAAGGAGAATTCTGGTGGTTCCATGTTTAGGTTAGGGTTTACAGATTGGAGCTCGCCTTTCTGGGTCAGGCACAGGCTTAGGGGGAGGATTTGGTGTTCGCTCATGGTGCCTGGTCAGTGTTTCAGGTATGGGCAAGCTCAGTGAGTTAGGGTGTCATGTAGGGCTTGGTAATAGCTGGGGTTAAGGTTGGCATTTTAACATGAGGGATAAGGACTAGGGGTTAGGGTGAGAAACAGGGTAAAAATAAGAGTGCATGGGTCTGTGTTTTGGTTTAGAGGGAAGGTCGGAGGTGCTAGCGATCAGAGTAGTGGATTCTGTCAGTGTTGCAGCAGCAGCAACAGTACCTGAATGCCTGTTCCATCTTAAAAAAAAATCTTTCCTCTCTGCTGGTGAAGCTCCTCTTCACTTCCCCATTCTTACATCTCTCTTCTCCAGTCTCCTCCTGACCTCCCCAAATGTGTCCTCTTGCTCGGGACAGCTTTTCAAACATTTCCATGACCTGCAAGGAGGGCCTGTTTCCCTGCAGTGGGCCAGTTGGTTTCTGAGAGAGAAGTGACCTCTTAGTGGGATGGAAGGACACAGCGTGCTGTAGGCAGCCACTGCACAGCCTCCTTACCAGCCCTGCACAGCCCCTGAGGGGCTTAGCCTCAGTGCATGCCCCCCAGTTTGAGCTCCAGAAGAGCTCCCCTAGGTCCTGTGTCACTTCTCCTACCTGGGTGCCTCAGCTACCCCAGGGCATCCTAGAGGCAGTGGCCACCTCTGAATAGATAACTGAAACCAGCCATGAAAGTAGATCTAGGAAACAATGGAAATCTGTGCATAAAAGGACTCCAAGTAATAGCTGAAAGAGTCTTTTTTGGCAGCACCACCAGCTTTTTTTTTTTTTTTAATTTTCTTGATTTATTCTCATAGTTGTTATTATTATTATTATTATTATTATTATTATTATTATTATTATTATTATTACTATTATTATTATTATTAACAGCACTGTGGAAAAGTACAATCAACCAAATTATGTTTTTTTTTTTTTTTTTTTTTTTTTTTTTTTTTTGGTGAATAGTCTTATGCAAACGTTTACCAAAATATATTTCCCAACTTTTTTTTTCTTCTTCATCCTCTGCCCCCTTTGTCTTCAAACAGAAACCCAAGGGAAGAAGTCATTGAATTAAAGAACAACTCATGTTGAAGAGATCAAGATTGAGAAATGTGCTCCATGCCATCATGAAGGGAGATAACAAAGAGGGTCAACAGTGTTGTCTCAAATGCCCATGACTGAAGGGTGCTGTTGGTAACTGGCTGGCAGGAGGACTTTGTACCACTAATGTCCAGCCACCTTCTCCCCCCCCAAATCATCCCCTTCTTCAGTCCAAATATCACCAATGTGGCTAAAGGGAGACTCCAGGAGACCATGGCAAAGGCCTTGCTAAAGTCCAGGTTCACCACATTCCCTTCTCTCCCCTCCCTTACTGCTTCACCTATGGCAGGAGATTCCCATCATGTTCCCAGGGGTAGAAGTGACAATTGAAATTCTGTGAACCCTTTTTCTTGTCCTTCTTGAAGATGAGTTTGATGTCTGCTTTTCCCAAGTCCCCAGAAATCTCTCTAATCCAAGTGTTTGATGGTCTGGTCCAGGAAGGCAGGGTAGTGTGACATATTAGAGAGGGGTATCTGCAATGGACCTGTTGTTGTGGTTTAACCCAGCCGGCAGCTAAACACCACACAGCCGTTTGCTAACTCTCACCACTCCCTCTCTGGGATGGGGGAGAGAAATAGGAAAGTGAAGCCTGTGAGTTGAGATAAAGACAGTTAAGACAGGAAAATAATATTAACAATAATAATGATAATGATAATGATAATGATAATGATAATGATAATGATAATGATAATGATAATGATAATAGTACTACTACTAATAACGTGTACAAAACAAATGATGCACAATGCAATTGCTCACCACCTTCTGACTGATGCCCTGCATATCCCTGAGCAGCTGTCCCCGCCACCCAGGCTAGCCACCCCTATATATTGTTTAGCATGACGTCAGATGGTATGGAATAACCCTTTGGCCACTTTGGGTCAGCTGTCCTGGGTCTGTCCCCTCCCACCTCTCCAGGCTGCCCACTGGCAAGACAGAACAAACTCAAAAGTCCTGGGCTTGGTGCAAGCACTTCTCTGCAACAATTAAAACATCAGCATGTTATCAGCACTCTTCTCATCCTAATCCAAAACATAGCACCCTGCCAGCTACTAGGAGGAAAATTAACTCTGTCCTAACTAAAACCAAGACACCTGTGCAAGAGGGTGCGACAGAAATCTCAGGGTCACTGAGAATTGTTTCTGGAATCACACAGTGCAGTGTCAGGGCTCTGTGACGTGCCTAAGTCTGGGCTGACTGTACTGGGTCTGGCTGGAACGTTAACTTTCCCGGCAGCAGCCCATACAGTGCCGTACTCTGCACTTGTAGCTGGAACAGCAGTGTTATCACACCAGTGTTGTGTCTACTGCTGAGCAGCAGTGGCACAGCATTCGGCCTTTCTCTAACCCTCCTAGGGGGTGGGCAAAAAGTGAGGAGAGAAACATCACTAGGGCAGCTGACCTAAACCAATCAAAGGGATATTCCATACCATGTGATGTCACACTCAGCAATAAAAGGTGGAAACAGGAAGAAGAGGGGAGGGGTGGGCTCTCGTTGGGAAAACATCGGTCCTCCTCTCGAACACTGGCTACGTGCGTTGAGGCCTTGCTTCAAGGACGTGGTCAATCATTGCTCATTTGTGGGAAGTAGAGAGTAATTTCTTTCCTCTGGACTTCCATATAGCCTTCATTTATTTTATTTGTTTGTTTTCCTCCCTTCATTTATTTTTTCCCTTTTCCCCTCCCTTTTCCCCTTTCCCTTTTTATTTCCCTTTAGTTAAATTGTTTAGTTCATAATAATCTTTATTTAATTATTATTATTATTTCCCTTTAATTAAATTATCCTTATCTCAACCCGTGAGTTGTTCTTTGCTTTACTTCTCCCCCTCCTCATCTAAAAGAAGGGGAGTGAGAGAGCGGTTGTGGGGTTTAGCTGCCCAGCACGGTAAAACCACCACACTGACCTCCTTCACTCCTCATATACACAGGGCTGTTGAGAGATACGAGTCCTTGCCTTGCACAGCCACAGACAGTGCATTGCAGAACTTGCAGTGTCCCTCTGGCTGCTTCAGCCACTGCCAGAGGCTGGGAGGCACCTCAGCCCTGCGGTGCCTCACCCTGCTCTGCCCTCCTCTAAGATGCCCAAAGGCATAAGAAGAAGGGCACAAGGACCTCAGTTCAAGGAAGCACATCCCAGAGCTGCCTTCAGGTGGCTTTCCAGGGGATGTTACTTGACCTCATTACATTATCTGCCTCACAGGCATTCATGAGACTTGTAGCAATAGCTGATGGCCTTTGTCCTCACTCGTGTTCATCCGTCCGCATTCATATGATGCGCCTGCTGGCACCAACAGCAAAGAGTTTCTCTTCCCATGTTTCCCCTGCAGACACTGAGGGCCTGGCTCTTCTCCTGGGGCATCCCAACTCCCAGAGAGCATTTCCCAGGTGAACATGTCTGTGCTGGCCTGTCCAACCACTGCTTCATCGCCTTTCCATGAAACCTGTGTTCCACAGAGCACCGAGCCAGAGGTACTGCTGTACAGAGTATTAAAAAAGACCAAAAAACAAACAAACAAACAAACAAACAAACAAAAAAACACAGCAGAATTAGCTTTCTGCCTTTAATATGTTACATCATCAGTCATATGCAGCAGATGAAGGGCAATTTCTTGATTCTGAAACACAACAATGCATCATTTTCCTCAAGGCATCCTTGAGCTCCTGGTTTCTCATGCTGTAGATGAGGGGGTTCACTGCTGGGGACACCACCAAGTACAGAAATGACACCACCAGGTCCAGGGATAAGGAGGAGATGGAGAGGGGCTTCAGGTGGGCAAACATGATTGTGCTGACAAAGAGGGAGACCACGGCAAGGTGAGGGAGGCACGTGGAAAAGGCTTTCTGCCGGCCCTGAGATGACGGCATCCTCAGCACTGCCCTGAAGATCTGCACATATGAGAAAACTATGAAAACAAAAAAAACAATAGTTAAACAGGCACTAAACATGAGAAGCTGACCTTCCCTGAGGTAGGCATCTGAGCAGGAGAGCTTGAGTATCTGAGGGATCTCACAGAAGAACTGTTCAAGGATATTGCCATGGCAGAGGGGCAGGGAAAATGTACCGGCTGTGTGCAGGACAGCATTGAGAAAGCCACCACCCCAGGCAGCTGCTGCCATCTGGGCACAAGCTCTGCTGCCCAGGAGGCTCCCGTAGTGCAGGGGCTTGCAGATGGCAATGTAGCGGTCGTAGGCCATGACAGTGAGAAGGGAATACTCTGCTCCAACAAAGAAGAATAAAAAGAAGACCTGTGCAGCACACCCTTGGTAGGAGATGACCCTATTGTCCCAGAGGGCATTGGACATGGCTTTGGGAAGAGTGGTGGAGATGGATCCCAGGTCGAGGAGGGAGAGGTTGAGAAGGAAGAAGTACATGGGGGTGTGGAGGCGGTGGTCGCAGGCTACGGCGGTGAGGATGAGGCCGTTGCCCAGGAGGGCAGCCAGGTAGATGCCCAGGAAGAGCGTGAAGTGCAGCAGCTGCAGCTCCCGTGTGTCTGCGAATGCCAGCAGGAGGAACTCGCTCACTGAGCTGCTGTTGGGCATTTGCTCTTTCTGGGCATGGGGTCCTGCCCAAGGAACAGAAAAACAGTGATTATTAACAATAGAGTTATCTGAGAAAAAGGATGTTCATTTCTCATTTAAGCTTCCCAACATGCTAGCCCACTTCCAGGAAGATATTTGGCATATCCCTTTCCTGCATTTGGATCGATGCTTCCTGAGGCTGTTCCTTGGTGCAGGTGATTCTGCTCTGGGTAATGCAGGAGTCAATCTTGCCCTACACCAATAGGTAAAGAACATGGGTGGAGTTGTACCTTTTGTTCTATCTTACCCACCACTCCTGAGGAGAGTCTCTAAGGCAGAAATCATGGGCAATTTTCCTGCATTCCATGTGAAATACTGTGGATCCTGTGAATCCTCTCCATGGTTTCAGTTGATCTGTGCTGTCATCTGTTTGAGCTGCAGGAGAACTGCACTCAGAGGGTCATGCAAGATGAACCTGAACACTGCTAAGAGCAGAAGAATCCAGGCTCTGGATTCAGGTTTTCAGGTCCTGAATATCAGCTTGGATAAAACCTGAGACAACCACAATATGATGTTGGTGCAGTCTGTGGGCTGAGGTGTGGGAAGGTACATTACAAATTTAATCACTGGCACATTGATCTCTCAGTGCAATATTCTAGGGGTCTCAGTCTCCTGACAACCTGTTACCATGAAACCTGTCTCACCTCTGCTCCAGGAATCTGAAAGCACAGAGACTGAAAAAGAAACCTTACCTTTGAGATAAAACAAGCCTTGGTGTTCTTCTTGAAATGCTCCCTCATAAATACCATTCTCTAAAGCACTAGAGAAACAGAGAGAACCATTTGGACAGATGCTACCAGCCATAGGATGTGCCAGCTGTAGAAGCAGCTGCATGGCCCTGCTGCCAGAGACTCACGGTGTCAAGAATCTGCAGATCTCTCCTGCCACACACTGCCCTCTGTTTTTGCACTCCTCACTGCCTCCAAGCCCTCTCTCCTTCTCTCCTCTCCCCATGCCACCTGTGATCAGAGCCCCCAGCCCAGCTGCACTGTGCAGAAGAGCTGCTCCTGGGCAGAGCTGTCCCTCTGCCAGATTTCCCTGGGCCCAGGAGCCCAGCCCAGCTCAGCAGCACAGCACCCAACCATGGCATCGCTTGCTCTGTGCCATTGGGCTCCCTCGAGGGGTCCCCAAGGCCTCAGGGCTGACAGCTCCTGAAGGCAGCAGGGTCTCTCCTGGTGTGTGATGTTTGAAGCAAGCTGAAGTCATCACTGACTGCTTCTCTGTGAAGATGTCAGAGACTGATTTTTTAAAGTGTGATTTGTGCTGTTAGATTGTGATTGTCAAACATGTTGTGCTTTAACCTGTCAGGTACCTCATCACCACAGAGCTGTTAGCTCACCTCCCTCCCCCCCAGAAAAACCTTATGGGTTCAATTAAAGACAACTTAAAAGGACAGAAAATGAAGAGATAGTAACAACAGTAACAATCCTAATAATAAATAATAATAAGTTTTATTATTATTATATATATAAAGCAAGTGATGCAATGCGATTGCTTATCACACACTGACCAATGCCCAACATTTCCCCAAGCAGAGGTCCCCCCAAACCTGGCCAGCCTGCATTAGCTTCTCCTGTGCAGGTTCCTTGAGCTTACTTTGTTTTAGGGCAATACAAGCTTTCAGAAGTATTTGGAACATTTGCTTCCCTTTCTGAAATTTATCTTCTGCTGTGCTGCCCCATGCGATGATGACATCAGTATGTTGGAGTTGTTCAGGAACTTCCCTGTGACTTGTGCAAAACAGACTCCACAATCAGTAAGACTGTTAAGTAGGTATGTTTTCTCCCCATTCCTCTTTGAGGAGGGGGAGTGAGAGAGTGGCTGTGGTGGAGCTCGGCTGCCCACTCTAGCGGAACCACAACAGTCGGGTGCTGTGCTGCTGAGCGGGGCCGGGCTCCTGGGCCCCAAGAGAGCTCCTGGCAAGCAGGCAGTGCTGCAGAGTGGCCCCCAGCTGCCCCTCACTGCCCACTAGGCTCTGCCTCTGCTGCCTTTGGGTCTGGGTTGCTGCTTCCCTGGAGCCATGGCCATGGCCAGCAGCAGGATGTGGCCTTTTCACTGCTGCGCTCTTTTGGTTTCCACATTGTTCACTTGTGCTCTTGCATGTTACTACACCTTTATATCTCATGTATCTCGATGACAGTCTTGTTGTCCGTACATGGGGATCTCTTCCTCTGAACAGCTCTTGCACTAAAACTGGTCTAAGGAATATAACCAAGGAGCTGCAGCCTGAACAGGCCTCTTGCTTTTCTGGGTTCCATCATGGCTCATAATTCCAGAGTGATCAGTGTAGGACCTAGGGCTGGACTCGGAGCTCCCTTCTTGGTAGCACATGGTTACATGAATAACTGAACTTTGACTGGCCTCAGACTGTCCGGTGCTGGGGCTGATGGCAAATGGCATCCTGGAGAGTAATCTGGAGCTTCTCTGTGCCTGGGCCAGGCCTCTTGGGCTAGCCTGGGGAGTGGGGCTCCCAGGCAAGAGACCAGGGATCCTGCAGATTCACAGACCTCCACTTCCTGAGTTGTGGATGGCCCCAGCCCTGGGGCTGCTGGGGAGGCCCAGCCCCAGCAGCTGCGGTGCCTTGTGAGGGGCTGGGACTCTGGTGGCTGTAATACACAATAAATGTTTGTTCATTGTCTTTTGTATTATAAAAACAAGGAGTTCTGTTTGAGGAACGGGAGTTGTGAAAACTCCTTTGCTAGACACTATGAAAATTATTTTGCTTAATGTAACAAAATAGAGAACCCCCTCCCCTTCTCTCCTTCTGCATCTCAGTAGCCTCTTTTGTTAAAAAAACACTGCTGCAAAGTTCATGTAACTATCTCCTGATAAGTTGTTAAACTAGTGTATCAACATCTTGCCTTCCTGTCTCACGCTGGGCCAACATGACCAAATAAAGAAAGAAGTTGAACCACAACACTGAGGAAGACTACGGCCTTCATCTTCACGACCACCAGAGGGACAGAGACGACCCCCTAGCAACAGTGCGCGCAGTCGCAGAATACACCAGGATGTGCTGCGTAATCCTGAAATCACCAAGATATAAAAAGGGACCGTGGGGGGGGGGTGAGGTGCGCGCCGTTGGTGGATCCGAGACTCCCCGGCCGCCCAGCGCTGTTTTGCTTGCTGTTGCTTACTCAATAAATTCCTTTCTATTATTAATGCAATGCTCTCTGAAAATTAATTAAGGGGGCAACTTATAACAGTGGCCATGCCCAGAGCCCTGCAGTAGCCTGCAGTGGGCACTGCCCTGTGGCCACCCCAGCGTAGGCTGCTGGGCTGTGCTGGGCTATGCTGGGGAGAGGGAGGTGGGCAGGCGCTGGGCTGGGCTGGGCAGTGCCCGGCAGAGGGCAACAGCAGCGTCAGGGAGCAGTGGGAGCATGCAAAGGAGGGCTCCCAGCAGGGCTTGCTGCTGTAGAGCTAGGGCTGTGCAAAGGGAGCCCAGAGCTGCAGGGGCAGGAGATAGAAGGCCGCTCTGGGCCCTTGCTGGCCTGGGCAGAGCAGGAAGGGGGCCCAGGGCATTTGTCCCCTGTTATAAATGAAGTCTCAACTCAATATGAATTTAGTAATATTTATACTTATAAAAGGTAAAAAAGGCATAAAAGATATAAAAGGTATAAAAGGTAAATAAACAGCAACAAAATAAACAGCAACAAAAAATAAATCTATGCTCCACCAACACGCACACACAAACATCAAACATTCTAAATATATGGAACATAGCTTTTACATACTAAACCTGAGTATGCCTATACATACGTACAATCAGGAAAGATAACAAACAATCCTTTAAGTTACTAAACTTGAGTACACCTATACATTTGTACAATCAGAAAAGGTAACAAACAATCCTTTAAGTTCCATGACTTAGCAGTCTCCATTTTCCATTCCTTTTCTTGACTACAAACAAGTCTCCATTTTCCATTCCTTTTGGACAATATGTCTTGCTTTAAGTTGTCAAGCAATTCGGTCTTCAGGCCTTATGTATCCTGTTCTACCTGGATCGAAGAAAAGCATATCCATCTCGTTTTCAAGGCCAATAGGGCCTGGGTCAAAAGGCACGTCCAGGTCAGCAGGGGGCGGAACAGCAAAAGCCTTCGATGACTGTAGCGGCAGAAGGGCCAATGGTGTAGCAGTCAGATCAGTAAAGCAGCCCGCAGCGCCCTCACTGTCTGGCAAACCACACGTTTCTGACTGTGGTCCCACAGGGCTCTTTAAGGCCTCAGAGATTGCTCGCCAGGTGCCAAGCAATCCCACTGCAACCTTATCGTTTTTAGTTGCAAAGTCCCACACCTTGACCTCAATTTGGTTCCATGTTTCAGGATCATAAACTGTCCAGTCGTTAATAAGGAGAATAAGCTGTAAGGCTACCAGGACAGTCTTTGTTCCTAAGGACGTATGATTCCCCATAATGCGCAACTGCTTACCAGCCAGGGGCAGTTGTGTGCACAGGTCCGCTTCTCTCAGCTCGAGCTTCTCTCCAGCTCCAGTGCGCCTATTTCCAGCAACTTGCTGTACGAGCTTCTCTGAGCAGTTTGCTGGGTTTGGCCAAACCAATTTTCATGAGGCAATCAAAGTGCCTGTTCCCATCCTGGTCTCCATTCTGCCAGCGTGTTCCTCTTCACTTCTTTTTCCTGCTTCTTTATTGATGACATAACTTCATCGTGTTGCCTTTCTTATCTTGAGGGCAGGCTCCCCTCTTATACCCTTCTCTCCACAGCAGTTCTTTTCCAAACAACTTTTCATTGGTCAAACAACTTTGAATGTAACAACAACAGCAAACACCCAGAAACATCCATGCCTTAACAGCTGGAGAACAAGAGACCAGCTGGAGAACAAGAAACCTGAGACTGCACGGAGTCTCCTGAATCATCCTTCTTTGTTCCCTCTAAACTCTTTTATATTCCTGATGTCCTCATCGTTAAGAGTCTAATGTTATCTCAACCATGGGGCTTTCCAACCCCCATGGCCACACTCCCAAATCTCCTCCTTCTTTATTAATATCAACCATTTTCTCGACACGAATTACCACTCCATATATAACTCCCCTCGCTGCAGCCTGCCAGAACCTGCAAGGTGGTCATGGAGCATCCAGGGCCAGGCTCTGCCCTGTGGTGCTCAGGGAGAGAACAAAGCCACGGGGTGTAGGGCGAAGCAGGAGATGGTGGCCCTGCATAGCAGGAAAAGTTTTGTCCCCCAGCTCGGGGCTCATCCACAGCAAGACAGCCATGAACCATGCCTGCCCTCCTCCTGCCACGCTCCTTTCAGTGGCTGCAGCAGAGGGGACCCCCAGCCAGCCCCTGCATGGGACTCTGCCACACGCCTCGCCCCAGCCCTCTCCAGCGCCCTTCTTGCTGCTCTGTGATGCACACCAGGACCTCCCAGTGCATGCCGGCCAGCTCATCTGCTGAGGGCCAGTGTGGCTGCTGCTGGGGCAGGGAGCTCAGCATGGCCCTTGCAGCCCCCTGCCCTGGGCCTGCCTCTTCCCTTGGCCTAGGCCCTGGTCTTGTCTCTGCTGGTAGGAGAGCTCTTGGCATGCACCTCCTGGCCTCCCCTCACCTACAGACAGCTGGCACAAACATGTCCTCACAACCAGCACCACCCCTTGGGCTGCTTCTCCTGGCCTTCCCAACCCCAGTGCATTGACCCTTTGTCTCTGCTGGGCTCCACTTCCTGCACCAAAATGCATCCCTTGGCTGTCAGTTCCCTCTCCCCTGTCCTGTGGGATGACCGTGCTATGGTGCAATGTGTTTCCAGTGGGCTGTCTACCAGAAACAGTAATGAACACCGTGAGCAGGACTAGAGGGGTCCTGCTTCCAGCCAGGGGGAGGTGGGGAGGAAAGGGACAATCGGGTTTACTGGACTTTATATATTCAATGACCTGGCACATCAGACCCACAAATGTATCAGGCTCTACTAGGCACCGGTGCACAGAGTAATGTGCACCCTAATGCCATCAAGCTATAAAGAGGTAGAACCCACCTGTATTTCTGGAGTGACGGGGGGATCCCAAGGGTTAACTGTCTTGGAGGCTGAAGTGAGTTGAACTGGGATGGAGTGGTAAAAGCACCCCATTGGGACTGGCCTGGAGGCTTTGTGCGTCCTTGGCAGGACTACTTCAGGAGAGGGTACTTCAAAGTTCCAGAAGGGCACAGGTGGGTCTTTGGCATAGCTGCCTTGGAGACAGAGGACATTAAACAGTTGTGTCTACCTTGCTAGAAGATTCCACAGAATCCTTCTGTGGTGGGTTTGCTGAGGATTGAAGAACAGCAGATGTCGATGGCTACCATGGTGGCGCACCCGAGGCAGCATCGCGTTAACCGAGACTCCCTGATTCCCATCCATGATCTGGTTCATCAGCTGTGGAGCCAGTGTGTAGGTGTAGAACTTAGTAGCATGGTTTAGTGATGGACTTGTCAGTACTAAGTTAAAGTTGCAAGATCTGGGTTACATGTCCCTGAGTAGTGTAAGGCACAATGCAATTCTTTTTGCCTTTTGCATCTGTAGCACAGGAAGTATGACTTTGCCCTACTCTGTTGGCTGGATAGGTCTTTTCACATTACTCAATTTAGCTTTCTGTGGCTGGAAGGGGAAAATTTCCCAAAAGAGGCCAAGCTCCTGGGTACAGCTACAGCCACTAGAAGAAATATTTTCTTTACTTTTCATCCTGAGTTTTCCACAGAAGACCCAAGAGAGACCATGGATGTCCAGGTGCCTACTAAGATTCAAGCTGAATTTCTCAGGTTGCAATGGTCATTTCAATTTTATTTTATTATTTTATTTTAAATTTTTCCCAAGGAACCCCTGACTTTTCTTAGAAAGGGTTTCATGTGCTGTGTTGTGCTGCAGTTCCAGGGGTGAAGACCAGGGCTGGCAGTGGAGGTGTCAGACCTCCAGAGTCTGCTTTTCCTCCAGATGGAAGTCTCTAAAGAATTCACCCTGGATCAATATCCATAGGAGAATGATACTCAAAACTGAACTGCAGCAAAATTCAGCCTTTAAAACAAGAAAATATTTTTCTTAGGTGCTTTTTGAAATCTTCTTCCTCAGCTATGCCATGCAAGCTCTGTAGTTAGCTGTACAAGGTGTGAAGGCTTGAAGAAAACTATGGAAGAGATGTTAGGAGTTTCTTCGTTTTAATGAGTTCCATGGTGGATTTTGGTGCTGAGTCTATGAAGCTCAGGTACTGAGAGAAGAGTGATGTAACTGCTTGAGCAAGTAAAGTCAGAAGGAAATGTTGAAGTGACTTGGAGTATTAATGGAGTATTAATGGACCAGTGAGGGAGATTACTAACAAAGCCTCCCCAGGGACATGTTAGGGCAGATAACTGGAGGCCAGGTTAAAGACAGGCAAATCACTGTGCTGAGAAAAGTATTGTATTGTTTTGGTGAAGCAGAAGGGTCAAGGACTGAACGAGCCACTGGGAGGGGAGATCCTGCACCCCATGTCTGGCTCAAGGCTCTTCCTGGGGGTCTCAGGTATCCGGTGGGCAGTGTAATGCCACAAGAAGAACAGTAGTATGACACCTCTCTGCATCTGCACAGAGTTGCAAGGAAGGGAAGAGGCTGCATTGCAATGACTATATCCCATCTTCTCATAAGCTCTAGCCAAAGGGACAAAAATGTCAGGGCTGTTGGGACTTTCCATTTTTACCAGCACCTTCTGCCTTCTCCTCTACAGGCTTTGCTATGCTATCCAACACTTTGTCCTATTTCCCTGAAGTCTGTAGACACCCATCTCTGTTCACCACCTTTCTGGTGTTTCCATCATTTCACCGATGTCTCATCAATCCCCATCAGCTCTTCCTTGAAACACAAAGCCATAGTCTGATCACAGATGCTCTTTGGGTGACTTCTGGCACCAGAGCATGACCCTTTGACATTTCTTCCTCCTTGCGGCCAGTGCAAACATTCTAAGGTGCACTTTCTGGCAGTTTTCTCTCTCCCGCTCCTGCCTACTACCAAAGTAAGCTCCATCAGGGTGGAATCCACTCCTAAAGTAGGCATCCCAACCCATCTGGCTCCTTGCGGCCTGTTAGCCAACCAGACACGAGTCACCTCTCCCAGCATCTTCCAAGCCATGGGCCTGCTTCTGGCCTTGCAGCTTCTTGGCTAGACAGAGCCAAGCCTTTGCCTCCTGCTGTCCAGTCATGTACTCAAGACGAAGGGACAGGATAACCCATATGCGAGCCTTCTTTCTGTCTGGGTCCTCCTGAGTATGTAGGCAGAGGGGATCTCACAGTCGGTATGCCAACCAGGTGCCTTCTGCTGGCCTACCAGGGCCACTGCCAGATGTCAGCCAAAAAGGACTGATCCCAGGTCAAGGGTGACCTTCAGACCTCACAGTCCCTTTCTGTGATGCATTACTGCTGCTGCCCTATCAACTGCAGAGACAGAAGTGACCTCAGAGTCACTGCCACAGTCACATTCCTCTGCTGGTGCAGGAGATCCTGAGGCAGAGCTGAGCTCATCAGAGCATTCCCACCCATCTCCTCCTTGTGGACCACAGGCTGATCAGATCCATGGCCCCTCACATTCATCTTTGAATGCCTTGTGACTGCAGAGCAACCTCACGATTCCTGCACTGCCCCAAGGCGCCAAGCACCTTAAGTTAAGGTTTAGGAGAGGGTTTGAAGATGAGGAGGTTAATGCACAGGAACAGGGGCTTTGAGTGTTAGTTATTCATGTATGGGATTAGGGACTAGGGATCACCTTTCTGAGTTACATATTAAGGAAAATTTAGTGGAAGTGTTTGGTGTTCTGTTTAAGGTGTTACATCTGTGATTAGGGTATGGGCAAGATTTGTGGTTTAGTGTTTTGTTTAGGTCTGTTAAGAAGTTGTCTAGGGTTAAACAGAGCATTTCAATGCTAGTATTAATTGCAGGGATCAAGGTAAGCAAGAGATTAAGCATAATGGAAAGAGGCTATGGGTTGAGTTTTGGCTTTAAGGGATGCTTTGAGGTCTGGCATTAGAGTAGTGTATTCATGATGATGCTGGGCCATCAGGAGGAGGAAGATGAGGATGCCGAAAAATTAACAGTAACGACCCAAAACCTATGCCAGCATGAAATACGAGATGTGTGAAAAGATTTTGGTCATTGTATAGGTGAGCAGCTTGTCACCTGGCTGCTCCGGTGCTGGGACACTGGAGCCAATTGTGTGGAATTAGATGGCAGGGAAGCCAGGTGGTTGGGATCCCTTGCTAGAGATGCAGGCATTGACAAAACAATTGCAGATGGAGCACAATCTAACAGCCTCTGGAGACATCTCCTCTCAGCTGTGAGGGAAAGGTATCCCTTCAAGGAAGAACTTTTATGTCTACCAGGCAAGTGGACCACTATGGAGAAGGGAATCCAGTACCTGAGGGAATTAGACGTACGGGAAGTGATTTATGAGGATCCAGACCTCAGACAAACATCCAAAGATCCAGATGAAGTCAGGTGTACACGACCCATGTGGCGGAAGTTTGTACGGAGTGCACCATCATCATATGCCAGCTCATTGGCAATAATGGCCTGGAAAGAGGATGAGGAACCCACAGTGGATGAAGTGGCTAAACAATTCCGGCAGTACGAAGAAAGTCTCTCCTCTTCCTTACAGGCCTGTGTCTCAGCTGTGGAGAATCTTTCTGAAGAGTTCCACTAACTTAAAGAGAATCTATCTTCCTCTCCACCTGAACCAACCAGTGTCCACCGACCAAAAGAGAACACTTGGGAGAAACTTTCTGAAAAGGTTCACCAACTTGAAGAGAGATCATTTTCCTCCCCACCTGTACAAAGCAGTGTCTCAGCTATCAGGGGTAAGCATTCATTTGCACAAGGAAGACGATATGGTGGGTACTCACCCTGTGCCACCCTGTGGTTTTACTTACGAGACCATGGAGAGGACATGAGAAAATGAGATGGAAAATCTACCGCAACCCTAGAGGCATGGGTACGTGAGTTGCAAAAGAAAACAATTGGGAAAAAGGGATACTCTGAAAAGTTTGCTGCTCCAACTTCCAGCAGACAGTCCTTCAAACACAGAAATGAAGAAGATTCTGACCAGGATTAGGGGGGCCCTGCCTTCAGCCAGGGGGAGGAAAGGGACAATCGAGTTTATTGGACTGTGTGGATTCGATGGCCTGGCACGTCAGACACACAGAAGTATAAGGCTTTAGTAGACACCTGTGCACAATGTACTATAATGCCATCGAGCTATAAAGGACCAGAGCCCATCTGTATTTGTGGAGTGACAGGGGGATCTCAGCAGTTAACTCTATTGGAGGCTGAAGTGAGTCTGACTGGGAACGAGTGGCAAAAGCAGCGTATTGTTACTGGCCTGGATGCTCCATGTATCCTTGGCATAGACTATCTTAGAAGAGGATATTTCAAGGACCCAAAAGTGTTCTGGTGGGCTTTTGGCATAGCTGCCTTAGAGACAGAGGGCATTAAACAATTATCTACCTCACCCGGTCTCTCAGAGGACCCTTCTGTTGTGGGGTTGCTGAAGGTTGAAGAACAGCAAGTGCCAAGCGCTACGACAACTGTGCACTGGCGGCAATATTGCACCAACTGAGACTCCCTGATACCCATCCATAAGCTGATTCATCAATTGGAGAGCCGAGGAGTGATCAGCAAGACTCATTCACCTTTTAATAGTCCCATATGTCCAGTGCGAAAGTCTAATGGTGAATGGAGACTAACAGTGGACTATCGTGGCCTGAACAAAGTCGCGCCACCACTGAGTGCTGCAGTGCCAAACATGCTAGAACTCCAGTATGAAGTGGAATCGAAGGCAGCCAAGTGGTATGCCACAATTGATACTGCTAATGCATTTTTCTCCATCCCTCTAGCAGCAGAGTGCAGGCCACAATTTGCTTTCACTTGGAGGGGAGTCCAATAAACTTAGAACTGGCTGCCCCAGGGGTGGAAACACAGCCTTACCATTTAATATAGACTGATCCAGTCTGCGCTAGAGCAGGGGAAAGCTCCTGAACACCTGCAGTACATCAATGACATTATTGTGTGGGGTGACACAGCAGAGGAAGTTTTCGAGAAAGGGAAGAAAATAGTCCAAATCTTTCTGAAGGCTGGTTTTGCCATAAAACAATATAAAGTCAAGGGACCTGCACGAGAGATCCAGTTTTTAGGAAAAAAATGGCAAGATGGACGCTGTCAAATCCCAATGTATGTGATCAACAAAATAACAGCTATGTCTCCACCAAGAAGCAAAAAAGAAACACAAACTTTCCTAGGGGTCGTGGTGGTTTGGAGAATACATATCCCAAATTACAGTCTGATTGTAAACCAAGTAAACTGTAAGAAGATTGAGTTTGAATGGGGCCCTGAGCAACATCAAGCCTTTGAGCAAATTAAGCAGAAAATAGTTCATGCAGTAGCCCTTGTGCCAGTCCGAACAGGACCAGATATAAAGAATGTGCTCTACACCACAGCCGGGGAGGATGGCCCCACCTGGAGCCTCTGGCAGAAAGAACCTGGGGAAACTCGAGGTCAACGCCTGGGGTTTTAAAGTCGGGGATACAGAGGGTCTGAGGCCCACTACACTCCAACAGAAAAAGGAGATATTGGCAGCATATGAAGGAGTTCAATCTCCTTTGGAGGTGGTCGGTATTGAAGTGCAGCTCCTCCTAGCACCCCGACTGATGGTACTAGGCTGGATGTTCAAAGGAAGGGTCCCCTCTACACATCATGCAACTGATGCTACATGGAGCAGGTGGGTTGCAGTGATTACTCAGCGGGCTCAAATAGGAAACCCCAGTCGCCCAGAAATCTTGGAATTGATTATGGACTGGCCAGAAGGCAAATATTATGGATATCATCAGAGGAGGAGGTGGCCCATGCTGAAGAAGCTCCACTGTACAACAAGCTACCAGAAAATGAGAAGAAATATGCCCTGCTCACTGATGGGTCCTGTCATATTGTGGGAAAGCATCAGAGATGGAAGGCTGCTGTATGGAGTGCTACACAATGAGTTGCAGAAGTTGCCAAGGGAGAAGGTGAATTGAGTCAGGTTGCAGAATTGAAGGCCATTCAGCTGGCTTTAGATATTGCTGAACAAGAAAAGTGGCCAGTTCTCTATCTCTACACTGATTCATGGATGGTAGCAAATGCCCTGTGGGGGTCGTTACAGCAATGGAAGCAAAACAACTGGCAGCGCAGGGGCAAACCCATCTGGGCTGCTGCATTGTGGCAAGATATTGCTGCTCGGGTGAAGAGCCTGGTTGTAAAGTTATGCTACGTAGATGCTCATGTGCCCAAGAATCGGGCTACTGAAGAACATCAAAACAACCAGCAGGTGGATCAGGCTGCTAAGATTGAAGTGGCTCAGGTGGACCTGGACTGGCAACATAAAGGTGAATTATTTATAGCCCGATGGGCCTATGACACCTCAGGCCATCAAGGTAGAGATGCAACATACAGGTGGGCTTATGCTCGAGGGCTGGACCTGACCATGGACACTATAGCGCAGGTCCTGCAATGCAGGGGGGATGTAATAGGGGTTAAGCGAGGCAAACATTTGTATTCATGTCAGACAACCACAGTCCAACAGCAGAAATCACACTTCTTAAATCAGCCTCTGACATCTACAGAGAGAAGCAGTTGCTGATGACTTCAGCCTGCTTCAAACACCACAGCCCAGGGAGACCCTGCTGCCTTCAGGAGCTGTCAGCCCTGAGGCCTTGGGGACCCCTCGAGGGAGCCCAATGGCACAGAGCAAGCGATGCCATGGTTGGGTGCTGTGCTGCTGAGCTGGGCTGGGCTCCTGGGCCCCAGGGGAGCTCCTGGCAAGTAGGCAGCGCTGCAGAGAGACAGCTCTGCCCAGGAGCAGCTCCTCTGCACAGCACAGCAGCACCAGGGGCTCTGACTGAAGGTGGCACAGGGAGAGGAGAGGAGAGGAGAGGAGAGGAGAGGAGAGGAGAGGAGAGGAGAGGAGAGGAGAGGAGAGGAGAGGAGAGGAGAGGAGAGGAGAGGAGAGGAGAGGAGAGGAGAGGAGAGGAGAGGAGAGGAGAGGAGAGGAGAGGAGAGGAGAGGAGAGGAGAGGAGAGGAGAGGAGAGGAGAGGAGAGGAGAGGAGAGGAGAGGAGAGGAGAGGAGAGGAGAGGAGAGGAGAGGAGAGGAGAGGAGAGGAGAGGAGAGGAGAGGAGAGAGGGCTTGGAGGCAGTGAAGAGTGCAACAACAGAGGGCAGCATGTGGCAGGACAGATCTGCAGACTCTTGCCACTGTGAGTCTCTGGCAGCAAGGCAATGCAGATGCATTTGCCAAAGGGGTTTTGCACAGCTGCCACATCCGATGCCTGATAGCATCTGTCAGCATGGGTCTTTCTGGACCTGTAATGTGGGTTAGAAAATGCTTTAGAGAAGGGCATTTATGAGGAGGCATTTCAACAAGAAGACTGAGGCTTGATTTATATGAAGGGGCAGGCATTTTTCGGTTCTGTGCTTTCAGATTCCTGAAGTGGAGGGGAGGCAGGTTTCATTGCAATGGATTTTCAGGATGGTACGGGAGACAGAGAATCCTAGAGTACTGACTGCATTGAGAGTTCAATATGCCAGCAATGAACTTGAAGTCCCTTCAGCCACCTCATCTGGAAGACTGCATCATCATCTTTGTTGTCTCCTCAGGGCTTACTGTAACTGATCTTTAGGAGCTGCATACCCTGTGATGCTTATGGACAGTGCCCGTGGACAGGGGAGAGCTGAGAACACAACTTGTGGGATGGAGTCTTTGAGCATGGACAGGGAAGAGAGGTGGCAACACAGAAACAGCTCCCAGCAGGGACATGAGCAGGCAGGGAGAGGGAGCTGCTGCCAGAAATGCTGTGTGAGGGATGGCTCAGGCACCTCCGTGCCATCCTCTGCAGGACAGGCACATTCCCTGGGACACCCCCTGCCGTCCTCTCCCACCAGTAGAGCCTCTGCCCTCAAACTCCCGGTGTCCCCAGCAGCAGAGCTGCCTCCTCTGCAGGCAGACCTGCAGCACAGGAGGGTCTGCTGAGTGTCCGTCTGTCTCTCCTTTGCCTTGTATCCCAAGGCAGCAGCAAGCTGGCATTCCTGCTGGCTTCTCCACCTGTCCATGCTGCTGCTGTTCTTGTTCCCAGGCTGGCTGGGGATGGGGGTTTCACATGCCCATGGAGTGAGCCCTCGGTGTGCTTGGGGGAGGGGAGTACGGGGACAGGGTGAGGAGTCTGGAGATGCGCACTTTGAGCCTGGATTCTTCTGCTCTCTGCAGTGTCCTGGTTTTGCAGAAAGTTGAACAGGCTTTGCAAGGAAGTGGTCACAGCACTGAGGATGACAGAGTTCAAGAATCGTCCGGAAAACCCCCTCAGGCATATAGACTGATTTGGGGGAGTTCCTGTACAGACTCAGGGGTGAGATTTGATGATCCTTGTGGGTCCCTTGCAAGTCAGGATATTCTATGATCCTATGACTCTGTGAACATCTGAGTTCAATTGTCCTGCAGCTCTAAAGGATGCCAGCACAGGGCAGCTGTGGCCAGCTGTGATAGAAAGACTGGCTGTAGTCTCTGAGGGGCACTCTGCATTGAAGGGACAGTCCCTTTGCCTCTGAGGATCCATAGGGTTTCACCTGGAGAGCAGCAGAAACACACAGGATTTCTGTTTGGAAAAAGTCCTCAGGATTTGGATGGGCAGCGAGACAAAAAACACAAAAATAAATCCCAACAACATTGGTCTTCATTTAGGTGAATTGGGAGAAACAATATGGAAAAGTTCTCTATTATCAGGAGATTGACACTGAGATTACTCCGTGTTCCTCTTTACCTCTTGCTGTAGGGCAACACTGATTCCTGCATTACCCACAGCAGAGTCCCAGTCACCCAGAGAGACCAACATGCATAACCAATCAGAACTCATGAAAGGGACCTGCCAAACATCTTCCTGAAAGAGGACAAGCATTTTCGTGGTGGGGGGAGTTGGGAAGTGTTAAGTTACAAATAAGTTTTTCTCTGATAAGTGTTCTTATTTATTAATGCTTATTTTCATTCTTGTGCAGGATCTTGTGCCCAGAACCAGCAGATGCCCAAGAGCAGCTCTGTGAGCGAGTTCCTCCTGCTGGCATTCGCAGACAAACGGGAGCTGCAGCTGCTGCACTTCGCTCTCTTCCTGGGCATCTACCTGGCTGCCCTCCTGGGCAACGGCCTCATCCTCACCGCCATAGCCTGCGACCACCACCTCCACACCCCCATGTACTTCTTCCTCTTCAACCTCGCCCTCCTCGACCTTGGATCCATCTCCACCACTCTCCCCAAAGCCATGTCCAATGCCCTCTGGGATACCAGGGCCATCTCCTACCAAGGGTGTGCTGCAGAGGTCTTCTTTTTAGTCTTCTTGCTTGGGGGAGAATATTCCCTTCTCACTGTCATGGCCTACGACCGCTACGTTGCCATCTGCAAGCCCCTGCACTACGGGAGCCTCGTGGGCAGCAGAGCTTGTGCCCAGATGGCAGCAGCTGCCTGGGGCAGTGGCTTTCTCAATGCTGTCCTGCACACAGCCGGTACATTTTCCCTGCCCCTCTGCCAAGGCAATGCTGTGGACCAGTTCTTCTGTGAAATCCCCCAGATCCTCAAGCTCTCCTGCTCACATGCCTGCCTTAGGGAAGGTCAGCTTCTGACATTTAGTGCCTGTTTAGCCTTTGGTTGTTTTGTTTTCATTGTGGTATCCTATGTGCAGATACTTAGGGCTGTGCTGAAGAAGCCCTCTGAGCAGGGCTGGCACAAAGCCTTATCTACATGCCTCCCTCACCTGGCCGTGGTCTCCCTGTTTCTCAGCACTGTTGTGTTTGCCCACCTGAGGCCCCCCTCTGTCTTCCACCCATCCCTGGACCTGGTGGTGTCATTTCTGTACTCTGTGGTGCCTCCAATAGTGAACCCCATCATCTACAGCATGAGGAACCAGGAGCTCAAGGATGTCTTGAGGAAAGTGATACCTTGATGTATTTCAAAATCAAGAAATTACATTTGTGTTCTTCATATAATGGAAAATCTCGTACATTATAGGTATGAGGTTTATTCTCCGTTTTGTGGTCATTGTTAATAATCTGCAGACACCAGCTGCAGCTCGGGTCTGTATGGATTGTTATTGGACACTTGGGTCAACACTCTTGACCTTCTTTGTTATCTCTCGTTATGATGGCTGTGGTGGTTTCACTGTGCTAAGCAGCTAAGCAGCTGAACACCACACCCGCTCTCTCACTACCCCTCCTTAGAAGAGGAGGGGAAGAAGTAAAGGAAAGAACAACTTATGGGTTGAGATAAGGATAATTAAATAAACGGAAAAAATAATTATTAAAGAAAGATTATTATTATTAATTAAAGATTATTATTAATTAAACAATTTAACTAAAGAGAAAAAAAGGAAAGGGGAAAAGGGAGGGGAAAGAGAAAAAACAAAACAAAACAAATACTCGTGAGGCACGCAGACTTCTCCCCAAGTCTGCTTAGTTTCTGGCTGTCCTAAGGTATCCCTCTGGAACAAGCAAGTATCTTGCTTGGTGAAACCAAATACGGCCTTGGGGCACAGAAGCACCTCCCTGGATCAGCCCTACAGAGCCTTGGAGGAGACAAGAATCTCCCTGGACATACCAGAGTCTTCCCATGGCACGCAAGCACCTCCCATTGCCTTGTGCAGATGCTGGAGTGCCCTGGGAGATGCCTGGCTACCTGGACAAGATGCCTATCGGATACAGGGAGGTTCTTAAGTGCCCTGCTGAGATGCTTGGGGATGCAGGAAGCTGCTTGGTTGCTCCAACAACATACCTGAACATTGTGGGGAGACATTTTGGAGCTCCAAGACAACACTTATGTACCCCAGTGAGACATGCTTTCTCCAGGGAGGTGCATGGCTGCTATGTGGAGATGTTCGGGTCTTCCTCGGATGATCTTGGGTGCCCCATGGAGATCACAGAATCACAGAATCACAGAATTTCTAGGTTGGAAGAGACCTCAAGATCATCGAGTCCAACCTCTGACCTAACACTAACAGTCCCCACTAAACCATATCCCTAAGCTCTACATCTAAACGTCTTTTAAAGACCTCCAGGGATAGTGACTCCACCACTTCCCTGGGCAGCCTGTTCCAGTGCCTCACAACCCTTTCAGTAAAGAAGCTCTTCCTAACATCTAACCTAAAACTCCCCTGGCTCAACTTAAGCCCATTCCCCCTCGTCCTGTCACCAGGCACTGGGGAGAACAGACCAACCCCCACCTCACTACATCCTCCTTTGAGGTACCTATAGAGAGCGATAAGGTCGCCCCTGAGCCTCCTCTTCTCCAGGCTGAACAAGCCCAGCTCCCTCAGCCGCTCCTCGTAGGACTTGTTCTCCAGGCCCCTCACCAGCTTCGTCGCCCTTCTCTGCACCCGCTCAAGCACCTCGATGTCCTTCTTGTAGCGAGGGGCCCAAAACTGAACACAGTACTTGAGGTGCAGCCTCACCAGAGCTGAGTACAGGGGGACGATCACCTCCCTAGCCCTGCTGGTCACACTGTTCCTGATACAAGCCAGGATGCCGTTGGCCTTCTTGGCCACCTGAGCACACTGAGATACTTGGGTGCCCCCAGGTGATCCTTTGGTGCCCCTTCATTTGCTCAAGGAGAAAAGATGGGGACAAAGAATGATGCTTGGGTTCTGTAAATATATGCTTGGCTGCCCCAGAGAGACTCTTGGGTGCTGCAGAAAGGTGCTTATGTGCTTCAGGGAGGTGCTTGGATTCCCTAGGGAGATTTTTGGGTAATACGAAGGAGAGGCTTAGGTTTTCCAGTGAGGTGTTTGGCTGCCCTGAGGATATGCTTGAGTGCTGCACAGAAATGCTTGCATGCTCCAGGAAATGCCTTGGTGGCTTGTTGAGATAGCCGGTTGCCTCAGGTAGAGTTTTTGGTTTCTCAGGAAGGTGTTTGGCTGCTCTGGGGACACGTATGGCTGTCCCAGCAAATAACATATACAGAACAGGGAGGTGCTTGTTTGTACAAAGGATGTGATGGGTAATACAAGGTGATGCTTAGGTATCCTGGGGATCTACCTGGTGCCCCAGAGAGAAGTTAGGCTACTACAGAGAGGTCTTGGCATGCTTCAGGGAGGTGCTTTTTGAACCATTGAGATGCTGAAAGAACTTGCCTGGGAGCTCTGGAGAGACATCAGATTATCTTGGGATGTGCTTGGGTTCCCTGGGAACCCAAGATACTGGGTTCCAAGATATTGAAATATCTTCCTGGGGAGATGTTTCAATAATGCTGCAGTGGGATGCCTGAGTGCTGTGGAGAGATGTGTGGGTCCTCCAGGAAGACACTTGTGCTCTCGGGGGTGATGCTTGGATCCCTCAGGGATTCATCTGTGTTCCTGGGGACATGCTTCTTAGCTGTTGTGTGATGCTTGGTTGCCCTGCAATGAGGCTTGGGTGCTCCAGCGAGATGCCCGTGTGACTCAGCCTGAACCTTGGATACTCAGGGTGATGCTGGGATCTCCTGGAAGGTGCTGTAATGTCCCTGGATGATATCTTAGAGGTAGAAGGCAGTGCTTACGTGTCATGGGGAGGTGCTTGTCCACTCAAACACAAAGTCTGTGTGCCCTGGGGAAAAGCTCAGGTGATATGAAGAGGTGCTTGTGTGGGGAGATGCTTGGGTGCCACGGAGGGTACTCCAGGAAAATGCATGTATTCCCAGGAGAGATGGTTGCTTTCCCCAGGAAGGTGCTTGGCTTCTCCAAGGAGGTGCCTGAATGCTTCTAGGTAGAGATGTGTGCTTTGAGGAGGTTCTTGGATACCCCTAGTAAGACAGATTGGTGGTCTGGGGAGATGTTTGGTTGCCACAGGGTGAGCACCCAACCTGGGGAAATGCCTGTGTGGTGTTTGGAGAAGCCTGGGTACTCTTGGGATGTGCTTTTGTGCCTAAGGGAGATGTTGGCATGAACCAGGGCAATGCCTTGCTTCTCCGCGGAGAATCTTAGGTGCATGTCCATGGGGCACCCTTAAATACCTCCTGGGAACCCCAGCATCATTCTGAACCACCAAAGGATCTCCCAAGCATAATTCACAGGAACTCAAGCATTCCACTAGAGCTCCACATTTCCTCAGGACATACTCCCTGGAACAGCCCTGCAGAACCTTGGAGGAGACAAGGATTTCCCTGGGCACACCATGCTCTTCCCACAATACCAAGAACCTCCCTGGAGCACCCTGGAATCTTCCTGAGGCAACCAAGGAGATCCTTTGGGATTCCATCCATCTTCCTGAGTCACATTGGCATCTCGGCTGTGTACCCACTGAGTACATCTTTCAGGGAACACAGAGATCTTCCTGTGTAACCCAGGCATCTCCTTGGTATACCCAAGCACCTCCCTTGGACACACAAGCATGTCTACGGGTAACACACTGAGACATCACCCAAAGGCATACAGTCTTTATTTTAAAGAACTCAGGTACCTAGAGGACCAAGCACTGACTTGGAAGACCCAAGCACTTATCTGGGGAACAGTAGCATCACCTATGGGTGCCCAACATCTGCATAGGTCACCCATGAACATCTTTCAAGCACCCAGGAATCTCCCTCCTGCAATGAAGCACCTCTCTGGAGAAACTATATATCGCCCTGGGTCAGCTAAACATCTCCCTAGGCATGCAAGCATCTCCCTGGAGAATCCAAGCACCTTTCTGGAGCACCCAAGGAGCTTCTTGGGGTCTGTAAGCATTTCCCCATGGCACCCATGCACCCAGAGGGGCACCAAGCACCTTGCTGGGGACTCCAATCACCTGTTTTTGAGTCACAATTTCATCCAGGGTCAGCCAAGTATCTCACAAGGGCAACCAAGCAGCTCTCTAAGGGACTCAACAGCACACTTGGAGCACTCCTGCATCTCCCTGGAGCACACAAAATGCTCTCTGCAGTACCCAACCTCCCCCTGGGGCTTCCAAGTATCCTCCCAGAGGAGAAGAGCATCTTCCTAGTGAGCCCAAGAATATTCTCAGGCCAAACAAGCTTCTCCCCAGAGCACATAAACATATCCCTGAGACACACAAACACCTCTATGGAGCATCCAAATTCTCCCCAGGTCACCCAAGCATCTTCCCACAGAAGCACCTCCCTGGAACACCCAAGCACCTCACTGGAGTATCCAAGAATCTCCCCACTGCACTCCTACATCTGAGTGGAGAATCCAAGCATCTCCCCAGGCTCCAAAACACCACCTGGGGCACTGTACTGGGTCTGGCTGGAATGTTAACTTTCCTGGCAGCAGCCCATACAGTGCCATACTCTGTACTTGTAGCTGGAACAGAAGTGTTATCACACCAGTGTTGTGTCTACTGCTGAGCAGCAGTGGCACAGCATTGGGCCTTTCTCTAACCCTCCTAGGGGGTGGGCAAAAAGTGAGGAGAGAAACATCACTAGGGCAGCTGACCTAAACCAATCAAAGGGATATTCCATACCATGTGATGTCATACTCAGCAATAAAAGGTGGAAACAGGAAGAAGAGGGGAGGGGTGGGCTCTCGTTGAGAAAACATCGGTCCTCCTTTCGAACACCGGCTGCGTGCGTTGAGGCCTTGCTTCAAGGACGTGGTCAATCATCGCTCATTTGTGGGAAGTAGGGAGTAATTTTTTTCCTCTGGACTTCCATATAGCCTTCATCTATTTTGTTTGTTTGTTTTCCTCCCTTCTTTTTATTTTTCCTTTTCCCCTCCCTTTTCCCCTTTCCCTTTTTATTTCCCCTTAGTTAAATTGTTTAGTTCATGGTAGTCTTTATTTAATTACTATAATTATTTCCATTTAATTAAACTATCCTTATCTCAACCCGTGAGTTGTTCTTTGCTTTACTTCTCCCCCTCCTCATCTAAAGAAGGGGGAGTGAGAGAGCGGTTGTGGGGTTTAGCTGCCCAGCACGGTAAAACCACCACAGTCCATTTTGGCGCCCAACGTGGGGCTCAAAGGGTTGAGATAATAATAGAATTGATTAAGCGCATACAACTAACACACTTGCTTGCTAGTAACCATGTCCATTGTCCTGTTAATAATAGCTTTGTTCATATGTCATGCAATCCGTGTCATATTCTCCTTTCTCCTATATATCCGATCCAACAAAGTGCTACAATCTGTGTTCACTTTTTTTAATTCGCTGTGCTGCCAAGCACTGACCTTGGGTTTAATCTGGAATTCAGGCTCTGCACTGTTATCATTTGGGTCTCATGGAAACTATCTTTTAGAGAATATTCAGAACTACACTGCCTTCCTTTTCTCATCTGGACACCAGTTTATTAATAATATTAGGAATGATGCCTTTCCCTTCTTTCACAGTGGGCTAATTACAACAGTTTGGGAGTATTTTGAAGATCCATCTGTAACCCATGTATTGCTATTTCTAATTCTGAATAACAGGTTTCATTTTCTCTCTAAGATTAGTCAATTGTTTAGAAACCTTACTTGGGAATCTGTCCCGAAACAGTCTTGTGGTGAGTGGCAAGGTGTGTGGGATGACGTTGGCAGATACCCGTCATGAGTGGCTCCTCCAATAGTTTTGAACTTCTCCCCTGAGCAAGTGCTAAATCCTAAAAACTTGGTAGAATGTTTGAGAGTTGTATGTCCTGACCCTGATAATGCTGGAGAACGACAGCTTGCAGCATTGTGCTGGGTCCTGGCTTATTCCTATCAAACACTGTTTAACATCATCCAGCAACTTGAAGAGAGGGAGGAAGTCTCTGAATCTGATGACCAAGTAACACATGCTGTGGCTGACCCAGAGGACCAACCAACTATGGTATCAGTCGCCCCCATAGTCAAGTCAAAACAATGGAAATGGAGGTCAGCTCGTTTAGTAAGGGAAGAAGGCTCTACTAAGAAGGAGGGAGAAGGGGAAATGGCAGGCACCTCTAAAGCAGAGCCATCACAAAAACAGCAGGAAGAAGAGACGGAAATCATAAAGGAATCAGAAATCACTCGATCCTTATCCCTGAGTGAGTTGCGAGAAATACGAAAGGATTATGGTCGACGCCCAGGTGAACACATCCTCACCTGGCTGCTTTGATGCTGGGATGCTGGGGCCAATAGCCTACAATTAGAAGGCAATGAAGCCAAGCAGCTGGGATCCCTCTCTAAAGAAAGGGTAATCGACAAAGTAATCGGGAGAGGAGCACAGGCCCTCAGCCTCTGGAGATGACTCCTGGCATCTATGAGAGAAAGATATCCCCATAAAGAAGATATTTTATATCACATAGGCAAGTGGACCACTATGGATAAAGGTCTCCAGCATCGGCGGGAATTAGCTGTGCGGGAGATGGTTTATAGTGATTTGGACAATGCCCAGACACCTCAAGACCCCGATGAAGTCCAGTGCACAACATCCACGTGGCGTAAATTTGTGCGGAGTGCACCATCAGCACATGCCAGTACCCTGGCAGCAATTCGCTGGGAGGAGGGGATGGGACCAACAATGTATGATGTCTCCTGCCAACTTCAACAATATGAAGACAATCTCTCTGCTCCGCTACAGTCCTGTGTCTCAGCTGTGGAGAAACTGTCTAAAGGACTTGACAAGCTCATGGAACAAGTATATTCCCCCTCATTTAGACAGAGTGATACTTCAGCCACTAAGAATCATCATTCGCCTGCTCAAGAGAGAGAGTACCCAAGACGTACACCACGTGGCACCTTGTGGTTTTATCTGCGTGACCATGGGGAAGATATGAGGAAATGGGATGGTGTACCTACTTCAACCCTAGCTGCTCGGGTACGTGAACTGAAAGGAAACACAGCAGCAAGAAGAGGGGCTCCTAAGAGAAATGCTGCTCCAGTTTCTATTGGGCAGTACCCCAGAGGCAGTAGAAGAGCTGATGTTATTCTTGACCCTGATGAAGGGACCTCTGCCTCTCATTTGCAAGAATTAAGTGGCAGACGCTCCAGCCAGGACTAGAGGGGCCCTGCCTCTGGCCAGGTAGAGGAGAGGGATAACCGGATTTATTGGACTGTGTGGATCCGATGGCCTGGCACATCAGAACCACAGGAATACAAAGCTCTAGTGGACACTGGGGCACAATGTACCTTAATGCCATCAGGCTACCAAGGGACAGAACTCACCTGTATCTCTGGAGTGACAGGGGGATCCCAACAACTATCTGTACTGGAAGCTGAAGTGAGTCTAACTGGGAATGAGTGGCAAAAGCATCCCATTGTGACTGGCCCAGAGGCTCCGTGTATCCTTGGCATAGACTATCTCAAGAGAGGGTACTTCAAGGATCCAAAAGGATACCGGTGGGCTTCTGGCATAGCTGCTTTGAGCACAGAGAAGATTAGGCAGCTGTCTACACTGCCTGGCCTTTCAGAAGACCCTTCTGTTGTAGGATTGCTGAAGGTTGAAGAACAACAGGTACCAATGGCTACTACAACGGTGCACCGACGGCAATATCGCACCAACCGAGACTCCCTGATTCCCATCCATGAGTTGGTTCACCGACTGGAGAGTCAGGGAGTAATCAGCAAGACTCGCTCACCCTTTAATAGTCCTATATGGCCAGTACGAAAGTCTAATGGCGAGTGGAGGCTAACAGTGGACTATCGAGGCCTGAATGAAGTCACGCCACCACTGAGTGCTGCTTATCTCAACCCGTGAGTTGTTCTTTGTTTTACGCCTCCCCCTCCTCATCTAAAGGAGGGGGAGTGAGAGAGCGGTTGTGAGGTTTAGCTGCCCAGCATGGTAAAACCACCACAGGCACACAAACATCTCACTGGAGATGGTAAGCACCTCTCTTAGAACATAACAGCTTCCACGGGGTGCACAAGCATCTGCAACCATCATTTACATATGTTCCCATGGGCACCCAGACATCTCCCCAGGGGACACAAATACCAACCTGCAGGAATCCAGCATCTCCCCATAGCACTCCAGCATCTCCCTGGAGCCAAGCATCTAACAAAGGAACACAAACACCTCCCTGGATCTTCCAAAATCCTCATTGTAGATCAACGCATTAACCAGGATCAAACCTCTTCTGTGTGTACACAAGAGACTCTGCATGTCTGCCCCAGGAGGTGCTTAATTCACCTTATGGTGATGCTTGAGTGTATCAGGATATGTTTGGGTTCCCTGTGGCGATGTTGGTTTCTCCAGTCCAATACTGGAGTGCAGTGGGGAAACTGTGGGTACTCCATTGAGGTGCTTGGGTGTTCCAGGGAGGTGACTTGTGCTAAAGGGAGATGCTTGGGTGACTTGGGGAGAACCTTGGGACTGACCAGGGCAGAATCTTGGGTGCTCCAGAGAGGTGTTGATGTGCCCAGGCATATGCTTATGTGCCCAGAGGAGATCCCTATTGCCTTTGGAAATGCTTTTCTTCTCCTGGGAAATGTTTGAGACCTTAAAATAGTTGTGCTAATGTGCCCTGCAGTGATGCTTGGCTGCTCCAGGGAGATGCCTGGAGCCTTCAGGGAAACGCAAGGTGCCTTGGATGTGTCCTTGGCAAGGTCCAGAAACTTGCTGGGGACTACACAGGAGATTCTAGGATTCCCCTAGGGACACTTTATGTGTCCCAAGAAGTTACTTGAGTGTTCCAGGAAGGTGCTTGGATGCCCTGGGAAGGTGCTTGGGTACCTGACGGAGATGCTTCTTTGTCCTGGGGAAATATTTGATTGCTCCAGGGGACTGTTTTAGTGTTGTTCAGAGATGCTTGGTGCCTCAAGAGAGGTGTTTGTTTCCCTTGGGAAGATGATTGGGTACCCTGTGGAAATGCCTGGCTACCCCAAGGAGGTCCTTGGCTCCTCCATGAAGATGCTTGTCTACCCTTTGGATAAGCTTGGGTACTCTAAAGAGATCACAGAATCACAGAATTTCTAGGTTGGAAGAGACCTCAAGATCATCGAGTCCAACCTCTGACCTAACACTAACAGTCCCCACTAAACCATATCCCTAAGCTCTACATCTAAACATCTTTTAAAGACTTCCAGGGATGGTGACTCCACCACTTCCCTGGACAGCCTGTTCCAATGTCTAACAACCCTTTCGGTAAAGAAGTTCTTCCTAACATCCAACCTAAAACTCCCCTGGCACAACTTAAGCCCATTCCCCCTCGTCCTGTCACCAGGCACGTGGGAGAACAGACCAACCCCCACCTTGCTACAGCCTCCTTTGAGGTACCTATAGAGAGCGATAAGGTCGCCCCTGAGCTTCCTTTTCTCAAGGCTGAACAAGCCCAGCTCCCTCAGCCGCTCCTCGTAGGACTTGTTCTCCAGGCCCCTCACCAGCTTCGTTGCCCTTCTCTGGACTCGGATGTCAGATGACTGAGTGCCCCAGAGACATGTGGTGTACCAGGCTGAGGGGCTTCAGGAGTCCATGGAGGTTTGTGGGTGACACTGGGAAATCCTGGGCATCCCAGAGACATATATGTATTCTCCTTGGAGGTGCTCGGTGGCTGTAGGGAGGTGCTTGGGAGCTCCAAGAACGTTCATGCATGCCCTATGGAGATACTGGGGTGTTGAGGGATTTTTGAAACAGCAAGAATCCCATGGCTTGCTGTAGCTGAGAAAACCAAACTACCAGGGCAACTATGAGAAGTTCCCATGACAGTGTTCCCACATCTCCCAGCTGAGGAATTTAGAAAAATATTGTTGCCAGCAGCTGGCTTCAAGGACAAGGTCTACGTGACTGCTAATCACAAGGGGGTTGTTTTCTTGCAGGTGGGGTTGTTTTCTTGTAGTTGTTTGTCTGAGTGCTTTTGACCAATAATCTTGTGTGAAACACTGTCCGCCCCTGTTAAGTTCACTATAAAAGTTAGGCTATTCGGGCAATAAAATGGAGCATGATCTGACTCTACTGGTGTCTGTCGTGCTTTCAGCCGTGCTTCCTGCAACACTGGGGTGCCCATGAGTGATGCTTTTGTGCCCCATGGAGATGCTTGCTTGCTCCAAGCTCCAGCAACTCTCTGTATCCTACAATCATCTCACCCAGGTACTGAGGCATTTCCAAGGGAACTCAAGCATCTCCAGAACATATTGACATCTTTCTTTGACACCCAAGCATCTCCCTTTGGCAACCAGGTATATGCTGTGAGAAGCCAGGCATCTCTGCTGGGCACACAAACATTTGCCTGGGGAAACCTCCTGAGGCACTCAAAATCTCCACAGGGCACCCCTTTTGAGTTCCCAAGCATATCCCCCCACCCAAAAACAAAACAAAAAACAAAACAAAACAAAACAAAAAACAAAACAAAACAAAACAAAACAAAAACAGGGAAGAAAAAAAAAAAGAAAAAAAAAAAAAACACCAAAAAACACTTCTTGGATGACACAAGCCTTTCCTAACAGCACAGAAGCATCTTCCTGGAGAACACAGGGAACTTTGTGGTGCACCCAAACCTTCCGAGGCTTCCAAACAATCCCCTCGTGCTCCAAAGCACATCCCTTAATATGCAAGATTCAAGCTAGGGAACCCAAGCACCTCCCCACCTCCTGAAGTCATCATGACAGGGCTCCCAAACAATTCCTTGGAGACATTAAGCACCTACCTAGAGTATTCAAGAATCTACCTGAGATAAGAATATCCGTCAAGCACCCAAGCATCTCCATAGTTCTATCTAATATCTTCTTGGAAGACCCAAGCACCTCTCTGTGGAGGAGTAACATCAACCATGGGCACCCAAGCATCTCCATGGGGCACACAAGTAAATCCTTGCAGGACCCAAGCATCTCCACACAGCAATGAAGTACCTCCTTGGAGAAACCACACAAGCATCTCCCTGGGGAACACAAGCACCTTCCTGGAGGACCCAAGGATCTCCCTGGAATCCCCAAGCATTTTTCCAGGGCATACTAGCATCTCCTCGCTTGATCCAAGCAACCTTCCTGGAGCACATGAGCATCTCTCTGGAGCACCCAAGCACCACCCCAGACCATCCATGCACTTTTGGGCTCTTTCCATTGAAGACAAACATGTCCCAGGGCACACAAGAACTACTTTGGGCACCCAAATAATTCCCAGATCACAAAAGCATCTCCCAGAGGCACCCAAGTACATTCTGAGAACATCCAAGCATCTATCTGGAGCAACCAAGCACTCACTGGGTCATCCAGGGATGTCCCTGGAGCAACCAGACATGCCCCTGGGGCACCCAGGCATCTCCTTTGAGCATTGTAACATCTCCCCAGGGCACACAAGCACCTCTAGGTACAAACAAAGATTGCCCTGGACACAAAAGCCTTGACATGGAACTCAGAAGCATCTCCCCAGGATACACAAGCACCTCAAAGGATAGCCGAGATCCCCCATGGGGACCTCCAGCCCCTCCCAATGGTTCATGAATACGTCCCTGGGGTACACAGACATGTCTCTGGAAACGCAATACATCTCCACAGAGCATCCAAGGTTTTCTCCGGATCACTAGGAACCTCCCTGGGGTATAAAAGTATTACAGGGGCACCCAAGAACCTCTCTAAGGCACATCCATCCCCAGGCAGAGCTCCAGGCACTCCAGCTGCTCCTTGACAGGGAGGGCGATGCCCCTTCCTCGTGTCCCCAGCCTGCCCTTCCTAAAGAGCCCGTGTCCTTCTATCCCAACACACCAGTCATGGGAGGCCAACGTCTCCTCTGTGCCAAAGAGGTCATTTCATAGCAGCGGGCGCAGATGGGGCTGAGGGACTCAGTTCCTTCTTTTTGCTTCAGTCTTTGCCAAAAATCTCCCTCTTCTCTGTGCTCAGGGATATGGGAGAGAATCAGAAAATGGAAAAAAAATGTGGGTTGAGGTAAAAACAGCTGAAGGGGACAGAAAAGGAAGGGAGCATAATAACAAAGGAATTAGAACAAGCAAGGACAGCCAGCAGCATCCTGGGCTGTGTGAGCTGGGAATGGCCAGGGGATGCAGGGAAGGGATGATCTGGAAGATGGCATCCAGATTTCAGGTCCCTAGATCAGGAGGGATGTCAGCAAGCTGCAGAGGGTTTAGCACAAGGCCCCCAAGATGCTCTGGAACACTCTGCCTGTGAGGAGAGGCTGAAGGTGCTGGGCTTGTCCAGCCTGGAGAAGGGCAGGACGAAGGGGACCTCCTCTGGCTGTATCTCTAAGGGGGTTGTGGAGAATACAGAGCCAGGATCTTCAGCTGGGTTCAGAGTGGGAGGACAAAAGACAACAGCTGGGAAGGTGAAAGAGGAGAGCTTCAGGCTGAAGAGAAGGCAAAAAGCCTTCTCACCATGAGCTCAGCCGGGTATCACCCAGAGGCTGTGCAGTCTCCATCTTCGCTGGTTTTGCAAAATGCAGCAGAATCAGGCCTTGAACAGCCTGTTCTGACCATGCTTGCGACAGCTTGGGCTGCAGGCCTCCTGAGGTCCCTGCCAACATGTCTTATGGTCCTTTGACCTCAGGCCCGATTTCTGGTGCTGACAGAGGAGATGCTGTGGGGACTGAATCTTCTTGTGCTGTAGGGGATCATCTAAAGCCAGGCAGGTGAACTCCTTCTCTTCTCCCTTGTCTGTAATTGAAGCCTGGCAGGCACTGCCTCAGCCACCTCTGCATTACACCTCAAGCTCCTATCTTCCAGTTGTAAGCACCTGAAAGTCCATTGTCTGGATGTGCTCTGAGGTGTGGGAAGAAATCTGAAGTTTTCTGGGGTGTTAATTCTCTCCCTCTTCATTCTGCTACTCTTGTAGATTGCTTCATTTTTCATTTTCTTTCCTACCTGAAAGGAAATGCATACTCTGTGCTGGCCATAAAACTGAGCAAGTGTTCTACTTTTGCCACTTTTCCACATCTCCTGGACTTTTCACCTGGAAAAATGAACATTGCATGGATGTTATTGGCCCTGCTTTCCTCCATCTCTGTAGAAAGGTCAACATTTCAGTGTGATTCACTTTGTGCAAAGACTGTGAACTGTCATGAACATTCCTGGGCAGATAAGGTTTTTAAGGGGCATGGGGCTTTGTACAAGACACAGAATAATCTTATTTAATGTTGTTGGCCTAACAGTACTAGAAATGTTTAGGAAAATGTCAATAAAAATGAAAACAAAACAAAGCAACAAAATGAAAAAGACAAAGGCAAAGTTCTAAAACATTGATACATTGCTCTCCATGGGAAGCCTGTCCCTCTCCGTTGCTCTCAGTGCCGGTGTGCAGACAGTTCGGTGGGGAAAAGGGATGGGAGTTGATGCAAAGGAGCTGTAGCATGCAGCTTCAGACCTGAGTGGAGAAGTCTGATGGGAGAAGTGCTGCAAGTCCCAGGTGGCTCCTGAAAGAAATGGTGGGGCTGGGGAAGTGATGAGCAAGGTTGACCACAGAGTGCCTGGCCTCAAAGGACTGCTTTCCTAAGCTGACCAGACCTCCTTAGGAGACCCACTGGATCAATAGCAATGGGAGATGGCAGGGAATTGAAATAAATCAATAAGGAATCCAACTTGAAGAGAAAACTCCCTTATTATCAATTGTTCATTGAAATCTGCCTCATTCACTATCCTCCTGAAATCTCCCCAATTAGACGTACAAGCCCTGAAGCCTTGAAAGAACTGCTGAGCAGAAAGAGGGCACAGGAGGTCTCTCTGCATTATAATGAGCCCCAGGGTGTATTTGGTGCTGAGTCCATGGGCCTCTGATGCTGAGAGGAAATAACACAGGCTATCAAGAGGTTAAAGCCAGAAGAAATGCTGAAATTTCCTGTAGTGTTGATGGATCCCACTGGGGCCCATTACCACCACAGCGCCCCTATGGACTTGTTAGTGAAGAAGATGGGAGGCAGTGATGACAGGCAGGCAAAGGCAAAGTAAAGGTGGCCCTGATGCTGAGGAAAACTTGATGTGTTTTATCAAAGCAAACACCAAGGCCTGACATCAAGCCTCAAGGAAGAGAGCTTTTGTCCCTCACACTGCTCTTCAAGGGGCAGTGGGATATGGGGTGTGTGATGGCAACTAAAGGACAACAGTACACCACCACTGTACAGGGCTGCAAGAAGGCTACGTGCTTCTAGTGTCAGGAGCACAATGTGTCATCTCATAGGCCCCAGTGGCATAGACAACAGCCATAGCCAAGGGGATTAAGACCTCTGCTCTGTCTGGGCCTTCCAGCCCTGTCAGTGCCCTTGGCCATCTCCCCACAGGTTGTCCTATCCTGTACCATGCCTGAAATATTTTCCCTTCAGCCTGGAGACATGCAGCCTGAAGTGGGAGCTGAGACTGGGCTCTGTGGTGCAGAGGAGGCCCCATGCAGAAAATAGGAGGTTAAACAGCAGCTTTGCAGAGGGGTTCTCCAGAGGGAGTTTGGCATGGCAGGCTTCTGGCCACAAAGGGGCAAGGGATGGGTCAGCCACAACTTCTCTGGGCAACCTGTTCCGGTGACCACCACCCTCAAAGGAAAGAATTTCTTCCTTATATCTAATTTTAATGGACCCTCTTTTAATTTTAAAACGTTATCTAAAGGCCCCCTTTAGGTACTGGAAGGCTGCTATAGGGTCTCTCCAGGCTGAAGAGAACCAGCTTTCTCAGCCTGTCTTCATTAAAAAGGTGCCCCAGCCTTTCTATCATGTTCTTGGCCTCTTCTAGACTCCTTCTAATTCTTACATGTCCTTCTTGAGTTTGGGGCCCCAGAGCTGAATGCAGTACTCCAGAAGGTGTCTTGCAAGAGCGGAGTTGAGGGAGAAAATCACCTCCCTCAACCTTTGGGCCAAACTTCTTTGATGCAGCCTAGAATATGGTTGGCTTTCTTGGCTGCAAACTCACGTTGCCGGCACAGGTTGAGCTTCTCATCCACCGACACCCCAGGTTCTTCTCCTCAGAGCTTCTCTCTATCCATTCTCCACCCAGCCTGTATTTGTGCTTGGGATTGCCCCAGTCCAGTTGCAAGACCTTGCACTTGGCCTTTGTGAACCTCATGAGGTTCTCACAGGAAAATCTCTCAAGCCTGTCCAGGTCCATCTGCATATCATCCCTTCCCTCCAGTGTATCGACTGCACCACCCAGCTTGGTGTCATCAGCACACTCGCTGAGACTGCACTCAATCACACTGTCCATGCCACTGACGAAGTGTTAAACAGTGCTGGTCCCCATACTGACCCCTGATGAACACCACTCTTTACTGATATTCACTTGGACATTGAGCTGTAGACTCCATCTCCTTCAGGGTGACCATCTAGCTAATTCCTTACCCACCAGGTGACCCATCCCTCACATCCATGTATCTCCAATTGAGAGACAAGGATATCGTCTGGGACAGTGTCAAATGATTTGCACAAGTCAAGGTTCATGACGTTGAGTTGCTCTTCCCCTCTACCAATGCTGTAAGCCCATCGTAGAAGGCCACCAGATTTGTCAGGCATGATCTGCCCTTAGTGAAGCATGTTGGCTGTCACCAACAGCCACCAGTTTGCTGCCACCACCAGACCAGAAGGCAAGGTAGTGTGATATATCAGAGAAGGGCATTTGCAATGAACTTGTGCAAGAAGGGTGACAGAAATGTCATGTGAACACTGGGGATAATTACTGAGTACCGCACAGAGAAATGTCAGGGCTCTGTGAGGTGCTCACATCTGAGCCGGCCTTCTGCACTGCTCATCCACACTGGGCTGTTCAGAGACCTGAGTCCCTGCCTTGCACACACACAGGCAGTGCACTGCAGCACTTGTAGCATCTCTCTGGCTCCTGCAGCCACTGCCAGAGGCTGGAAGGCACCTCAGCCCTGCAGTGCATCACCCTGCTCTGCCCTCTTCTCTGCACATGGACAGGGCCCTTCTCTTATCCCGAGACATCCCATCGCCCAGGGAGCCTTTCCCAGGTGAGCACATCTGTGCTGGCCTGGTCAGCCACTGCTGCAGCCCCTCACCACGCTCCCCACAGCCCCAGCTGGTGGTGTTGCTCTGCAGAGAAGAGGGGGCTGTGGTGATTGGGGCATGGGGGCACTCTGAAGGGCCATGCTGGTCAGGCTGGGGGGTGTAATACACGATAAATGTTTGTTCATTGTCTTTTGTATTATAAAGACAAGGAGTTCTGTTTGAGGAGCGGGAGTTGTGAAAGCTCCCTGCTGAAGTAAGGAGCTGCAAAATGCTTGGCTAGACACTATGAAAATTCTTTTGCTTAATGTAACAAAAAAGAGAACCCCCTCCCCTTCACTTCTTCTGCATCTCAGTTGCCTCTTTTCTTCAAAGACACTGTTGCAAAGCTCATGTAACATCTCCTGATACGTTGCTAAACTAGTGTATCAACATCCTGCCTTCCTGTCTCACACTGGGCCAACATGACCAAATAAAGAAAGAAGTTGAACCACAACGCCGAGGAAGACTACAGCCTTCATCTTCACGAGCACCAGAGGGACAGAGACGGCCCCCCAGCAACAGTGCGTGCAGTCGCAGAATATACCAGGATGTGCTGCGTAATCCCGGAATTACCAAGATATTAAAAGGGACCCTGGCTTTTTTTTACCAATTACCAAGATATAAAAAGGGACCCTGGCGGGGGTGAGGTGCACGCCGTTGGCGGAGCCGAGACTCCCCGGCCGCCCAGCGCTGTTTTGCTTGCTGTTGGCTTACTCAATAAATTCCTTTCTATGATTAATACAATGCTCTCTGAAAATTAATTAAGGGGGCAACTTATAACAGGGGGTAGAGCCAGCTGGTGGGGGCCCTGCCACTGACCACCTCCCACAGCTCTTCTGTGGCCATAGGGTGCTCAGAGCTGCCTGGCCTGGCAGAGCGAGGAGCCTCTTCGGACTCTCATCCTTCAGCAAGTTCTGAGATGTCAGCAGCTCTGAAAACAGATGTGAGCCTTCAGGCATGGTCCTTTCAGGAGGGAAGTGCTGTTCTGGAGGCCAGCTGTGTCACTCAAGTGCCCACTGCCTGCAGTCCCAGCATGGCCACACAGCAGCTCTGGCATCAAGCTACATGAGCAGCCAGGCCTGACCCAACCAGCAGGGCTCAAAAGGAGAGGGTGGCAGTGGTAGGAGAGCAGCTCTGCATGGACCCAGCGCTGGTGCTCCCTGGCTGTGCTGCTGAGCTGGGACTATTTTTCTCTCCACCTCTGCACACGGGCATTGCCCATGCAGAAAAGGTCTCCCAAGAAAGATATATGAAAAAAAAATCACTTTAATTGGATAAAATACACAGGCAAAATGCAGGGTTATATTCTGGAATTCAGGATTATATTCTGGACAACTTTTGTAAGAATAAAACTGGGGGAAAAATAATCAGCACAAGAACATAAGACAGGCTTTGCTTATCAGAAGTACCTTTAAGAGTGATTTGCAGAACAAGGCAGGCAGTTTATTGCTTATGAGATATAGCTGGTCATCAATTTCTGCACAGTATCCTTGAGATCCTGGTTCCGCATGCAGTAGATGAGGGGGTTCACTGCTGGAGGCACCAGCAAGTACAGAACTGCCACCACTACATTAAGGGAAGGGGAAGAGATGGAGGGGGGATTCAGGTGGGCAAACATGACTGTGCTGAAATTGAGAGAGACCACAGTCAAGTGAGGGATGCACGTGGAAAAGGCTTTGTGCCGTCCCTGCTGCGAGGGGATCCTCAGCACAGCCCCAAAGATCTGCACATAGGACAGAACAATCAAAACAAAACACCCACACAGCAGAAAAGCACTAGCCATAGTAATTCGAACTTCCCTTAGGTACGAGTCTGAGCAGGAGAGTTTGAGGATCTGGGGGATTTGACAGAAGAACTGGTCCAGGGCATTGCCACGGCCAAGGGGTAATGAAAATATATTGGCAGTGTGCAGCACAGCATGAAGAAAGCCACTGCCCCAGGCAGCTGCTGCCATACTGGCACAGGCTCTGCTGCCCAAGAGGATTCCATAGTGCAGGGGCTTGCAGATGGCAACGTAGCGGTCGTAGGCCATGACAGTGAGAAGAGAAAATTCTGCTGAAAAGAAGAAGATTAGCAAAAAGACCTGTGCAGCACATCCCACATAGGAAATGGTCTTCATGTTCCAGAGGGCATTGGTCATGGCTTTGGGGAGAGTGGTGGAGATGAAGCCCAGGTCGAGGAGGGCGAGGTTGAGGAGGAAGAAATACATGGGGGTGTGCAGGCGGTGGTCACAGGCTACAGCGCTGATGATGAGGCCGTTGCCCAGGAGGGCAGCCAGGTAGATGCCCAGGAAGAGCCCAAAGTGCAGCAGCTGCAGCTCTCGCATGTCTGTGAATGCCAGCAGGAGGAACTCAGTGATGGAGCTGCTGTTACACATTTACGCTGAGCAAGGGAGCCTGATGAAACGAAGAAATGACAGTGCAAAATTTAATTACTTCTCTGACCAAAACCCATCTCATGTCTCAAAGAATACCCTCCCATGCAATAATCTGTGCCTCGTTCCTTTCAGGAAGAGCTTTCTGCTGCTCCTTTACTTACCTCTGGTTGGTGCTCTGAAGGTGCCACAACAAAGCAGGGGGCTGTGCTGAGTGCTCTGCAGCAGTCAGTCCTGGCCTTCAGCATCATGTAAAAGGGAACCCAGAGTGATCTGAGAAGTCCACTGACCAGGGACATCTCCCTGTTTGCAGGACACGAGGAGAAGTTCAAATAATTCCCTATGAAACAACAAAGGTGATGTTGGTACTGTCTGTAGGTTGAGGTCTGTGAAGGGATTTTCTGAGGTGCCTCATGGACGTGTAGCAATGCTTAAGGAGCCTTAGACTCCAATACAGACGTTACTACTCCATTACCATTCCCCTGCCTCAGCACATGGGCAGGAAACTGAAGCAGATTCTACAAAGTGCATTGCCTTCAGGTAGTTCTTGCTGGGCAGTTCTGCAGTGCAGTGCCCTGGGGAGGTGTGGGGCTGTGAGCAGCCTGCCCCAGGCAGCAGGCTCTGGGCAGCAGCAGGACCCTGCCCTGCCCTGCCATGCCAGGGGGGCTCCTTCCACCTGCAGCTTCTCCCCGCAGCCCCTGGGCAGCTCCCCGGCCAGGCTGAGTGCTGAGCCTGGCAGGCGGCAGAGGCCCTGCCCCAACACACAGTCCCTGGGGCACAGCAGGGACCCTGCTCTGCACCACAGCCCTGGGCACCCCTGCCTGCACCTCCGGCTGCACAGCCTGCAGCCGGCCTCAAGAGAAAGGGAGCCCTCGGGCCCTGCACGCTGACCTTGCAGCACACAAGCCCTGCGTGGCCTTCAACTCCAACACCAAGCGTCCTCCTGACAGCTCCCATCAGCTGAGGGCTGTGCCAGCTCCAGGAGAGCCTGGCAGGGAGCGCAGCAGCATTGCCCTGCACCCAGAGACCTCCCGAGGGGAGGTGGCTCTGATGATTTCTCCCCCCGACAGCTCTCCTCTGCCTTCCCTCCCCAGGCTGTCCTGAACCTCTCTCCCCCTTCTCTCCTCTCCCCATTCCAGCTGCACGCAGTGCCCCCAGCCCTGCTGCCCCTGGCAGAGGAGCTGCTCCTGGGTGGCTGAAGCAGCTTTTCAAGTAGTCCAAGTCTGATGCAAACTCCAAAGCCTCTCACAGTGCTAACGGTCCCACTGAGGGACATTACTGACAAAGCCTCCCCGTGGCCTTGTTAGAGCAGAAAAGTGCAGGTAGTGATTACAGGGAGACCAAGGCCAAGGAAACGTGGACCTGAGGCTGAGGAAACCTTGATGTGAGCCAGTCAGACCCTGACCCCAGCCCCCGGGAAGGGAGATCCTGTCACTCCAGTGGTGTTCAGGGCTCTTCCTGGGTCAGTGCAATATGGGGATGTGCAATGCCAAGCACAAGGCTACAGGAGGACATCTAGACTCCCCAAGGAGGATGAGGAGGCAATGAGACTGTAAGGAGAAGGTGTCTCCTCATAGGCATCCATGACAGAGACTAAAGCCAGAGCCCAGCAGACAAAGCTGTTGGCTCTGTTGAAGGCTTTCAACCTTGCAAACTATCCCTGACCACAACCACCACAGGGTCTTCTATGGTATCCCATGCATGTGCACCTTTTTCCTTCCTTGCTGGCCTCCGACATCCACCTTGCTTCCCCACCTTGCTCTCACCTGAGCACCTCCCTGCCTTGACTGATGTCTCTGTATCTGCCCTGAGAATTCCACAACATACAAAGCCAAGGGGTTATCCAGATTTTTTTCTGGGGGACCTGTTGCACCACAGGTGCAAAAAAAAGATTGCTCCTCAGACCCAATCTCAGTGCCCCAAGCTGCACTTAATGCACTTGATATTTCTTATACTCTTTCCCACTAGAAAGAAAAGCTCCACGTGCTCTGAAACCAGTTTCAGCCTACTCCTCTACTGCCTCCATGCCACAGGGCCAAAGAAGCCCAGGTCTCTCAACCTCCCCACACAGATGGAGAGTTTCAACCACTGAAGCCCTTCCCGGCAGACCTCCCCTCCACTCTCTTCAGTTCCTCTGCACTCCTCCAAAACCTGGAGCCACACCCTGGGCCACACTGTTCCAGAGGTAGCCACAGCAGCACTGAGTCGAGGAGGACGATAACCCAGGTGGCCTCCGCTGCCCCTAGTGCAGACCCGTAAGAAGCTGGCCTTGCTCCCTGTCAGCATGTCCCACTGGCTCCTGTGGTGTCCTCGTAGCACCCAGGCACTTCGCAGGGTCCCCCCTCAGCTGCTCACATCCAACCCTGCCCTCATGGATGCACCTAGGTGTCACAGTGGGCAGTATGAAGAATTTACTCCAAATATCTAATGAATCCTCTGTTAGTTTAAAACCAGGTCCAAGAAGAAGCTTGGATGCTCCAGAATGGTGCTTGAATGCAACGGGAAGATGCTTTGCTGTTCAAACAGGGAGCTTGTGTTCTCTGGTTATGTGCCATCCCAGGGTACCCTGGGATGATGTTTTTTTTTTTCTTATTTTTCACTGCCTTGAAACTTGGATGCCTTGGAGATTAGAAATCAAGTATGTTGAAGATCCCATTATTTGTAATACTGGAAGACTGCAATTCCTTTCTTAATCTCCCAAGAAGAAAAAAATAAGATAAATTAGCAGTAAGCACAAAGGAAAGCTTAAGAACACTTTCTATTACCCCTTCTAGCTTCAGATGCAACCAAAATAGAGGGTAGTGTTATAAATGAAGTCACAACTCAATCTGAATTTAGTAATATTTATAAAAGGCAAGTAAACAGTGCTGGGTGCATGGGGAGTCTGGGTGCACCGCAAGCTTGTTGTTTTTAGTTGCAGAGTCCCACACCTTGACCTCAGTTTGGTCCCATATTTCAGGATCATAAACTGTCTGTTAATAAGGAGAATAAGCTGTAAGGTTATTACAGCTTATATGCCCCCCAGCGAAGGGCAGTTGTGTGTGTGGGTCCTCTTCTCTCAGCTCGAGCTTCTTCCCAGCTCCGGTGTGCCTATTTCCAGCAACTTTCTGTACGAGCTTCTTTGAGCGGTTTGCTGAGTTTGGCCAAACCAATCTTCATGAGGCGATCAATGTTCCTGTTCTTGTCCTGGTCCCTGTGAAACATGGAATTAGAAATAAGAGAGTGATTGATTAAGAATGAATATGTGCTATGTTATAAATGAAGTCTCAACTCAATCTGAATTTAGTAATATTTATAAAAGAGTATTTATAAAATATTCTGTAAAAGGTATAAAAGGCATGTAAACAGTGCTGGGTGTGCAGGGAGTCTACGTTCCACCAACAAGCACACACAAACATCCAACTTTCTAAATACACAGAACATTGCTTTTACATACTAAACCCAAGTACACCTGTGAAATATGTTCATCTGATTCGTGTCAGTATGTAATAATGCTAGGGCTGCATGGTATGATGAATGTGACTTTCTGTCTTACATACCCTTACATTGCCAGGTGCCAAGCAATCCCACTGCAACCTTGTCATTTTTAGTTGCAGAGTCCCACACCTTGACCTCAGTTTGGTCCCATATTTCAGGATCATAAACTGTCTGATAGTTAATAAGGAGAATAAGCTGTAAGGTTTCAAGACAGTCTTTGTTTCTAAGGACGTGTGATTCCCCATAATGTGCAGCTACTTACCAGTCAAAAGACTGTGCTTGTATATACTGGTCAAGGCTGTGTGTGTTTAAGAACTGTTTGTGCTTTTGTAGAAATAGATAAGGAGAACATAACTCCCCCTAACAAAAATTATTCTAACTTCTGTATTTGTAACTTTGTTAGAATCATCAGGTGTAATTTTCTATATTTGGCACCAGTAGTATCCCACTACTTGACCAAATCTAACAACACAATGTATCACAAGTTATTACTTACACCTACTGGGATGAACCTCACGATGGTGAAGGAACTAGTTCAGGAAAATGGAGAGAAGACTCTAATCACTGTCCGTCATAATACAAAGGAAATAAGCAGAGTTTTGCAAAGAGTAAAACAAGACACAAATCACAACTGGTGGGACACACTCTTTGGATGGTCACCAACTGCAACTGGGATTTTGAACACATTGTGTCACCCAATTATTGTTTTATTGATATTAGTTGGTATAAGTTTACTATTGTCCTTTGTAATACTTGTTTGGAATTGGAAATTGTTACAACGAATGGCTATATTATCTTCCTTGATAAAAGTACATGGCAAGGCATTGAGGGATACATATCACAGAGATTGGGAAGAATTTTGTATTAGGTAAAAGAATCACAGAATCACAGAATCACAGAATTTTCTAGGTTGGAAGAGACCTCAAGGTCATCGAGTCCAACCTCCAACCTAACGCTAACAGCCCTCCACTAAACCATATCCCTAAGCTCTACATCTAAACGTCTTTTGAAGACTTCCAAGGATGGTGACTCCACCACTTCCCTGGGCAGCCTGTTCCAATGCCTCACAACCCTTTCAGTGAAGAAGTTCTTCCTAACATCTAGCCTAAAACTCCCCTGGCTCAACTTAAACCCATTCCCCCTCGTCCTGTCACCAGGCACGTGGGAGAACAGGCCAACCCCCACCTCGCTACAGCCTCCCTTGAGGTACCTAAAAAGAGCGATAAGGTCGCCCCTGAGCCTCCTCTTCTCCAGGCTGAACAAGCCCAGCTCCCTCAGCCGCTCCTCGTAGGACTTGTTCTCCAGGCCCCTCACCAGCTTCGTCGCCCTTCTCTGCACCCGCTCAAGCACCTCGATGTCCTTCTTGTAGCGAGGGGCCCAAAACTGAACACAGTACTCGAGGTGCGGCCTCACCAGAGCTGAGTACAGGGGGACGATCACCTCCCTAGCCCTGCTGGTCACGCTGTTCCTAATACAAGCCAGGATGCCGTTGGCCTTCTTGGCCACCTGAGCACACTGCTGGCTCATATTCAGCCGACTGTCCACCATCACTCCCAGGTCCTTCTCTGCCTGGCAGCTTTCCAACCATTCCTCTCCCAGCCTGTAGCTCTGCTTGGGGTTATTGCGCCCCAGGTGCAGGACCCGGCACTTGGCCTTGTTAAACTTCATGCAGTTGACCTCAGCCCATCGGTCCAGCCTATCCAGATCCTCCTGCAGAGCTTTCCTACCCTCAAGCAGATCGACACACGCACCTAACTTGGTGTCATCTGCGAACTTACTGAGGGTGCACTCGATGCCCTCGTCCAGATCATCGATGAAGATATTAAAGAGGACCGGCCCCAGCACCGAGCCCTGGGGGATGCCACTAGTGACTGGCCTCCAACTGGACTTGGCTCCATTCACCACGACTCTTTGGGCCCGGCTATCCAGCCAGTTTCTAACCCAACGAAGCGTGCGCCAGTCCAAGCCAAGAGCAGCCAGTTTCTTGAGGAGAATGCTGTGGGAGACGGTGTCAAAAGCCTTGCTGAAGTCAAGGTAGACCACATCCACAGCCTTTCCCTCATCCACCCAGCGCGTCACTCTGTCATAGAAGGAGATCAGGTTCGTCAGGCATGACCTGCCTTTCATAAAGCCATGCTGACTGGGCCTGATCGCCTGCTTCCCCTTCAAGTGCTGCATGATGACTCTCAGGAGGATCTGCTCCATGAGCTTTTTTTTTTACTAGACTTTCTAGAAAAGGGGGGACTGAAACATGGAATTAGAAATTAGAGAGTGATTGATTAAGAATGAGTATCTGCTACATTTGTGATGTACTGTGCTTGTGCTGCGCTTAGACCTCCAGATAACAGGAGCCCCTCGGATCCCAAGAACCAGATCAAAACAACCTCATGGTTTGGACTTTAACCAAGGGGTCTGAGATAAGGAGGACTGGTCACAAAGGGACAAGATAAAGAATGTCAAACATGCAAGGCCTCGAGATAACAGGAGCCCCTCAGGCCCCAAGAACCAGATCAAAACAACCTGATGGCCCAGATTGTGACCAAGGCCTCAGAGAGCATGCACAAGGAGATGAGGTGAAAACTTCAACCCTGATGGTTACTTCATCCCCACGACCCTCAGAGCCCACCACCACAAGGCACCACACAAGCGCAGACAAGAAGAATTTATGGAACTGACATCTTGTAGCTAATTTTAATATTAAGCGAGGACAGATTATGCATATATATAGCTGTATTGGGAAACTTCATGCATATGTAATTCTTTACTGCATATAACCAAAGCAAGTTGCCACATCAGGTGCGCACAACTTTGGTGGGACTACCCCCGTGCTGCCCAGTGCTGAATAAACATACCCACTTTACGATCTTACTGATTGTGGAGTCAGCTTTCCGCGAGTCAGCAGGGTAGGCCTCTACCCAATGGGTTAGTTGATCCACTACCACCAACAAATATTTCTATCATCCTATTTTCAGTAGCTTGGTTGTTGAGGGATTTTTGAAACAGCAAGAATCCCATGGCTTGCTTCAGCTGAGCAAACTAAGCTACCAGAACGACTATGAGAAGTTCCCATGACAATGTTCCCACATCGCCCGTCTGAGGATTTAAAAAATATTGTTGCCAGCAGCTGGCTTCAAGGACAAGATCTACGTGACTGCTAATCACAAGGGGGTTGTTTTCTTGCAGGTGGGGTTGTTTTCTTGTAGTTGTTTGTCTGAGTGCTTTTGACCAATAATCTTGTGTGAGACACCATCTGCCCCTATTAAATTTGCTATAAAAGTCAGGCTATTTGGGTAATAAAAAGAGCATGATCTGACCATACTGGTGTCTGTCGTGTTTTCGGCCTTTCTTCCTGCAACACTTGGTGAAATCAACCTGTACTCTTTCAAATGGCTTATATGCAATCCTCCGTCCCCCAGTAGGTGCTTGCCTCACACTACTCTTATTTACTTTCTGACATGTTAGACACCCTTGAGTAATTTGCTGAGCAATCTCATATATCCCAATGCACCTGTAAAATTTCAAAAACTGATTGCTCAATGCTTGAGTTCCCCAGTGGGTTTGCAAATGCATCCAAAATAGCAGCTTCTTTGCTTGACTCTTAGGCAGTATCTTTCTGCCATCCAGTAGGATCCACGTTTCTCCCTACTGCTCAAGACTGTAATAATTTTTCCAAAGTTTGTTCAAACAGGTTAGAAGACTCAATAAACCCCTGTGGTAGTACTGTCCGTCGTAACTGCTGTCTCCTTCCTGTTTCTAGGTCCTCCCATTTAAAAGCAAAATAATCCCTAGATTTTTCTTCTAATGGACATGCCCCATCCTTCAGGTCTATTACACTATACCAAATATGTTGTGAGGTGTCCTGGACAGAGTTAATTTGGACAGAGTTAATTTGGACAGAGTTTGGACAGAGTTAATTTTCTTCCTGGTAGCTGGTAGAATGCTACCTTTTGGCTTAGAATGAGAAGAGTGCTGATAACGTGCTGATGTTTTAATTGTTACAGAGCAGTGCTTACACCAAGCCAAGGACGTCTCAGCTTCTCACTCTATCCTGCCAACGGGCAGGCTGGCGGTGCAGCAAGAGCTGGGAGGGGACAGACCCAGGACAGCTGACCCAAACTAGCCAAAGGGGTATTCCATACCATCTGACGTCATGCTAAACAATATATAGGGGTGGCTAGCTGGGGTGGGCTGGACTGCTCAGGGTTAGGCTGGGCATCAGTCAGCGAGTGGTGAGCAATTGCATTGTGCATCACTTGTTTTGTACACATTAGTAGTAGTACTATTATCATCATTATTGTTATTACTATTATTTTCTCTGTCTTAATAACCTGTCTTTATCTCAACTCACAGGCTTCACTTTCCCATTTCTCTCCCTCATCCCAGAGAGGGTGGGGGGAGGGTGAGTGAATGACTGTGTGATGTTCAGCTGCCGCCCGGGTTAAACCACAACATGGTATCAAATGATTTAATAGTGTATAAGGATTTGCTACTACCGGGAATGTAGTCACTGTTCTTCAATTCACAGCTCTTAGATCTTGGACCAAATGGTATGTCCCATCAGCTTTCTTTACGGGTAATATAGGCATATTATGGTGGGACATACGTTTTAAAGACCGTCCTTGTAATAGCTGGTCTATGACTGGTTTTAATCCCTTCCTTCCTTCTAATGGATTGGGATACTGTTTTATAGGTTTCTGGGATTCTGTTATTGCTACCATTAGGGGTTCCATTTCCAACTTTCCCAGTTCCCCTTCCTTATACCATACTCGGGGATCTATATCGCCCTCATCTTTTGTTAATGCATATAACCAGACTTTCCCATTTTCCCCTATAAGCTTTAAGCCCATTTTGATAATCAAATCCCTTCCCAATAGGTTATATTCTGCTTCTGGAACAAGCAGGAGATCATTAAGACCCACATGGGTCTCAGATTCCACCTCGACGTTTTCTAATATTGACACAGGGAATATTGACATCCTTTTGTCCCTACCACAGACATTTGCTTTTTCCCTTTTTTCAGTCCCCTTGGTATATTCTGAATAGTCAATCTTTCAGCCCCCGTATCTACCAGAAATCAAACTTCTTTGTGGGGACCTATTAATAACTTTATCAAGGGCTCTGTAGATGTTTGGGTCCCCAGAAGGTATAGCCCCTGACACCCCTAATCTTCTTTAAATATTTTCTAAGGTTGGTCATATGGAGGAGGCAAATTATCTAGGGGGTCCCTCCCCTCCTTATCTTCTTCATCCTCCTTTTTGTAATTAAATTAAATATATGAGTGGTGGGCAATACCGTTAGTCCCAACTAGGCTGCAGCATACTTGTTCTCTTCTGGATCCATGGGTATTCTACTATTAACATAAATGTTCAATGCCTGACAGACCCAGTCCTCTGTGGACCCAAATATCGACTAAGATACATGTACATGGGGTCTTAAGGTTTCTTTTGGCTTTTTAACTATACAAAATGAATCATTCTTGCCTTATCCTTATGTTTAGTGCTTCTAAAACTATCCCAATATCTTAACAGCCCTAAGGGACTATCCAGTGGAGTATCTGGTAATTTTTCGCTCTTTTTAAACCAGAGGCCCCTCCTCAAACCTCCTGAGTCTAAGGATCTGCTTTGTCCCTGACCCATTCCTGGAACTTCTTTTTATACAAAAAAAAAGTTCTGAAACTCATGCCTGTGCCTGTATGTAAAGGTGTCTTGTGAGTGTTATCCCACCCACAAATACCTAGAACAATCACTTCAGTCCTTCACCGGCCGACTCCCTTGCGGGATATTGGAACTGTGGTTAGAAGGCCTCCGCACTCGCTTCGGAACTAAGTTCCATCTCAATCACACCCTTACACACAGTCACACAACTGAATCCACCCAACCGAACGGCATACTCACAAAACGATAAATCTTCATTCGGATTGTGAGATATGTTCATCTGATTCATGTCAATAGAGAGCAGTTCTGTCTGTCTCTGAGTCCTGCACTGGCAATGTAGTTCTTCCACAGATGTGGTTTCTTCCCTTTCCTCCCCGTGTCCCAGTCTCCCCCTCATTATAGTCAATTTATCAAATCTTCAGAAATATTCCTCAAATCCATGAGCCTATTTGCTTTTGTTACTGATTCCGAACTCTTATTCCTAACAGTTACAGCCTTTTTGCCTTCTTTGTGGTTGATTTAGCACTGCTATAGATGTGACTGGAGTGTCTCTGTGAATGGCCTGTGAGGAATGTTTTAACAATTCGTGAAGTGTCAATAAAGAGCTATTTGTATTTGGATGTTCTTTCTTTGAAGTCTCTGATGTCTGGGGGTTTCAGAACAACTGCTAACAACTAGTGACTGTTATGACTTCTGAATGGGACACTATGCAAGCCCCTGATATCTGGCCAGGAGATTAAGGAGAAGAAAGAAGCTGAAGGACGGCTAGAAGACAAAACTTGCAGGGAATGCTGTATAAGCTTTTGACATGCTGCCAAGGAGTACAAAGGGGAAGGACAAGAAAAAAAAACTGAGAGGAAGACTATGAGCCTTCAGCATGAAAGACCCCCGGAGACCCCCAGAGGGACCACCAGAGACTGATACGCATGCTCCAGTTGGAGGGTTTGGATTCTGGAAACTAATTATAATAACCCATTTTTTTTAGAAGTAGTAATGAATATGTATCAGCCTAGGAGCATAAAAATCAGCTGCTTGATGTAACTGGTGTGCGTCTAGGTGGAGCGGAGACTCCCGACGCACCCAGCGCTGTTTGCTTACCTCTATTCTTTTAATAAATTGTAAACTTTGATTATAATCCTATTTTGGGACTGAGCGATTTAGAACAGGATCTTCGCGTGCAGAATTACGGGTTTAATCCAGAGGAGGGGAGAGCTCTTTGTTCTTTACTTGCTTCTTATGTTCGTAATCCTGCTGGGCTCCTTACTGCTTCCTGCAAAGGGCCACAACGAAACAAGGGTGGGGGCACCTCCCTTAGCTGTTCACAGCCTTGGGACCCAAAAGGATCACATTGGGGTCACCAAATTGTTATAAATTCTGAGTCAATTTAGCTTTATAAGATTTATTTATGGGGTCAATAAAAGGCAAGGAAACAGCGCTGGGTGTGAGGGGAATCTGGGCTCCTCCAACACACTCACAAATTACAGCAGGTGGTTGTTTTTTATGTTTCTAGGCTAATACATATTCATTACTACTTCTAGAAAAAACAGGGTTAGTATAATTAGTTCCCAGAATCCAAACCCTCCCACTGGTGCATGCGTATCAGTCTCCAGTGGACCCTCTGGGGGTCTCTTGTGCTGAAGGCTTGTAGTCTTCCTCCCAGGCTTTTTTTCTTGTCCTTCTCCTTTGTCCGTCTTGGCCGGATGTCAGAGACTTGTGCAGCGTCCCCTGCAAGCTTTGTCTTTTAGTCGTCCTTCAGCTTTTCCTTTCTCCTTAATCTCTTGGCGGATATCAGAGACTTGCGTAGTGTCCCGTACAATAGTCACAATAGTTAGCAGTTAGTTTGAAACACCCCCAGATATCAGAGACTCAAGGTTTACCTTTCAAGCCCTCTATTGACACAAATTGCTGAAATATTCCTTACAAGTGGCTTCTGGTAGATTTATGTCCCATTGTTTCCATGTCCCAGTACCCAATGCTCCTAACATAGTCTTTAACAGTCCATTGCGCCTCTCAACCTTCCCAGAGGCTTGTGGGTGATAAGGGATGTGATACACCCACTCAGTACCATGCCTCTCGGCCCAGGAGGTGACAAGATTGTTTCGGAAATGACTCCCATTGTCAGGCTCAATTCTCTCTGGTCTACCATGACACCACAGCACTTGCCTTTCTAGGCCCAAGATAGTGTTTCAGGCTGTGGCATGGTTTACGGGGTATGTTTCCAGTCACACAGTAGTTGCTTCTATCATGGTGAGTACGTACTGTTTGCCTTGGTGGGTTTGTGGGAGTGGTCTGATATAGTCAATTTGCCAGGCCTCACCATATTGAAACCCTAGCCACCTCCCCCTGTTCCAGGGAGATTTTACCTTCACGGCTTTCTTGGTTGCAGCACAAGTCTCACGCTCATGGGTAACCTGTGTTATGACCTCAATGGTCAGGTCCACCCCTTGATCACAAGCCCATCTGTATGTGGCATCCCTCCCCAGATGTCCTGATGTTTCCTGGGCCCATCCAGCTACAAACAGTTCACCCTTACATTCCCAGTCTAGAAACCCACAGGTCGAGTTTCTTCTGGGGTTTTCTGCCAGAGGCTCCAGGTGAGCCCATGCTCTGCAGCTGCAGTGTAAAGTATGTTTGGCACAGCTGGTCCGGTAAAGACAGGTCCAAGGGCTACCGCACGAGCTATTTCTTGTTTGTTTTGTTCAAAGGCCTGTTGTTGCTGCAAAATAGTTTCTCTTTCAAGTCACTCGATATAAAGGACTCACAAGCTGACTATAGCCTGGAACATGCATTCTCCAGAATCCCACAAGGCCTAGGATAGCTTGTGTTTCTTTATTGCTAGTTGGTGGAGACATTGCCGTTATTTTATTGATCACATCCATTGGAATATGGCGACGTCCATCCTGCCATTTTACCCCCAAGAACTGGATTTCCTGTGCAGGTCCCTTGACCTTACTCTCTTTAATGGCAAAACCAGCTTTCAGGAGAATTTGGATTACTTTCTTCCTGTTCTCAAAAACTTCTTCTGCTGTGTTGCCCCACACGAGGATGTCATCAATGTACTGATCCCAGCTGCTTGGCTTCATTGCCTTCTAATTGTTGGCTATTGGCCCCAGCATCGAAGCAGCCAAGTGAGGATGTGTTCACCTGGGCGTCGACTATAATCCTTTCGTATTTCTCACAACTCACTCAGGGATAGGGATCAAGTGGTTTCTGTTTCCTTTATGATTTCCATCTTCCTGCTGTTTTTGTGATGGCTCTGCTTTAGAGATGCCTGCCCTTTCCCCTTCTCCCTCCTTCTTAGGAGAGGCTTCTTCCCTTACTAAACAAGCTGACTTCCGTTTCTATTGTTTTGACTTGACTATGGGAGCGACTGATACCATGGTTGGTCCTCTGGGTCAGCCACAGCTTGTGTTATCTGGTCATCAGACTCAGAGACTTCCTCCCTCTCTTCAAGGTGCTGGATGATGTTAAACAGTGTTTGATAGGAGTAAGCCAAAACCCAGGACAATGCTGCAAGCTGTCGTTCTCCGGCATTATCAGGGTCAGGACATGTGACTCTCAAACATTCCATCAGGTTTTTAGGATTTTGCATTTGTTCAGGGGAGAAGTTCAAAACTATTGGAGGAGCCACTCATGACAGGTACCTGCCTATATCCTCCCACACATGTTGCCACCCGTCACAAGACTGTTTCAAGACAGATTCCCAGGTAAGCTTCCTAAACAATTGACTAATCTTAGAGAGAAGAGGAAACCTGTTATTCAGAATTAGAAATCGCAATATACGGGTTACACATGGATATTCAGAATACTCCAAAACTGTTGTAATTAGCCCACTGTGAAAGAAGGAGGAGGTACCATTCCTGATATTATTCATAAACTGACATCCAGATGAGGAAAAGAAGGCAGTGTAGTTCTGAATATTCTCTAAAAGATAGTTTCCATGAGACCCAAATGATAACAGTGCAGAGCCTGAATGCCAGACAAAACTCAAGGCCAGTGCTTGGCAGCACAGTGAATTAAAAAAAATAAAAAATGAACACAGATTGTAGCACATTCTCAGATTGGATATAGAGGAGAAAGGACAACATGACACGGATTGCATGACATATGATCAAACGAGCCAATATTAACATGACACTGAACATGGTGACTAGCAAGTAAGTGTGCTAGTTGTAAGTGTTTTAATCAGTTCTTTTATCTCAACCCTTTGAACCCCACATTAGGCGCCAAAATGGACTGTGGTGGTTTTACTGTGCTAGGCAGCTAAATACCACAACCACGCTCTCACTCCCCGTCCCTAGATGAGGAGGGGAAGAAGTAAAGTATGGAACAACTCACGGGTTGAGATAAGGATAATTTAATTAAAGGGAAAAAATATTAGGGAAAGATTATTATTAACTAAACAATTTAACTATAGGGGAAAAAATGAAAATGTACCAACCCCCAGAAGTGACAAACAACACGACAGGAAACACATACAGTAAGTAATGTGCTATATAACTCGGTTCAGAAAGCAGGTATTTAAAATTTAACCTCTTCCAGAACGTAAGCAACATGAAATAACACTAAAGAACTAAAGGTTCTTTATAGAACTAAAGGTTTATGTCCTCATGAAATAGATTTATTTAAGTACACAGATCTTTACTGCAAATATTTTTACAAATGAAATATACGGATTTTTTTTCTTTTTAAATGGCCCTAAGGAGAATAATATTCATGAATCAGTTGCATCGCTTTTCATTTAGGGGAGATAAAGAAGCTCAGTCCTCTCTTTAGATTTCGGTTGAATGCATGTCATGATATGATCAACACTCAGCCCGCAATCAGCTTGGGTCTTTTGATCGCAGTAAGATGTAAAACCCTTGAGCATGCATTAAATTCTCCCATTTTCCTTGGCTCCTAAAAATAGCATCAACTGCAAGACAATATGAAAATTTATGGAGCCATTTCCTGGGCCTGCATGCAAGAGCAGCCCTGAGAGGAGCTGAGAACAAGGGAGGGCCCTGAGCCAGCATCACCCAACCGGGGGCATGACATCACAAGAGGACCCTTTGTGACCCACACTGCTGTTACCTGGCAATAGCCGGTGCTGGCACAACAGCCCCGCCAGTGTCCGTCAGGACAGCGAGGGGATAGGACAGGAGCGAGTGGGACTGGCGAGGAGCCCCCAAGTGCAGCCCACGTCTTTCCCCACTGCCGGTGGCCGTCCCGAGCCGGCCCTCTCCTCACCCTCACCCCTCATCACTCGCAATGGAGGAGAGACCCCCAAGCCACCCCAGGGTGGCCTGGGAAGAGAGTGAGAGCTCCGATGAGAGCAGCTCTGTATTGGAGCCCTTCGAGGTGGAGTCGCAGCAGCCTGGTGAGTGAGTCTACACTGGGGTGCGCAGGGCTGGGGCCAGCCGTGCCCCCTGCTTGAAGCCAGTGCCCCCTTCCCTTGCTTCATCCTGAAGCCCCTCTACAGTAATCCTTGCTCTCCTTCTGTCTTAGATGCTAGCTGGCTACCTGTGTACGAAGAGGAAGAGGAAGCTGTGGACTTCATCGAGGCCTTCGTCAAAAACCCAGAAAAGGTAAGAGCAGCCCTTTCCATGGCGGCTGTGCCTGCATGTCCTGGCCGTGCCCCGGCTCTGCTGCCAGGCTGCTGCAGGGCTGCTGGCTGGGCAGAGCTGCTGCCCTCCAGGCGTCCCACACAGCTCCGCACCCCACAGTGCTGCGGTCCTGCTGGCTGTGGCTCCCTCCTCACACTCCCTCTTGGTATCTCTGTGGCTGCCAGGATGATGTGCAGAAGATAAAGTTCCTGAGGAACATCGTCACTGTGTGCACAACCGCAAAAGAGAAGGGCTTGTTAGAGGGCCTGGACATCTTCTGCTTCAGAAATATGCTGGCAGAGAACATCCAGGTGAGGGGACATGTGGCGGGCTGGGGAAGGTGGTGAGGCTCTCTGGGCATTGGGCAGGGGTGACTGGGGACAAAATGCATGGACGTTGAGTTGCTCCCTGTGAGATTGTGGATGCTGCTGGGACCTCAGTGTTGGAAGGCGCAGGGGGCATTTTGGGTGCTGGTGCTGGGCTGGGGACCCCAGGGCTCCTCTCGTCCTGCCCAGCAGTGCTGGCTCTGCTGGCGCTGGGTATCAACGGCTGCCAGGTCCCATCCCGGTTTTGCTCTGCAGGTGCTGCTGGACGAGGAGCCCAGGGACAAGCTGTGCACAGTGGTGCGGCAGCAAGCCATGCTTGCTATCTCTGCCTTGAGGTATGTGCCCTGTCCTTGGCTCAGCTGGCATATCCCTAGGGCATGGTCCTGGCAGATCTGACCCTGGCAAGGAGGCATTCACCATCCAGGCAGGGCCTCTGCTCTCCCCTGCTCAGGGCTTGTCCAGAGGACAAAGGGAGTACTGAAGCTCTCTGCTGGGAGGTGTGAGGACTACCCTCTTGCCCCGGCCAGCCTCATGGAGGACACTGATCCCAGCAGGGCTCCCCATCCCTCCCTTGGAGTTCTGCCTATGGGAGGTCTGTGTCCACCTCCCTTTGTCATGGAGGCACTGCTGCCAACACCAGTGTCCCTCTCTTTGCAGCACAGTGGAGGTGGTACTGGAGGATGAAATGATGTTTCTGTTACTTGCATCCTTCAAGAGCGTGTTCTTTCTTCCTCCGAAAGAGGAACTGGACATTCGCCTCTACGATACGGTACGTGCTGGGTGAGCTACAGGAGCCCCCATATCTCTTTGAGCTACCTCCTGGCTTGCCTGTATTTACAGATGACTGAAGATCCTTGCTGGGCAGGGTCTCAGCCTTGCTTCACCCCATCACATCCCTCTCACCCTTTCCTTGAGGCCTGGTCTGCACACAGCACCTTTTCTGCCCTGAGGCCTCCACCGGGCAGCGCGCAGAGCTGCAGCTGTCCTTCCTTGGCAGTAAGGAATGTGGTGGTTTTACCCTGCAGGACATCTGAGTTCCACCACAACTGCTCTCTCATTTCCCCTCCACAAAGGGAAAAGTGGAGAAAATACGATGGAAAGGGCTCAAGGCTTAGGCTAAGGAAAGGGACATCCCTCAACAACTATCATCAAGGGCAAAACAGGCTCAGAGTAGGAAGATTAATAAAATGTATTACCTATTTCTAACAAGCTAGAGCAGTAACTCAAAAAAAAACTGGAAATGCCTTCCCCCATCCACCCTCTTCTACGTCCGTCCGTCCCCAGAGGAGCCGGGGAATGGGGGTTGCAGTCAGTCTATAACGCTTTGTCTCCACTGCTCCTTCACGGTCCCTCTCTGCCCCTTCTCCGATGTGGGGTCCCTCCCACGGGATGCCATCCTTCACAAAGTGATCCTGTGTGGGCGTCCCACAGGTAGCAGCTCTTCAAAAACTGCTCCAATATGGCTCCGTACCATGGGGTCCATCTGTCGGGAGCAAACTGTTCCAACATGTGTCTCCCATAGGTAGCAGATGCCCCCAAACCAACTGCTCCTGCTCCTCTTACTCACAGAGGCCACCCCTGCAGACCCCCAAAACCGTGCTATGTAAACCCAGTACAAGGGGGAGTTTAGCACATTCTCTTGGAGCTGTGAAGAACCACTGAAAGCCTGACAACACAAAGATTTGTCCTTCTTGCAGACCCTGAAAAGTATGGACATCATGCTGCAGATGTTGCTGATCAGCCCTCCCACCTTCAGCTTCACGGTGAATTTGTGCAGTATCTTGCAGGTTGGTAGTTTTCACAGTGTAGGCTTCACAGTGGCTGTTCCTCACCCAAGAGCAAGGTGACATATAATAGTGAAGAGTGCCCCCTGTGCCATGCACACAGACCGTAGTGCCTGCCAGGCCTGTGCCCAGCACACTCAGGGGAGCCAGGGTCTGTCCACCAAGCTCTTCTAGGGCCCCACTGTCCCCTGGCTGCTGTCAACATCCCTTGCCCTCCACAGGTCCTTCCTGTGTCACAGCACAGCTTCCTCGCAGCACTCCTGGGCCTCCTCTGCCCCCAGAGCTCTCCTTGCACCAAAGCAGTGGTGAATTTGAGAGAATTTGAGCCCTGTCCTTGTGCACCACACTGGCAGCATCTGGAGCTATCGCCCTGCTTTCCTTGTCCCCTGTGTTTTCCTTGCCAGCTGTGAATAGGGTAGAGTTCTCCTGGGACCTGCCCATCCTGCACAGGAACCCAGCCCCAAAACTCTGTTCTCCTGTCCTCCAAGTAGACATATCCCTGTGGCACCGCATAAACCCAGGCCGTTTCTGCCTGCAGTGGTTTAACCTGGCCAGAGGGTTGAGATAAAGCCAGTTTATTAGGACAGAAAAGAAGGGAAAATAATCATAATAATGATTATAGTACTACTAATAATACACAATGCAATTGCTTACCACCTGCTGACCAATGCCCAGCCTATCCCTGAGCACCCGCTCCCCCCACCCCAGCCAGCCCCCCCATAATTGTTCAGTGTAACGTCAGATGGGATGGAATACCCCTTTGGCCACTTTGGGTCAGCTGTCCTGGGTCTGTCCCCTCCCAGCTCCTGCTGCACCCCCAGCCTGCCTGCTGGCAGGACAGAGCGAGAAGCTGAGAAGTCCTTGGCTTAGTGTAAGCACTGCTCTGCGACAATTAAAACATCAGCGTGTTATCAACGTTATTCTCACCCTAAATGCAAAACACAGCACCACACCAGCTAGGAGGAGGAAAATTATCTCTATCCTAGCTGAAACCAGGACATTGCTCCAAAAGCCAGCCTTCATGGAGAGGGGACAGAGAACTGTGTTTTGGGGGCGGGAATGGGAAGGAGCTAGGCCTTCCCTGGCATGGCATCTGCCTACTTGCCTGGCTACAGGGTTGGCCTTGGGATTTGTGTGAAGGGACCCCATGGCTCAGTGACCCACTGAGGGCTTTGTTCCAGCTCTGGGAATCCCTAATGAACATTGTGACTCCAGCCAGGAGTTCAGCAGTGCTGCTTCTGCTGGAGCAGTTGTCAGCTCCCAGAATAGACCAGCAGCTTTGCTTCCTGCAGGTGCTGCTATGCTTCACGAGCTCTCAGAACAAAGTTGGAAAGGAGAGAGCCATGGAGAGGATCTGGAGGCTGATTGGTTTCGTTTCTACCCGTTTTCATCACGAGGTAAGGACACAGGCACCCTCCAGCCAGGCCGTCTGCCCTTCCCTATGTTCCAGAGCAGCCTGCAGCTCAGGGGTGCCTGTGAGGCAAAGCTGGGCACAGGTGGGGGCCGTCAGCACAGCTCTGCCCTGAAGGGAGGGTCTTTCTTTCTCCTTCCCCCTGATCTTCCCTCCCCAGGTGCTGCTCTCTGACTTATTGTGTCATGTCTTTCCTCCCTCCCTTCCTTTCTCCCTTCCTCCCTTTCATCCTTTTTTTCCTTCCATAGCCAATTGGAAAATACTTCCAGTCTTCCCAGAGGACAACCATTGTCCTCAGGACACTTGAGACCATTAGAGACTGCTGCATCGATGACGAGAAGAATCAGTGGGCCAAGTTCACGCTGGAAGTGGCCGCGAGAGACTCTGCCTCCTGGCTGATGGATGTAAGCAGCGGATTGCCCTGCCCTTGAGCCCTTTCATCCCTTGCTCACATCCTGCCTCTCATACCCAGCAGCAGTTCCAGTGGCAGCTGGGCAACTGGCTGCAGTCCAGCGGCAGCCACGTTCTCTCCTGTGTCCCTTCCAGGTGGAAACGATTCTGAGATTCCTCCATGAAAACCTGAAAAGGAGCGACAGCACATCTTTACTCCGGCAGAGCTTCTTCTTAGTACTGAAGGCACTGACTAACCAGTTTCCCAGGGAAGCTCTCATAAGCGTGCTGACCAACCTTCCGCCACTTGACAGGTACCACCCCAACAGCTCCCTAAGCACACAGCGGGTCAGGGCCAGGGCTGCAGGATAGCCTGGGACCTGCGGGGCTTGTCTGGGTCACAGCTTTGTGGCCAGGGCAGCCCTGCCAACACAGTGTTCTGGGCTTGCAGCACTACGCTGGACATGTGGAAGGTGATGCTTTCCTTTCCAATGACTTCAGAGAAGATCTTGCAGGAGCTAGAGAATGTTCTCCAGGACAAACGGGTGTGCGCGTCTCTGCAAGCCCACCCTGTGCACACCAGCCTTCTTAACTTCGCTGTGAGTAACCAGAGAACACACCTTGCTCCTCTTCAGGGCTGTGTGTGCTCCTCCAGGAGAGGCACAGTCCTCTCCCTGCCCCATCTTCCCCAAACTGTCGCCTCTTCCAGGACTCATAGACACAGCCCCTTAGGGCCAGCACCAGCCCCCCTACATCAGCCATACGGGGTCCCTGTGCACAAAGACGAAGCCTACCCCTTTACAGGCAGTGCTCACTTTTCTCCATCTCCGGCATCCCCCTACCTTGCCCTTCAGAATGGAAAGCTGCAGCAGTGGCAGGGCCAGGGGTACTATCACAGCAATGGCTGAGGCTGGGACAGAGCCATGGTCTTTGCACAGCCTGGGCAGGCTGTGAGGCCGGGGACAAGTAGCACCTGTAGCCTGCCTTGTGCCAGTTCATGCTGCTCTGTTGCTCCTCAGAGGCATGGCAGCAAGAGGCTGCGGACAGCCAGAGGGCAGGAGGAGCAGGCAAAGAAAAGGTGCCGCGTGGTGCCATGCACAGGGCACAGAGGGGCCCTGTTTTCTTCTGCAGGCACAGCTGCCCCAGGATGAGCATCTGGACAGGCACCTGGGTGCATGTCCCCCACACCCTGCCCTGAGCTGCCAGGGGAGCCAGGAGCTGCGTGGTGATGGGCATGCTGCAGGCTCGGCCCCTCTCTCACGGCTGTGTTCTTTTCAGATGATGCATCCAACTAAACATGTACTATTGAATTTATGTGACCCAAAAAAGCTCCTGACGCTTCTGAGTCTTAGCAGCCTGCCGATCCTCTGGCTGGTGCTCAGAGCCCTCGTCATGCTCTCGGAGACATCTCAGATGGTGAGTCGGACTTTGCCAAACAAAGCCCTGTTGGCAGCCTGGTGCTGGGACAGGAGGCAACACCATGGCTTGTCATTAGCTGGGAGTCAGGAGGTGGGGTGATGGTGGCGGTGGGGCCTGGTGGCTGCCTGTGCAGCGTCCCAGGAGCTTTCCAGATGGATTCCCTGGGGGACATGTGCAAAGCGGGTGACTCAGGGGGGGAAATGGAGCCCTTGCTCTCATCACCTCCCTTCCCCATGCCCTGCTCTCCCAGCTACTTAATCACCACATTCGTGGCTGTTGCCTGATGGAAGGTTGCTGGTGAGATTCCCATGGCAGCTGCCAGGAAGTGAGCAGGAGGCTGGTGCTCTGGAACCAGAGCATCCTGGCCAGGGTGGCTGTCCACCTCTTGACTAAAAACATACGGTGTCTTTCTGTACAGGTGACGGACGTGCAGGTCCTGCTGCCAGAAGTCATGGAGGCTCTGCAGTATGAAAACACGCACATCAACATGAAGGCCCTGACTATCTTCAAAAACGTGATTCGTCATCTGGAGAAGAAGGAGGCCAGCCCCATCGCTCTGGCACTGGCTGGGAGACTCCTGCCTCTGTTTAACGATGTAAGACTGCTGTTGGTGACTGAGCCCCGCAGACGGGCACCCTGCAATGGCACTGCCCTTCGGCCCAGGCCTGCGGGCAGCACTCACGCCGGGCCTTCTCCTCTCTCTGCTCCTCTGGACTCTTGTGGGCTGTCTTCTGGGCTCTGCAGTCCAGCAGGGCTTCTCGCTGTCAGGTAGACAACTCAGCACAGCCAAAAGTTCCCTGTGCTGAGGCAGAAAGGCAGAAGCTGAGGAGACAGAGTGTGCCCCAGAAGCCTTACCGAAGGCCAGCCATATATCCTCCTCAGCCCTTTCCCAGGGGAGCTCTGCTTTGACATAGCTGGTGCAGCTACTAGTAAAAGTGGGCTGGCTTGTAGCACACTCCATGGTACAGGCACCCCGTGCAGGAAACCTGTTGCTTTGCCTTGTGCGGGCCTCCAGCTCCTTTGTTCCGAACACGAGGCTTCACCCTTCACATCAGCCACCCTACGGCCCTTGCTCCCCATGGACAGGGGGAGGCTGGCAGTTGGAGAAGTCCTCCTTTTGTCCTCCCTAACAGGTGTCCAGTGAGGTGCGAGAATGCTCCATGCTCCTCTTCAAAGACTTGATGGAGTCTGTGCTGTGGTGGAAAAAAGGAGAAATGAAGAAGACCGTGCACAGGGCCATTATTCCACTGCTTTTCCGGATGAGTGACGAGACTGAGAGTGTGGCCAAGGTACAGATTTCAGACCTGGCCATTGACGAGGGCACTGGGTGTGCTGACACCAGAAGGGTATTCTGAGCATGGGGGGGCCAGGGCAGCAGGCAATCAGACACTTTAGGTATGTGTGTGCGGTGCCATCTCCCTGCCTCTGCTTCTCCACAGGTCTCTGCAGTAGTCCTACTTGCTTGTGCAAAGTTCCTGAAGTGGAAAGAGCTTGAGCAGCTGGCTCAGAACGAAGACGTCATTAAGATTTGGGAGTACTTGGTAAGGAGAACCACACAGCCCCAGGCCCCATATGGACAAGCCTGTCTGACATGCCCAGGCTGCTCCAGCCCAGAGTCCCCCGCCTGCTGCTGCATCGTGGCTCCGTTCCCTCCAGCACAGAGCCCCAAGGGCTCTTCTGCAGGCCCCTCTGCCTTCCCCACCCCCAGGATGCGGGAGGAGACCCTAGCCCATCTGGGCCTTGGCAGCGGGACAGAAGGGTCTCCCAACTCTTTCCAAACCTCAGCCCCACAGAGCTCCTGGCTGGGAGCTCCGGATGGCCTGGGGGAAAGGGGAAAGGGGGTGCTGGCAGGAGGGAGTCGTCCAGCTGGCTGGGGAGGGTCTGTGAGCTCTGTGCCCTTGTGCTTTCTCCAGCTCAAGCAGAAGAAGAGCAGGGTGGAAGGATACCTGCAGCAGAGCCTGCAATACCTGAAGGATGCTCAGGCCAACTTGCGACAGAAGGCTGTCAAATTCATCGGTAAGCCAAGGCCCTGCTTCCCTGTCTGGGCCCTGCCCTGGCAGCAAGGCCCAGCCCTGTGGGCCCTGAAGCCCCTGATTGTACCCCCAGGAGCCCTGTGCCTCCCTCAGCCCCCTGCCCATGCACGTGGGCCTGGTGTGTGCCTTGCTCAGGTTCCTCCTTGGGCACTGTGCTTGCAGGGGGGTTGGGGGCAGGGGGCAGCGCCTGTCTATACCAGGGGCTGTGATGGGGAGCAGGATCTGACTGGTGCTCTTTTCCTAGCGTTTGCTGCAATGCACTCCAGGGACCTAGACAAAGAAGACCTGCATGCGATCATCACCTGTGAGTGAGGGCAGTGCTGGGGGTGCTGGGACCAAGTGACAGGGGGCAGAGCCCATGCAGTCTGCAGCCTTGTCCTGCTCCAGGGAAATGCTGCAGGGGCAAAGGGACGTGCTAGCCGGACCTGTTCCTGCTGGCCCTAGAAGTATACGATGGGGTTGGCACGGTCCAGAGTGATGCTGGATGGTCTCTGTAGGTCAACAGGTTTCATCTCTGCTCTGTGTCTTTCTGTCGCAGTCCTCCGAATGCAATGTGACACCCATCCATCAGTCCGTAACCTGGCAGCTGCGACCATAGAGATCCTGCAACGTCAAGTACAGCAGCAACCCGCATCAAGATGGGCTAGGCTAAAAGCACTGCGCTGCTGGCCGTGAAAAGCCAGGGAGCCGCAAAGCTTCCCTGGGGAAGATCTCTCTGAATAAAACTGCAACTACACGACCAGTCCCTTGGTATCCTTCAGTATTTGTCTTATGTGGCAAGGTTTTGATAGGGGGGTTCTGCAGGGGCAGCTTGTGTGAGAAGAGCCCAGGGGATGCTGCAAGGCAAGCGAGGACCATCCCCAGAGGGCTCCAAAAAGGACTCGCTGCCGGAGGAGCCCATGGAGGAGGAGGTGGATCTGTCCTGAAGGAGGCTGCAGTCCGTGGAGAAGCCCCAGAGAAGCACACTCTGGAGTGGAGCTGCTGCCTGTGCAGAGCAGCCCACAGTGGAGCAGGAGGCCCGGGCCCCCCTTCCCCATTCTCCTGTGCTGCTTGTGGGAAGGAGGTAGAAGAGTGTGCAAGCGAGGAAGGTGTTTCTCGTTTGCTTTCGATTCTCACTGCTGTAGTTTGTTATTGACAGGAATAAAGAGAACGATGTTTGGGTGCTTTGGGGAGATGTGTGTTTCCTCAGATGAGAAGCACTGGTTCACTGGAAACAAACTCGTGTCCCCCTGGGAGGTGTTTGTGGACCACAGGGAAGTGCTGCGGGTCCCCAAGAAAATGCCTGGATGCCCTTGGACGTTGTGCTTGTGTACCTTGAGGAGATGCTACATTGCACAAAGGAGATGCTTGCATGCTCCAGAGACATGCCGGGGTGCCCCTGTGTTGTGCCTCCTTGCCCCAAATCTAGGCTTGGGCACTCTGGGCATGTTCTTGGGTGCCTCCATGAGAAGATGGTGTGCTCCTGCAAGGTGCTTGGATGCCCTGAGGAGATGCCAGCATGCCCTAGGAAAATGCTTGGGTACACCAGGGAGATCCTTGGTCTTCAAGGGAGGTGATTGCGTTCTCCAGCAAGGTGTTTGGCTGTCCCGTGCTGGTTTACCTTAGGGAGATGCCTGGGTGCTACAAGGATGTTCTTGGGTGCCCCTTTTACACAGCTGGATGCCCACAGTTGATGCTGCTCTTTCCCAGGGAGGTGCTTGGGTCCTCCCTCCAAGGAGATGCTTCTTTTCTAAGGGGAGATGCTTTTGGGTAACGCAAAGAGGTTCTGGGATGCAACAGGAGATACTTGAAGGATGTACTTGGGTGCCCAAGGGAGATGATTTGGTGCTCTACGCAGAATCCTAACTTCTCCAAGGAGATGTTTTTGTGGTGTGGGAGAAAAAATTTTTCAGTGCATCCACAGGGAGATGCTTGAGTGCCAATAGGAGATGCATGGGTCCACCAGGAAAATGCTTACGTCCCCTGGGGATATGCTTGGGTGCCCTGCTGACATACTTGAGTGACCCAGGGAGGGGCTCCTGCCCCCCGCAGAAGCTCTGGGGTTCCAAGGGAGATGCTTCCCATCTCCAATGAGATACTTGTGTGCCCCTGTCCTGGTTTCAGTTAGAACAGAGTTTATTTTCTTCCTAGTAGCTGGTGGAATGCTGTGTTTTGGCTTAGGATGAGAAGAGTGCTGATAACATCCTGATGTTTTAATTGTTGCAGAGCAGTGCTTATACTAAGCCAAGGACGTCTCAGCTTTTTGCTCTGTCCTGCCAACGGGCAGGCTTGGGGTGCAGCAAGAGCTGGGAGGGGACAGACCCAGGACAGGTGACCCAAACTAGCCAAAGGGGTATTCCATACCATCTGACGTCATGCTAAGCAATATGTAGGGGTGGCCAGCCGGGGGAGGGCGGCCAGACTGCTTGGGGTTAGGCTGGGCATTGGTCAGCGGGTGGTGAGCAATTGCATTGTGCATCACTTGTTTGTACACATTATTAGTAGTACTATTATCACCATTGTATTATTTTTATTGTTGTTATTATTATTATTATTTTCCTGTCTTATTAAACTGTCTTTATCTCAACCCACAGGCTTCACTTTCCATTTCTCTCCTCCGTCCCAGAGAGGGAGGGGGGAGGGTGAGCGAATGGCTGCGTGGTGTTTAGCTGCCGGCCGGGTTAAACCACGACAGTCTTTTTGGCGCCCAACGTGGGGCCTGAAAGGTCGAGATAATGGCAGATCTGACCAGAGTGTGTTAAACTAAAATTGGTATAAGTATTATATCTGCTTAATAGTTACTTGTCATAATGCTGATTGCTTTAATCTCAAGTCCAGAGAAGGGCGACGAAGCTGGTGAGGGGCCTGGAGAACAAGTCCTACGAGGAGCAGCTGAGGGAGCTGGGCTTGTTCAGCCTGGAGAAGAGGAGGCTCAGGGGTGACCTTATTGCTCTCTATAGGTACCTCAAGGGAGGCTGTAGCAAGGTGGGGGTTGGTCTGTTCTCCCACGTGCCTGGTGACAGGACAAGGGGGAATGGGCTAAAGTTGCACCAGGGGAGTTTTAGGTTGGATGTTAGGAAGAACTTCTTTACCGAAAGGGTTGTTAGGCATTGGAACAGGCTGCCCAGAGAAGTGGTGGAGTCACCATCCCTGGAGGTCTTTAAAAGACGTTTAGATGTAGAGCTTAGGGATATGGTTTAGTGGGGACTGTTAGTGTTAGGTCAGAGGTTGGACTCGATGATCTTGAGGTCTCTTCCAACCTAGAAATTCTGTCAGCTGCGCCTGTTTTCCAAATTGAGTATTATAGCACATTATTTTCCGTATGTGCTCTCTGTCATGTTGTTTATCTTATCCAGGCCCTGGTTTCAGATCATTATGGTACTGTGTGTTGTAACAGTGGCTTATGAGACAATGAAATATCTGGTCATGACTCTAACTTGGTATTTGTACTTAGTAAATCGTCAACTCTATACTTTGGAAACTGTATCTCGGAAACTATTAGCAATTATACCTGTTGCTTTTTTTCATCAGGGAGTCAATCTGTGGACAGGAAAGGGGAAGATATTTTTTCTTACTCGATCACTCTCCCTCTCTCCTTCACCACCCCCTTATCCTCCTTGATCACTCCCCCTTTCTCCTTCACCACCCTCTTATCCTCCGAGCTTGTTACAATAGCTCTCCAAGGTACTGAATATCCTTGGGATACAAGGAACACCCTCAAAATCTAAAAGCTTACCCCACTTGCTTTTCAAAATTAAACTTTTTTTAGAAAAATATTTAAAGTTTAGACACTTACTCTGAAATAAGTAAATGATTAGATCTTCTTTCAATCCCCCCCCGCCCCAAGACACACACAAGAAAAATAATTATGGATGCGATTATGGAAGCATTGACAAAGGCAAGCGTGATTAATATGTTAAAATTAGAATCACAAAATATCCAGAGTTGAAGGGACCCACAGGATCATTGAGTCCAAATCCTGGCTCCACGTAGAACCACCAAAATTCAGACCATGTCTGAGCGCAGTACCCAAACACTTGAACTCCAGTAAGCTTGGTGCCATGACACTTAGGGAGCCTGTCCCAGTGCCTGACCACCCTGTGGGTGCAGAACCTAACTATGCAGTTCCTAAAACCCAGCCTCATCCTCCCCTGTCGCAGCTCCATGCTGTTCCCTCGGGTCCTGTCGCTGTCCCCAGAAAGCAGAGCTCAGTGCCTGCCCCTCTACTCCCCTCGTGAGGGAGCTGCAGGCCACCATGAGCCCCCCCCCCAAGCCTGCTCTGCTCTGGGCTGAACAAACCAAGGGACCTCAGCTGCTCCTCATCTGTCTTGCCCTCTAGACCTTTCCCCATGTTTGTAGCCTTCCTTTGGAGGCTCTACAGTAGTTTTGTGTCTTATACTATGGTGCCCAAAACCGCACGCAGTACTAGACATACCACTACATATACTATACTTGAGTATTCACAAAATATTTGAGATCTATATCTCCAGCTATTAAAGTTGGGTTTCTATTTCTATTTAGCAATCTCTCCACAAATATCCCTTTTACATCCCAAGCCAAAATAGTAACACCATTAAAACACGATGATTTTACATTAACTTCAAATAAGCTAAAGACTTTCAACACCTCACCAGCTCCAGCTCGGATCCACTAATTTTTCCCTATTGGTTCCCTGGGATTTCAATAACAGAAGTCCCACTGATTAAAGTTTTCAAGTTTATATTAAATTACAACCCAGCTCTACCCTTATATCCAAAAACACAAAATTATAATTACTTATATTGCAGTTCAGGATCCTATAGGAACAAAATTCTCAGAATTTAAGAATTTATAGTTTTGTCATAAGCAAAGAAAGCAAAGACAAGAAAAGGAAAGATATAAACCTTTGGTAGCTGTGGAATTTCTTCGTATTCAACAGGAAATATGACAAATGTAAGCAGTCAAAAAAAATATTCTTGGCCCCTTCTTATTATACATGTCACAATCAGAGCACCAAGTGAACCTATTGGTAGAAGTGCTATCTAGGGCATAAACTCAGTAACAAAGAGAAAAGCACCCAAGTGCATTTTACTGAAACACTGTTATCCTGATGTCAGATTGCTGGGAAGATGCTTGCTCACTTGTTGGGAACTATTTTGAGTTGTACCCAAATATTGTACTGAAATTGACACTCAATGAGGAAAACAAGCTTGGAAATGACTTAAGCTTCACCATTCAAACACTGTTATACTGATACTGTTTAGCTGGTTGAATCCAGTATCCCCACAAAGTCCTCAGTTGTCTACTGCAACAGATCAGCATTGTCTGCATTTCTACAGCTACCACTACAGTTGGTGCTCAGATTTCTTCTGAAAGTAAATAAGCATTACTTAAGTTGAAAAGTTAAACCTAAATTTATCTCTTACCATTTCACTTTGCAGCATCAGGCAAATTCTTTAACTCTCAGTCAAGACAATATTTGAATGATAATATACTTGCAAAAAATATGTATTCCCTATTGTTTAAAGGCAGATTAAATCTACGTCAAGTCCCTGCCATAAAAGGACTGTCTCCCAGGGAATAGATGTGTGCACTTGCCCCATGCACACGCTCATACCAAAGAGATACAGAGCTTGAATATACTTTAAAAAAACAGTATCTTAATAGAAATAACTGGAAAAGGAAATCTGTATTTCATCTTCCATTAAATTTTCCGTATCTAAAAAGCATTGAAAAAGAATTTATGTATTTATACACACACACTTTTTTTTTTTTGTTTGTTTTTGTTTTGTTTTTGTTTTTTTTTACCTTCACATTGCTCTGGTCCTGTGAAGGCACACAGCCTCTATTTTCTGGTACATTCATTATGCCAGTAATAAATTCTGGCAGTTGAACCTTTAATAAAAAGAATTGAATAAATTTAAATACAAAGACGACTGAAACACAAAAGTAGTACTAACACCAAGTAAAGCTATGATTTTCTCCAGCTTGATAATGTTTTGAACACCAAAAGCTACTTTTTCTTTAGTCTTTAGAAATACAACTGTTCTAAGAGAAATGACATGTAAGATTCAAATTAACTCAGGAGAACCTTTACAGTTACTGCCCTAAAAGCAGCTGCTTTTTTTTTTTAAAAAAAAAAAAAAAAAAAAAAGTTAGCACTATGCCATAATTATAAAGAACTCATTAATCCTCCAAAGTTTTCTACCTTCCCCATGAAAGTAGCAAAAAAATAAAAGAAAAGCAATTGCATCTTCCTAAATTTTAGTCCTCCTTTATGTCTTTTGTAGAACTGTTTGAGTGCAGATTCTCTAAACTTAAGTAGGCAAGTTTGTTACAAGCATACCTGTCAGACTCATACAACAATTTAGGTTAGAAGGGATCTTTTGAGATCACCTAGTACAGTTACTTGCTTGAAACAAGACAAGTTGGACCAGGTTGCTCAGTGATGTCTTATCCCTACAAGACATATCCCTTACCCCAAGCCAAGTTTAATATCTCTAAAGGCAAGATTCCACATCTTCTCCGGGCAACCTGCTCCAGTATTTGACTACTTTTTCATGGACACAGCTTTATTCCCAACTCAGGAGGAAGAGTTACTCCAAGCAATTGAAATATCCTGTCCTTTACTGACTAATTTTTCCTCTAATAATGCATGTTACCTTCCTGCAAGCAGACAGATAACTCCTCTCTGTAATTTTTGTTACAAGCTAGAAACAGGTGCAGCTAAATCCAATGTTTACTATTTTTTCATTATAAGTTTCCTTTGTCTTTTAATCTTCCCATGCTCTAGAGAGCACAGAATCAAATACAATCATGTGGCATGCTTGTATTTTAAACTTACTTTAATTGCTACTAATACACAACCATCAGACCCAGCAACATGGGTTCAGGAAAGTCCATCTCACTAATTTGATATCCTTTTATGATAAGATCACACTCTTAGTAGAGGAAGGGAAAGCAGTGGATGTAGTTTTTCTGGATTTTCACATGGTTTTTGATTTTGTCCCTCATGGTCCTTCTAGACAAATTGCCTAACTGTGAGGAAAACAGACTCACAGTATGACATTTGGACTCAATTTTTGCAGGTCCCTTCCAACTGCATCCATCTTATTCTGATCTTTGTTATCAGATCAAAATATATAACCAATTTTTTGTTATTTTCATAGTCAGACTGCAGTATGTACTACAACTTCTCTAGCCTGGAGCACGGCCTCATGTGTAGTGTTATAACATCTGAAGCACAATAAACTGCAACCGATGCTTGACTGAGTAGCTGAAGTGGAACTTCTTGCGGTCTCTGGAAAAATCTAACACGACGATACATAAAGAATATGGAGATTTTTTTTTTGCCATTAAGAGCAAGGTATTTTTTTAAAATGAAAACCAAAAATATTTGGACTGCCTATCAACATATATCCAAATCTCCATGACACATTAATCACTAAGCTTTGATCCATCTACATCAAGTCTCTACAATTCAGTTTTCATTTCTGTTTGTGAGAAAGAACAATATACTCAGTGGAGCTGTGACCTATCCATCCAGCAAGACAGCAGAAATACGCAATTTTTGAATGGATCTAAGATCTCTTAAAGATTTAATAATTTAAAGTCATCTGTTCCTCCAGAGAACAGGAAAGTCATTTGTGACTAATTCAAGACTTCCGTATATATTTTAGATGCACTGTAAATCCATAACTGGAATCAGAAATATGGTAAAACAGATCAAACAAACAAAATACTTACAGGGGCTATGCTTTCCTCTTCAGATACAAGTGCAAGAGCATAGCACTTCTGACATATATCTATGATATCTAACATATTGCTGCTTGCTAAGAAGGTATCATAGGCTTTTTTAATGTCAGCATAATTTTCTGGCTCTTCCATGTTTTCATGTGATAATCCTAGTTTGTCATGTAACAAATATTTCCAAGTTTCCATCACATCATTAAGTAATACCGTGAAATCTCCGTGGTGCTAATAGGACAGAAAAAAAACACAATGTTTTATGTTCAGCATAGCTTTAAAAGTTACTTTAAAACAAGATACATATATATATCTTACAGAACAAAATTATAAACTAAATATTTGCATTTGTAACGAACAAAGTATTACTTATAATTGAAGTTATTCCAGTGCTTTGGTCTTAGAGCTAACTTTTTGAAATAAAGTCCTTTATCCTGATCTTTAAAATGCCAGGCATATATTTTGAACTTTACTCATAAGAAAATAAATTGATTTTCACAGGACTACTGCATAAATACAGTTAATTATTTGCAGAAATAGCATTCATCACAGCAGACATTTACCTTCCAAAAGCAGTAAATAATATTAACATGCTTCAAGTAGTGATCTGGGAAAACATACATCATCTTCCAACAAAAATGAACTTTTTTCCCCCCCTCCCATGTTAATAGTTTACTATAACGTTGATAGCATTGCTACACAGATCTAACAAATGCGTTAAAGCAACACACACCTAATTATATCCATATATCCCTTACTAGTATCATAAATAACATCAATCATATGGCACTATCTTATACCCAGCTTTGGGCCCACACTCCCTTACAGAATGATTAGATTACATTCCCATGCACCCATCTGCCTCCTTCCCTTTAGTTCTTCCCCCCCCCCACCCCCAAATGAAAGAGAATTATAACTTGACAGTCAATTAGAAGATTTAATAGCAATTAATAAAGTGCAAATAAAGTAGGCAAAAAAAAAATGATATAATGTGGGTAGCACAATAACTACCAGCATGTTTTCAGCAACTGAAGAATCTTTCCCTATTCTAGGCAAAAAATAAAATTCATGTGTATCCAAGTAATGTAAGAGGCTGGTTTCACAGCTGCAGTCCCTTTCGTCCCTTTCCTTTTCCTACTCTCGAGAGAAGAGCACTCCGTTGACCTTTGACAGACAGAAACAGAAAATACATCAAGAAGAAGGACTAAAATCACATTTGATTTATCTATCAGTTACTTTCCCCCTCCCCTCCCCCCAAAGGATTTACATCAAAATAAGGTCATCTGCTATAAATGCATTTATAAATAGGGGTGCGTCAAATAATGATCCCTAAGCACTTCTGAGATGTGCAAACGCTTGACTGTAAAGCAATAGCTTGCAGTTTTATTATGCAGAAACCAAAAGGGAAAATATAGAAAATGCTTTTTATTAAGTCTTTACATGGAAGAACCGAAGAGACTAAAAATAAAAGACTAAACATGGGATTATGGACTGCATACAGTCTTGTAAATAAGTGGAAAACTAAAGGACCAAAGTTGTTAGCAAAGGTGCCATAGTCGGGGTTTACAAGAACAACAGCAGGGCACAAGTGAAAAGCAAAAAGGTAAAAAAGTCACAGAAGGCAGGAACAAATAAGGATGGGATTCACAGTTTTAAATCAAAAAGAGTAAGTGACACATCCCTCTTATTTGAGTAAAACTGAATGAGGTGTTAGCTGGATTGCAGCCTACAACCTTCATTGTCAGCAAGAAGACGGGAGAGTTTAGGAAATGCTGCACTTGGGTACAGTATATAACACTACTTAGAGGATCTCTTATTTAAAGGAGATGACTATTGTCAGTGGTTAAAGACTGCAATAATGAGAAAGCCATAAAATAAGTTCAATCCCTTTAAGCAAAACTACATTCACAAAGAATTACAGTCAGAACCTGACTGTAAGTTAAAATACATAGCAAAGGCTTCTGCTACTCATCTGGGGGCCCCCCCATCACAAGAAGGGCATAGACCTGTTACAATGAGTCCAGAGGAAGGTCACAAAGACAATCAAGGGGTTGGAGCACCTCACCTACAAAGGCAGGGTGTGGGAGTTGAGACTGTTCAGAAGAGAAGGCTCCAGAGACCTTAAGGGGTCCTACAGCAAAGCTGGGGAGGGACTCTATCAGAGAATGTAGGGATAAGACAAGGGGGAATGGCTTTACACCAAAAGAGGGTCGATTTAGATTAGACTTTAGGAAGACATTCTTTGCTGTGAGGGTGGTGAGGCACTGGAACAGGCTGTCCAGAGAAGCTGTGGATGCCCCATCCCTGGAAATGTTCAAGGCTGGGTTGGATGGGGCTTTGGACAACTGGGCTGGTGGGAGGTATCCCTGCCTGCTGCCAGGGGAAGTTGGAAATAAATGGCCTTTAAGGTCTCTTCCAACCCAAACCATTCTATGATATGAACTCTTTCCACTTCAGCCCCTCCAAAAATTAAATATATAATATTATAAGCACAACTCAAAGAGATTAGCAGCTGGTCAGAGAAAAAAAAGTCTCATTTTAGCTTGGTACTTGTGGAAGAATTGGTTTAAAAACAAAGTAGAACTTGAATATAGTTATTTAGTAAACCAAAGCCATTCCTTGCAAGACAAAGGACATGCAGAGATTAGCAAAGTTTAAAATATTTTTGCAGCACTAATATAAGTAAAATTGCACTCCAGATATTAACTTTCATGATCAGGTGCTCACTGTGGCAGTGTATTCTATTACTTACACAGTCAATTGTCGCAAGTCTGATGTTAAATGAAAAAATAAGTGCGCGATGGTTTCCAACAAGCATATGCCAGCTGACTAATGTCTAAAGGAAGTTCAAAAAGTTCTGGACTTTCATTCCATAATAGACATTGCAAATATTGTGTTTCATGGGCATAGAAAAAACATGTTATAAAGCATCTTCACTTCCTGTGCTTCTTGATAATGTAGCACATTAAATCTCCTTGGATTCTTATTTTAGCATGTTTGAAATCCAGTAGCAACATTTCATGCCTAAATACACCTTTTTAGTATTTTCTAGGTATTGTGAACTTTTTAGGGCTAACTACATAGCAAAGCCATTTCTATTTTGCCATAGAGTTGTTTAAAAAAAAAAAAAAAAAAAACACAAACATGATGCATATTCCAGCAATATTATGGTCTCTCCTACCTTCCCTAAATTAATGGCCATTAACCACTTTTCAAACATGTGCTTTCAAGATTGCTGTGTTTAACCACCATCCCGGTGTTGTCTCTAATTCTAGTTTTTCAGGCATATTCCTAGATTGCAGTATTCCTGTCCGGCACTCTTCCTGATTTGTGAGATTCTGCAATCTTGCAGTCTCCAACCCTACACTGAGCTTTTAGTGCTTGCATGTGCTCTCTTCTAAGAGGGAGGCTCCCAAACTGTGGCCTATAAAGCACATTATGCAATATAAAGCAACACTTCAGATGGGTTTCCTATTCCAGGAAATGTCGATAGGGCTGCATGAAGATTTAGAAACCCATCCATGTAAGAGCAAATATAGAGACATAAGTATCTGATAGCTGTGACATTGAAGGCTGGCAGAAGCAAAGGCAATGAACTTTCAGGCCAAGATCCCAGGCTTAGAAAAGCCAGTGTAACTTGCACAGCTAATGGTTTGGGACTGCACAATGTTTTAGAGGGTAGTCCTCAGTACAAGAGGCACACTGACATACTGAAGAGACCCCAGTGATGAGCCACAAAGATGATCAAAGCACCCCTCCTCTGAAGAGGGGCTGAGAGAGCCAGGGCTGTTCAGCCCTGAGAAGAGAAGGCTCAGCAGGGAATGTGTCAATGAGTACAAACAGCAGAACAGAGGGTGCAAGGAAGGGAGCCAGGCTCCTTGCAGTAGTGCCCCACTGACATGAGAAGATATAACAGGCACAAACACAGGAGGGTCCATCTGATCATCAGGAAAGTCTGTGAGGGTCACTGAGCTCTGGCACAGGTTGCCTATAAAGGCTATGAAATCTCACTCCCTGGGAGGGAGAATTCTCCCTCCTTGAGACTCAAAAGCTGTCTGGACCAATCCTAGGAACAGTTTCTAGGTGGCCCTGCTTTAATAAAGGGAGGTCCACAGGTACAAACATAATCAACAAGACAATTACTCTCAATTGAACTTCACCTTGAAAATTTACTTCTATTCCAAACCTCAAGAAAGGTGTCTCTTCTTGAAAGTTTACCTAAGTTTTTTTAGCTTTTACCTAGATTGATTACTAACTTTCACTACACACTATATGCCACCAACGGCTTTATGCCTTATAGCTACAACAGAAGATACATTCAGAGGAACTCAAATTACACATTTTTCCCCTTTCATCACAACTATTCAGTTAACTTTTCTCAGGCTGTTTGCTACCATTATACTTAGTGAAATTCAAGTCTACAAGTATGAGACTTAAATGTTTCTGTAGTTTTCCAAAGAGCTGTGACAAGACACGCTGTTCAGCTGGGTAGGGAGCAATCTCTTCTTCATCCCTTGACGTATCACATGCAAGGAACACTGTACACTTCCTAGAAGTACTGGGTACACTCACAGCTCAGATGCATAGGACTTCAACTGAGGAGCCTTAGGAAAAACAGCAGCCAAGAATGCAATGTTGCAAGCAACTTGTGCAGTCTATACCCAATCCATCTTACACTCGTTCTTCTCATATCATTCCAAAGCATTTCCAGAGCCCTTAGGAAAAAGATAAAAGGAGAACCTTGAGCTGAGCAGTGGACCAAATGAATTGCCTTGATGGGATAAGAACATCCCAAATGCTAGTTACCTCACTCTGCTCTAAAGAGAATGAGAAGCCCTCAGTAGAAATAAACTGAAGTTGCACAAGAAAACAAAATACACTAGTATTTAAAGCTGAAGACTCAGATAGATACTTAAAACACTTCTATCCTCTCATCTGTCTTGGTGTTCTTTTTCTAAGCCCTAATTTGACAAAGTGCTTAATCATTACTTTTAGAGCATCTCATGGCATCAAACATTCAGATGAAACACTGAATTGACCAAAATGGTTGTTTCAAATAGGTGCCCAAACAAAAAGTCCAGTAAGTGAACCTGGTTTAAGATGCACTAAATACTGTGAGAAACAAAGTTGTATTTTTGCATTAAAGTTGTTTTTGCAGTGGAAAATCCACTAACCTTGAATATTCAAAAGTGATTGTGCAGGCATGACAGTAACACAGCTGTGGGGAGTGTAATACACAATAAATGTTTGTTCATTGTCTTTTGTATTATAAAAACAAGGAGTTCTGTTTGAGGAACGGGAGTTGTGAAAACTCCTTTGCTAGACACTATGAAAATTCTTTTGCTTAATGTAACAAAATAGAGAACCCCCTCCCCTTCTCTCCTTCTGCATCTCAGTAGCCTCTTTTGTTAAAAAACCACTGCTGCAAAGTTCATGTAACCATCTCCTGATAAGTCGCTAAACTAGTGTATCAACATCTTGCCTTCCTGTCTCACGCTGGGCCAACATAACCAAATAAAGAAAGAAGTTGAACCACAACGCTGAGGAAGACTACGGCCTTCATCTTCACGACCACCAGAGGGACAGAGACGACCCCCTAGCAACAGTGCGCGCAGTCGCAGAATACACCAGGATGTGCTGCGTAATCCTGAAATCACCAAGATATAAAAAGGGACCGTGGGGGGGGGTGAGGTGCGCGCCGTTGGTGGAGCCGAGACTCTCCGGCCGCCCAGCGCTGTTTTGCTTGCTGTTGCTTACTCAATAAATTCCTTTCTATTATTAATGCAATGCTCTCTGAAAATTAATTAAGGGGGCAACTTATAACAGGGAGTATGTTAAGCAGATAAAGGGAAGGTTCCACTGTCCCAAAATAATGAAGATAGCTAAGAAAACCAGGATGAGCAGTACAAAATCCGTAAAAACAAAAATCACAGGCCCTCTAGTCACAAAAGAAAGAAAAAGGAAAAGGAGAAATTAACAGTTGCTCAAATAAAATTGTACATATATGGTGTAGAAGTGCATCGAACAGTGTGTGAATCTGTAGCACTCAGCCAATGAGGGAACGGGAGAAATCAGGTGTCGAATAATAGGGAATATAAGGTTATGATAAACTTTTACTGTGAGCTCCTGCTTGAAGGACACTCACCACTGCAACTGCGAATAAAATAGCTTCACAGAAGACCCTGTCTGAGAAACTTGAGATTTTTTGCACAGTACCAAGAATGTTCTGAAAGAACGCTGACCTGTTTATTGACTTCAGCCATTGACAGTTGTAACACCATCAGCATGCAATCTGTTCCACATACAGTAGTTCTTTCTGAGTTTGAAAATAAGTGCCATTGTCTTCTGAAACGTTTGATCAAGTTTAAAATCTTTTGCTAGAAATCAACCATTGTCTAGAGTAGAACACAAAATTAAGAGAAATAAATGTGAAAAATAAATGAGAGGCCCACGCATGTTTTCACCTTCCATTAAGCTACATATCTGCTGTTGTTTTCTTTTTAATTTCTTTTTTTTTTTTTTTTACATCAAGTCCAGAGAATAAGTTCTTTCCATTAAACACATAGTGCATTAAGACTCACCTCACTAATGACAGAGCAACAATGAAAAGGCAGGGTAAAAAGTGCTTATGCATGATGTCTTCACAAAGACCCCTTATTCTCCTTGTATATTTTACTAACTTGAAAGAATGAAAGTTATTACAAAGGACACTCTTTTGTCTCAGCAAGGACCTAATCTGAATACCCTAAAGTGTATCTTCAGTACTACCTGCTTTCACTGCTTGTCCAGTCCATATCTATTAAAACAGTTTAAAACTGGAAAGATGACATTTACTATTGTTTCCTAGTTGTCAATAAAAACATCTGATTTGTTGTTGTTACCTATGCACAAAGCCTTTTTTCCGTTCCTCCCATAAGTCATCATTCTCCCTATTTCCTTTGGAAACGAGTTTCAACATCAGTTTTGAATTTGACTATTTCGTGCTTTGGTCTTTCACCTTCTTGCATTTACTAAGCCAAAAGTACCTGAGACTCTTAAACTGCCTTCTCTAAACCCATTCATTTCTGAAACACAATTCCCTATCGCTGCATACAGTACACAATCAAGACCCCCCGTCTTTTACTTTCAGAACACAAACCCAACCTTTCCCCTTATTTCATCTTGTTAACGTGTAGGTCACTGCACTTATTTATTGGTAATTAGTATGATCAGGAACAGGAGAGGGGTGGGGAAAACAAAGAGACATCTTGCAACAAGCAAGACAAAGCAACAACTTACTTACCAAGATGTTTGCAGGGGAAGAGTTCGAATCACAGTATGGTTTGGGTTGGAAACATCAGTTTCCAACCATGGAAAGCCATGGGCAGGGACACCTCCCACCATATCAGGTTGCCCAGGGCCCCATGCAGCCTGGCCTTGAACACCTCCAGGGATGGGGCATCCATGGCTTCTCTGGGCAACCTGTGCCAGTACCTCAGCATTGTCTAAGCAAACAATTTCTTCCCAATATCTAACGTAAAGCTGCAAGTTTTATTTAAGTTATGAAAGTTATAAGTTTATAACTTTTAACCTATTCTCCCTTGTCTTATCATTACACTCCTTGATGATCAGTCCCTCCTTATCTTTCTTGCAGGCCCCCTCCAAGGGAGTTAAGTTGCTTTATTTTATCCCATTTTACTTTGACATGAACAAAAACCAGGAGCCATAGCAAACAAAACTGTTGGATAGGTACAAATCAGCCTAGGGCAGGCATAACAAACTCTCGATAAGGGGTTGCTACCCCCTCACTCTCCTCAGCGGAAGATGCTTCTGAGGAACAATACAAGTCACTGGGAGCCAGCACCCACCCTAACAACCCCAAAAAGCCCGCAGGACAAGCCCTGGACCCTATACCCGGCATTACGTGCCGGCATCGCCACCACCACCCGGGACCCACCCCGAGCTCCGAGGGTCCCCCCGCTTCTCCACCGCCCGGCTCCCCGGGCACGCCGCGAGGCCCCAGCGGGCTGAGGCTGCCCCCGCTCACCCACCTCCGGCCCTCGGGAGGCCGCGGCCCTTTCCACCAGTTTTAATTTAAATCCTCCGCTGCCGCCCAATTAGGGAGCGCAGGGCCGCTGCCCCGGACGGACAGGGGGTGGCCCGGGGCTGGGAACCGCAGCCGTGCAGGGCCGAAGAGGTGCGTGGGGAGGGCCCGGGGGAGCCGCAGAGGGCTCGGTGCTCTCCCCCGGGCCCGAGCAGGAACGGGGCTGCGCCGGGGGTTGGGCCCGGGCCCTTGCTGGTAGCGTTGTGGGGCCGCACGGTGTGGGGTGGGCTCCTTTGGGGCAGCCGCTGGGCCCCCGAGGGAAAAGGAGGGAGCGGGAAGGTGAAGGGTGTGGGGAGGGGGGCTGAGCCGCACGGCCGGGTTGTCCCCCTGGTGCTGCCCCAAGGCATGGGGTCTGCCGTGGTGGGGAGCCTTCGAGGTGGCGAGGAGTTGTGTTTGGCCTTAGGAGCGTGGCGATGCCAGTTATGTGGCTAATGTACCTCTGTGGTTTGTTGTGTTGGTTAGTAAATACACGCTACAAACGTGGAGAGCCTCTTTGAGTCCCGGTGATATCGCCATCAAGCTGTGGTGGCTCCCAGGCATGATGTTCAGCCTCGGTGCTGAGCCCTTCAGGTCATTAACGCAACAAAATATGACAAGGGTCTGAAGTTTAAAGCTATCTTTCCATGCTGCATGTGGAGAAAATGGTCATTTCTCAAAAGGTGTATGCTGATGTCAAATCAGGGATGATCCCCAAATCAGTTGTGTATCTCAGCCTGCTGTGTGCAAGCACAGGAGTCTGATTTTCTTGGAAAGTGCTTGAATAGAGTAAAGCATTAATGTTTAGGTATACTTTTGATCCAGTTGAAAATTAACTTTTTCTGTGCAAGTACAGAGGCATAGAGGCACTGTCTGCAGTTGGGCTGGCTTATGCCATGAAACAAGTAATCTGCAGAATAGTGTTTGCATTTAGAGTTTGGTGGGTTTAATTCTGCTTTTAGTTAGATACCTATTGTCCTTTAAAGAGGTACACCAGGGAAGAGAATTTGAAGGTGATAATACATATGTTGTTGTCATTTGGTTGAAATTTTTAAAATTACGCGTGTGACTTTTCTGGTACGTAGAGTTACTTAATCCCATGTCTTGATAGGTTGCCATCAGTAGCACAAAATCCGCAGTTGTTACTGATGTCTGTATAAAAAGTTTTGAATGTCTGTTAGTGAATTCGGTCAGTTAGGTTAGTTAATCTCTTGATTGTTGGAATTACGTGTTAAATCTGGATATAACGAGTTTAAGTTGACCTTTTGTGTCCATAAATATGGTGTTACAAGAAATCTTGATTTGTTGTGCCACAAATAGTTTTTTTTTTTTCTTTATGCAAATACATAATGCATGCTTTTTAATACTTTCCATATAGGAACATTGACCTTCATCCTGAAGAAGGCATCACTTCCACGATACTTTGACATAGTCCCCTGGAAATGAAGCAAGAGTCTACTAGAAATGCTGCTTACACGGTGGACTGTGAAGATTATGTGCATATGATAAAATTCAATCCATTTGATAGTGGAGATGCATGTTCCCTCACTGCATATGGTGGCAATAACTATGTAGTTGTAGGGACATGTAGATTTCAGGTTAGTTTTTGTTTATTGCTTTTATTAGTTGCTTCATGAAACTGACAGCATGTCTTCTGACAAAGTCACTTTCCTGCTTCTTTCCTTCCCCATTTTGCCAGGAAGTGTTTTACTCCTTTATTACATTATGACTTTGGGATATTTGGTCTTAAAGAGAAAAAAATGTATATATAAATACATATTGGTATTAGCATCCTGCTGGTGTAAAGTTCTTTTTGAGTAGGCTGCAATGAAAACAGGAGTGCTCTACTGGAAGAGTAATCCCAGTTCAGTATTTCTTGCAAATGTTTGTGACTACTACCTACGAACTTAAGCAGGTAGCTTTGGAAATATGTAACTTAACATTTGCTGTATGATGTTTTATTTTTTTTAAGGCTTTCAGGTAGCCATCAAAGCAGCAAAGATTTCAAATACCTGAAATAGAAAGGAGTAATTAAAATTTCCAAAGTAAGTTTAGAGACATATCTTTCAAGGAAGGACAGTGGCAAATAGTTACTTAATACACATCTGCTTTCTAGGTTATTATTTTACATCTCTCTCACAGACTGTTAGAAACAGTAAAATATGTTTTTTTACCTTGACATTATTTCCAGTCACCATATCGTGAAAATTTTTAAAAAGTAAAATAGCGTACTGTGTATATTTTTACGTAATACTTTTTTTTTTTTTTTTTTTTTTTTTTTTAACGAGGCACTTTTTTTTTTCCCCTGGATACTTGAAAATCGATAGTAGAACACTCTCATCTTTGGAATCTATTTTTACTTTTTTTTTCTTGAGCTCACTTCTCTGTTACATGGTACTATTTTTATACTTTACTATATAATATAGAAAACAGTATAACTGGTCTTTATTATTCCCCAAAGTCTTACTGTTGGAAATTTTCTGAAAATCACCTAGGTCCTTCCTAGCTTCTACATTATGCAGTGTGTATACAGAGAGATTTTTTTCCTTAAAGCAGAATTGTGCCATAGAGAACATTTCATCAAAATGGCCTTCATATATTTTGAGGTGGTACGCTGGATGTTTTGAGAACTTTTTGGAGATCAGTTGATTCATTAAGTCCACAATCCCAGCAATTGTTTCATCTTTGCCACCATCCAGTTCCCTCACTATTGGGAAGAATAGCCAAGGTAGTAATTTTGGTCATGTTAAACGATGAAGGGTACCTTTCTACCTGCTGTTGTTCTTCCAGAACAACCAGGTTGTTCTAGCATTTTTCCATAAAGTAAAAACAATTGGGAGAGAAGATACCCTACATGGCCTCCTTGCTTTTGTTCCCATTATTTCACATTGCAGTGTGTGCTTCTCATGCTGTTGTTAGTGGTTCTGGTTCTATCTATGCTGATATTGAGCTCAAAGAATGGGCTCTGCATGTTCCTCTTGCAAATCTTCTTTTTGTGAAATATAGGTTGTTTCTGCATTTCAGTCAGCAGAACGCTCAGGACCAGAGCTGATGCAATAGCTGCAAGGCAAGTCCGTGGAGAAAATGGGAATTTGGAGCCAAAGCTGCAGACTTTGACGAAGTCACTACCCTACTACAAATCCATCCTTTCTGTTTGACAAACTTCTAAGAAAGTAAGTCACCTGTTCTTGCAAAGCTACTAAAATGATCTTTCTTAGCAAGCCTTTGTGCTATGGTATTATATTGGCCTCGACTCACGCTTTCTTTTGACAACAGAGAGGTATTGTCACTCCTGGCACTGGGAGTTGAGTATATTCGGGGGTAGGCTGAGACTTCCTTACGTGCCCCCGTGCATGCGATGCGTTGCTACTGGTAACTACTGGCCACCAGTGACCGTTAGTGGTCAGGTGTCACAGGCTTTCAGAATGTTTGGTCCGAGCACTCCAGGGCCTAGCAGTTTTTGTGGTTGGTGAGCGTGGGTGGTGCTCTCTTCGTCACTCTACTAATGGTCGGCTCTTTCCTTGGCCTCCACGGGTATGTCCTGCTGTCCTTGTAAATAGATGGATTCCTTGAAGTTGTGGTCCTTTGTAGCTTATTGCCCCACTGTTTAAGCTGACTTCTTTGGGATTGGGTAGTCATGGCTAGTTATGTCTGCCTGGCCTGCGAGGGTGTGGGAGAGGATGAACTTGGCAGGTGCTTCATATCTAAAGGATTTGGGCGCAATTGGTTTAATTTCTGCTGAGGTTGTAGCTGTGGGATTGCCGTTTGATGAGAGATCTTCATCCCGAGCATTTTTTCTATGTGGGCCTAGTGGGTTTCTGGGTTGTCTTCTGAACCAAAACGCTTACTCTACCTGTGACTTTCATTAGCTTTAACTTACCCCGCTCCGTTTTTAAATTCATATAGGAAGCTTGCTTCCCGAACCTGTTATTGAATTAAGTTCTGACCCCCACCCCCTTTTTTTTCTTGTTTGTTCGTTTTTTATGCTCACCAAAAAGCTGTAGCAAGTACTGGTATGATTTGTTTCCAAATCATAAAGCATAAAGTTCAGGTGATTTGAAAGGATAGTTTAAAACAATACACCAACCCTGATATCAGCCCCTGGTTTGTGTTAATGCACCTATTTTTTTATGTCTTAAAATGAATCTTGTCCTTCGATGCTTTTCCTTTCTGACTACTCATGGAAGAAAGTCATATGGAATGTAAAAAAATGTACTTAACTTTTAAGTATAAACTATGTTTTTCTATTAGTGCCATTGTCTCAACACTTATGACACTTCTGGATGGCATAGACAACAGAGGGGAGATTTTGGTAATCGGAGCCACCAACAGACCAGGTTCTATAGATCCTGCTTTACGGAGACCAGGACGCTTTGACAGAGAGATCCTCTTCAACTTGCAAAATAAAGAGGTGAGAACTTCAATTCAACGTTAATGCTAATGTGGCAAAGTCCAACTTTCTAGAAAAAAAAAAATTACAACGTGAATAAGAGTGCTATGTGGAGACACTGTGTCGTCCTGTGGAGGGCAAGTCTGGTACTGGATATATATGGTCAAGATGATACCATCAAGTAGTTAGTTCTAGAATCAAATCTTTGATTCCCAAAGTTTGCTTAATTAATTAATCCGCGTAGGCGCTTTCATCTTGACGTTGTGTTCTTGGTCTCAGTACTTCCTTTATGAATGGATAGGGGATGTGTTTGCATTTGATTGTTCCCCGGATCAAAGGTAGTAGTTTGAGTCATAATTATTTTCTTCTTTCTAGTAATTGTAGCAGCTTGAAACATAGTGCTAGAAGTGCTTTCTGCAAATTTACTGACTGAAAAGCAGATTTGATGAACTAATGAGACTTCCACAAAGCAAGTTTGCTCAATTTTTGAGAAATTTTTTGGGGAAGAAAAGATCTGTTTCTGGATAAATTTTTCATTACAGTATTTTACTCTGGGTCATTAGGTCTCGTATTTTGGAAGCTTATTGCAGAAGCTATAAATGCCTTTTCTTTCATTGCAGATTCCTAGAAAAAGTTCAGTGTAACAAATTAAGAAATACTGGATTTCCAGGTTGAAAACACAGAGTGTATATTACATAACTGTACAATACTGGAAAGTTTTGCAAATCAGAAAAGTGTATTACTATATGAGGGGTTTTGAGGCCCCTTCAGAAAGAAGGGGCCTTGTTTTTATAGCTATTCAGCAGCTACAGAATTTGTTCCTAATTTTCTTTATTCTAAGGGGGGGAAAAAATCACCAACAGAGTAGCGTACCTTATACATATACATCAATGGGACCTAAGACAGCTTTATAGAGACTTGTGCTGTCTCCTTAGATCTGTGGTGGGATGAACTCTAGGAAATAGCATTCAGTGTGTGCCCTCAAATGAAGAAAGGATTTTGGCACAGATTTAGAAGCTGTATTAATGCAAGAGAAAGAGGCACAGGCTATTCAGGAAAGTTAAGAAACCTCTTTTGTCTTTCAGGAAATTTAAATCCTATTTTACAAGCTGATATACTTGACAGTGATGACAACACATCCTTAATGTCTGGAGATGAACTACCAGGTAAAATGCCTGACAGACCAGAGGAAAAGTTCCTCTGTTTCAGCAGGCAAAGAAAGATGGGTCCCCATTATGTTTACATTGTCAGGACTGCTGAGTCTTTGTAAACAGTTTCAGCTGTTAAAAGTGTGAGGGGTGGCAGATAAAAAGGGGAACATCAAGTTTGTGTGTTGAAGGGGTGCTCGGTATTCTCAAGAAGAAAGTGTGAAGGGACTAAAGTTCTAATGAAGTGAGTTGCTCTAAATGATCAAAGTGAAAAGCCCAGGCTTCTCCTCCTAAGCCAAAGTGATCCGCAGACTACTAGAACATGTAGGCTTAATCCATGGCATTCTTTGAAAGACTCAAGACCACATAAATGTGCCGTCTGTCCTTTTACCTAAAAATAACCAACTTCCTGGGTTTGCGTTGCCACCTTTTGCCCTTCTGTTTTCCGGGACTGTTAAAATGAGTAGTGAACTCTGTAGCAGAAAGCAAACTGAGAAATGGCTTGTTAAAACACCTGGAGAAAAATTCAAAGTGTTTTTATTTGTTACCATTAAACCACCAAATTGTGTTATCTTTTGGTATTTTAATGTGGAAGTCACATAAGCCCACGGTTGGAAAGTTAGATTATGTTGTCACAGTCGGGTCAGTTATTTTTCTCACTTTCTGTTGCTGTGCTGTCCAGAAAATGTGCTGACCCTTTGAGCAAGGTTAACTCTCTAGCATCTTGGATTTAAGCCAGTAAAGGTACAACCTTAGTGTAGTGGGAAAAAAGCAAATGCTTCTTGGAAATGTATTTCCTAGTAGGAATTCAAGATTGCCAGGCTATTAATTTGCAATCTTGGTTTAGTAAAGAATAGGAAACATAAGGGAAGAAGATGAAACAATTAGAATGAGTATGAGAATAAATTAACTGGAAATCTTACATGTGTTTAATGTACTGCTGTCATTTAACCAATCCAGTTGTGCCCTGCTTTAGATATGGCCCATGTGGTTCAGTGCCCACATCCATTTTTTTTCTAGAAAAGCTGTTCTGCTCCTTTCTTGCTACCTTCTTCAGTAACGAGAGTGGTGTGTGCTGAGAGAGAAAGTTGCTGTGCTCTCCAATATCAGGTAGCAGACCAGGTGTCATCTGTGTATTTGGCTAGACAGTCCATGTGTACACTTGAGGAGTCATTACTTAGCCCAGCCAAATGAATAGCAGACATGGTAGAGATGGGCAGGATTTCTCAGGGGGAGGTATGGTACAAGATTGCAAGAAAATGGGCTTTAATAGTCTTTCTGATCACAGAACAGCTTATTACTTGCTGGAATATGGAGATTATTGGGGCGGGAGGGGGAAAGTATGTAGGAAAAGTACTTGGAACATCTGTGTGTCTATTCAGCACCTCATTTCTAAACTTGTTTTCTTATGACTCTTGTACTAGGAGTGCTTACTAGAAACTGACATCATGTGAGCCTCATCTGCTAATAACAGGAAAAGAGGGATATGGCCAGGTTTCTTATTTGGCACCCGCAGTGTTGCATGCTTGGGAGAAGTTTCCATTCACACCCTGAACCTATGCATTCTGTTTACAAACGTTGCACCGCCAGAAGAAATATGCGGAGACGTCTCTTTTTTCTTCTTATTCTCATAGGATTCGTTGACTGTATGTAAAGGATCAATTGAGTTGCAAGTAAGGTAAGCAAAATTCATTGGTAATGGAGGTGGCCTTGTTTTCATGTGCTGTTACGTTTGCACTGAACTACCACAGTCACGGATTCACCAATAACGTATAACCACCCTTACTCTAGTTGCGTTTAATGAGGACTATCACGGCTAGAAACAATGCAATCAAGTGCAATTTATTACAGCAACAGGTACACAGGGTCTTTGGATTGCTGGTGATAGTTGCTGTCTGCAAAAAGCAAGCTAGCATGCATGAAATACACAGGTGACACAGGTGCACAGCCTGGAAATTAAGATGCTAACAGGCACAAAGACTCTAGAGATTTCTAAGTTTCCGTGGAGACACACAGTATAACCAAGTGTTCAAATCTCACCCAAAGGCGTCTCAGTAGGGTGGGGGAAGAGAGGCTCAGCTCGTCGACTGATCCCAGGGGTCAGGAGGACCTCGGGATGGTGCATTCCCTCGGGATGGTCCTAACGATGATATCTTCCCTAATGATGATATCTTCCCTAACGGTGATATCTTCCCTGACATCCCCAATCTCTTGGGCCAATTTATATTATTTTCTATCTTTTCAGAGGAGCTTGAGTGGCTCTAGTCAAGCTTATCTTAGTTATGATTGGTGAAAAGTTCTTCTGTCTCCGTTTAAACTAATAGGCTCCGAGAAATTCAGAGCGCAAGCTCAGTGAAGGGTGGTCGCACCTTGGAGACGGATAGTTTTTGGGCTGGAGTGTGTGTTGGTATTATAATGATATTATAATGAGCAAAAAGTACACTAGGGTACAGCATTTGTCAAAACATGACAGGTCGCAGCAAAAAGTGCGGCATATCGGTCTTGGTGTGCACAAGAACAATCGAGTCCCCACCTGGTCATAGATCCTAGCCGTGGTGTCTCCACTCCACTCTACGCTCCGTGCTGTTCCTTAAAGCTAGCACACCAGGTTCCCCTAGTGCGATAGCATCTAAGGTTGTATTTGTAGAAAGAGATTGTTTTGCAGGTACAGGATACTTCATTGAGACTGTATTCTACATAAACCAGAAACCTGACTGAAGAAATTTGTGTCATTCCAGATTCTTACAAGCTTCAAATGGCTCCTACTGGACATTCCCGGGTAGAACGGCACCAGATGAGTGTTGAGACCACTGTAGAAGCTTCTACAGAGCCAGACAATTTAGTTATTGTGGAGCACTATGAGCTCAAAGTATGTCAAATTCCAACTTTTTTAAATACTCAAATAGCACATATTCTTGTGACCTGTACAATTACAAATTAAGTCAGTTGTTAAGCAATGCCAATTAAAACAATTAATTGGAAGGACATACAGATTGTGAAGTAATTCAACCTATAATGCACTGTGGCTCTTTAGTTTCCACACCTTGTGTAGACTTCTGTAGGCCACCGTTTGCTTTTGGTCAACTGTAGTTGAGGAGACAGATTCTTTGCCTAATTTTTAAGGTAAAAGGCCTTGTTGAATTTTAAAATACCTCACTGATGACATGCTAGTACTATTGGTTATGATTGTTGTTTTAACAATTTTATGATGGGTTTGAGGGCTTTTATTTGGGGATGTTTATTATGAGTTGTTGTTTTTCTGTTTGTTTGTTTGTTTTTTATGCTTTGATGTATTAGGAACCTGAAAAGGATCTTTATTTCTTTCAGAGATGATTTTAAACCTGAAGTTAGCAGGTTGACATAAACAGGGTAGCCGTGGATAAGTGATTACTTTTCTGAAATTGCTTCCAAATGCAGTATTAGAATTTCCCATCCATGCTATTGCAGTGTAATGAGGGTTTGCCAGTCTCTCATGGGAGGAAAGTGGTTATCCTAGGCTCCAGCGGGGGAAGTGGGTAAGACTGGCACTAGGTACATGAAGAAAAACATTCCTTTGCAGGAGCTGGAGAGGGCATAAGTAAGGACCATCTTGAGGGGAGAGCAGAATGAGGGAAATTAGAATGAGGAAATTAGAATTGAGGCAAATTGCTAGGAGTCCTGGAGGTTGGCCCAAAGCAGATAAGGGCTGCTGTTTATGTGCTGCATGAATCCTGTGTGGGGAGAATATGACCAGATAAGAATCCTCTTGGGTAAAAAGGCTTGTCAACACAATTTTTGTCAAATCCTTAAGCTGTGACCTAATTTGTAGAGGTGATACTAACTTTTCAAAGGTGTCTTGCTAAGGAAGCAGATTCCAGGTTTCTTTGTTGTTCATGTCTGCCACTAGATACGGAAAAGCCATAGAGGTTTTTCACAGAGTCAGCTAGGTAAACCTCAAGAAGTAGTTGGATTTTTGTTGTTGCTGTTTGCTCCTTTGGCCTAGAAGTTGATGAACTTCTTGATCAGTGTGCAGCCATCCATATGGTAGCAGTTAGATACAGTTTCACATGGGACCTCGACCCTTCTCAGATTTTCCTTTTCTGTTTACTGCAGCTGAAAGTGCTATGGGTGTTTTTTGTGTTTTATCTCCATGTTGTATAGAATGAAATTGAGGAGAATACTCCAGTTTTGTGCTAGCTGGTGTGAGGGAGGCAGAGTTCGATGATAAGATGATAAGCAGCAGTATTTCCAGGGGGCAGTAGTATTTCCCTTTGCCACAGCTGCTCTCTAAAGCTACATACTCACAGTCTCACCGTGATAATGAACAGCTGTGTCAGTGGAAGAAGGTGCTGCCACTAGCTTGTCACTGTTGCTGTGCCAGAGATGATCATCTCTGCATCTTTGGTAATACAAATGCCCGTATGGGAGATTGGTAATTGCTACAAGCAGTCTCTTTACTATTTATCCACCCCTGAATTGAAAGGTAGGATTGAGCTAACTAATCTAACTTTGCTTTGCGTGCTTGAGCAACCTGTTCTGCCGGCAGAGTTGTAGGCATGGTACAAGTTTGACTAATGGGTAAATAGGAATCACCTAAATGGGTAAAGGGAATCACCTAAGGATGCTTCCTTCTCCGGCTGGCACAGCTGTACCTACAAGATCTGTAGCCCAGCTTCAAAACGTGCTTTTTACAGCACGCTGCGCTGCTGCAACAACTTCTGTAGTGAAATGCAACAGTGGCTTTGCTGTGGCAACAACTATCCCACAAAGAGGATCGTGTCATTCCCTGCTGCTTTGGAAGCAGCTGACTTGCGATTGTGAGCACAGATGTGGTAGACTGGTAAGTAATAAAAGATTGTCTGAAGTGTAAGCCTTTCCTTTCTCTGAAGTATGAAGAATGAACTCATTTTCTCCACTGAAATCGCATGGGATATTTAATCTGTTCTCTGCAGTGTCACATTTTATTTAATAGTGTAAGAAAAGTAGGATGTCACTTGTATTGTTACTGTTTAACCTCTGGAAAAATAAAGAGCGTATTCAGTAGATCTCGTGCTCTTGTAAAGTGTTTTTTTTTTTTTCTTTTCCCATTGTTTTCTTCAGAAACTGTTGCACACTGTCATTGAGCTAACTAAGGGGTCTGACATATTTCACTTGGAGAAAGTATATGTAATGATTAAGCGATATATTTACGAACATTGGGAAGACTGTGACAAAACCGATTCAGTGGAGGTAATTTCTGTTTTGTCTTATAGCACTTTCTGTCACCGTTATTTCAGTATGTGTTCATTCTGGCTATCATGGTTGTTTAGCGTTGCTCTTTCCTGCTTAGTTGTCTGTGCACAGGCAAAAACAAAAGTCAGACTTTTTTGTTTCAGTCTGGAAGACGTCTATCCGTATTGCAAAAGCATTGCTATATTTGGCATAATTGTTGGCAGTTTCAGCAGGAAAAAGCTTGACCTTGAAGACAATGTGTTCACCCACACAGCCCTTCCAAAGCAGTTAACCTTGGTCTGTCAGTAGTTTTTCTTGAGCACCAGTTTGGGGGCGGGAGGGCTATGAAGGGAAGGTGCTTTTCTAAGTCTTTTGCTTCCTCTCTCTCCCTCTATAGCCAGTCAGGCATGGTAATACTTGGTAGTCGTTCAATCCTTGGAGAGAAACTGAAGTATATAACAAGAGTTTGAGACTTCTCTCTAGTCACACTCTAATCTCTATCTAATATGCTTGAACATCTGTAATTTGGGAGATTTCTGCCTGTGCCAGTTTTACATTGAGTCAAATTCTCTGGTCTCTTCCTGTGAAAGTTGCTTTCCGAGTTGTCAGAACTCAGCAGAAATCTGCATGAGGCATCCATGGTCCAAGTCAGGTGTTCCCAGTATACGTTGGATACCCAGTCTTCTGATTCAAGATCCTTGAACCCATTTGTCCTGGGGCTGCTTGTGCTTGAGAACAAATAAAAGTTGTTGTGCCTACCAGTCTGCCCTAAAAAGAGAGTGCCTCTTTTTTTAGGCACTGGTCATCTCGATCTCTTCTTCCACACCTGAGAAAGAGTTAGAACAGACACTCTGTTCCGCCTGTGAAAGAGAGAGGATTATTTGGGTTCAGGGAGGCCACTCCTGAAAAAAATGAGATCTTTTAGCTTGAGAAGGGCTTTATTTCTGTTATCTCAGGGCCTGTGAACTTTTGTAACTTAACTTTTAATACTTAGATTGAAAGTAATTAGCTTTCTTGGTTTTCTGTTTCTTCCTTGAGCTTTACCAAACAAATCTCTCCTATTCAGAGGGCACCGTACAAGTTAGTCAGGAGTGTGCTCTACTGTAGGAAGAGAGAGAACGTAACGGGTAATTATTCAAAGTCTAGAAATTAACTTCTTGAGCTTGTTGTGGCTTTTCGGGAACTGTTTCTAACTCTTCCTAATTGTTGTGAAACCACTGCTGATACAGGTCCATATAGTTTATATCCTACTCTCTATTTTGGATGCATGAGGATGCATCTGAAGCTAGAAGAGGTAATAGGTCATTGGTGGTAGCACAGTATTTGCTAAATATTACTAACTCTGTATTACAGAGCCTTTGTTTTTATAGTAATAGAAAGTGTTCTTAAGCTTTCATTTGTGCTTACTGCTAATTTGTCTTTGTTTTTGTTGTTAGGAGATTAAGAAAGGAATTGCAGTCTTCCAGTATTACAAGTAATGGGATCTTCAACATACTTGATTTCTACTCTCCAAGGCACCCAAGTTTCAAGGCAGTGAAAAATAAGAAAAAAAAACATCATCCCAGGGTACCCAAGCACATAACCAGAGAACACAAGTTCGCTGTTTGAGCACTCAAAGCTCATCCAAGTACTTTCCTAGAGCAGCCAAGCAACTTCCCGGGGCACTCAAGCATCTCCCCAGAGAAAGCGAGCAGCTTTATGGATCATACAAAGCACTCAGTGGAGCACTCGTGTCAGTCCAGTGCATCCCAGCCCCTCAGGGGAAAAGAAGGCACCACCCTGGAGCACCCAAGCACCTCTGGGTGAACACAGGCACCTCTTTGGGCACCTAAGCATATCTCCAGGAAAACCAAGCACCTCCTGATGTACTCAGGCACCTCCCCAGGGGTGCTTAGATTCTTGCTGACTCACCAAGCATCTCCCTGGAACACCCAAGGTCCACACTGGACAAACCAAGAATCGCTGTGGGGCCAACAAGCAACTCTGTGGATGAGAGAATCAGAGAAATGTGGAGCTGCTTGAGTTCCCTGGGAAATTCCTGCCTGCCTAAGTGAGATGATTGTGGCATACAGGGAATTGCTAGAGCCTGCAGCAACCAAGCACCTCCTCGGGGCACAAAAGCATTGCTCTTTGCTATCCCAGCATCTCCATAGGGCATACAAGAACATCCTTGGAGCTCCCAGGCGCCTCCCTATAGCCATTGAACACTTCCCAGGAGAAGACACACATCTCCCTGCAATGCCCAGGGATCTTCCTGGGTCACCCACAAACCTCCGTGGACTCCCAAAGCCCCTTGGCCTGGCACACCACATGTCTTTGGGGCACCCAGGCATCTCTTTAGAGCACCCAAGCTTATCCAAAGGGTAGACAACCATCTTCCTGGAGGAGCCAAAGACCTCCTTAGGTTAGCGTGGCATTTCCACAGGGCACCCCATCATCTTCCCAAGGGAAACAAGAACCTTTCTTGAGGCACCAAGCATCTCTGCACAACATTCAGAAATCTCACTGCAGCAATCAGCTATCTCCCCAGGCAACAGAAGCATCTCCATCAGGACATACAAGCACATTTGTGCAGAACCCAAACATCTCCCCAGAGCATCCATGCGTCTTCCTGGAACACTCAAGTAACTTTTTGAGATACCTAAGAATGTCACTGGGGGATCCTAAAATCTCCCGCAGTGTCCCCAGCATGTTTCTGGACCACCCAAGGAACATTCTAAGGCATTTTGCGTGTCCCTGAAAGCCCCAGGAATCTCCCTGGGCCACCCAAGCATTACTGCTGGGCACCCAAGTATGAGTATTTTCAGCAGTCCACAGAAGCAGAAAAGCATTTCCAAGGGCACACAGGAATCTTCTATGGGCACAGAAGGGCCTGGGGCACATAATCATCTCTCGGCAGCACCCAGGAATTTCCCTCCAGCAATGAAACACCTCTCTGGAGAAGCCATACATCGCCCTGGGTCAGCCAAACATCTCCCTGGGGAATCCAGGCACCTTCCTGGAGGACCCAAGGAGCTTCTTGGGGTATGCAAGCATTTCCCCATGGCCCCCAAGCACTGCAAGTGGCACCAAAGAACCTCCCTAGAGGCTGCCACCACCTGCCTCTGGGTCACAAGCTCCTCCCAGGAGGACTCTAATATCTCACAGGGACACCCAAGCATCTCCTGCATCTCACATACTCCAAGATACTCCTGCATCTGAGTGGAGAATCCAACCGTCTCCCCAAGGCTCCAAAACACCACCTGGGGCACACAGGTATCTCATTGGAGATGGGAAGCATCTCCCTTGGAACCCCAGAGCTTCTGCGGGGGGCAGGAGCCCCTCCCTGGGTCACTCAAGTATGTCAGCAGGGCACCCAAGCATATCCCCAGGGGACGTAAGCATTTTCCTGGTGGACCCATGCATCTCCTATTGGCACTCAAGCATCTCCCTGTGGATGCACTGAAAAATTTTTTCTCCCACACCACAAAAACATCTCCTTGGAGAAGTTAGGATTCTGCGTAGAGCACCAAATCATCTCCCTTGGGCACCCAAGTACATCCTTCAAGTATCTCCTGTTGCATCCCAGAACCTCTTTGCGTTACCCAAAAGCATCTCCCCTTAGAAAAGAAGCATCTCCTTGGAGGGAGGACCCAAGCACCTCCCTGGGAAAGAGCAGCATCAACTGTGGGCATCCAGCTGTGTAAAAGGGGCACCCAAGAACATCCTTGTAGCACCCAGGCATCTCCCTAAGGTAAACCAGCACGGGACAGCCAAACACCTTGCTGGAGAACGCAATCACCTCCCTTGAAGACCAAGGATCTCCCTGGTGTACCCAAGCATTTTCCTAGGGCATGCTGGCATCTCCTCAGGGCATCCAAGCACCTTGCAGGAGCACACCATCTTCTCATGGAGGCACCCAAGAACATGCCCAGAGTGCCCAAGCCTAGATTTGGGGCAAGGAGGCACAACACAGGGGCACCCCGGCATGTCTCTGGAGCATGCAAGCATCTCCTTTGTGCAATGTAGCATCTCCTCAAGGTACACAAGCACAACGTCCAAGGGCATCCAGGCATTTTCCTGGGGACCCGCAGCACTTCCCTGTGGTCCACAAACACCTCCCAGGGGGACACGAGTTTGTTTCCAGTGAACCAGTGCTTCTCATCTGAGGAAACACACATCTCCCCAAAGCACCCAAACATCGTTCTCTTTATTCCTGTCAATAACAAACTACAGCAGTGAGAATCGAAAGCAAACGAGAAACACCTTCCTCGCTTGCACACTCTTCTACCTCCTTCCCACAAGCAGCACAGGAGAATGGGGAAGGGGGGCCCGGGCCTCCTGCTCCACTGTGGGCTGCTCTGCACAGGCAGCAGCTCCACTCCAGAGTGTGCTTCTCTGGGGCTTCTCCACGGACTGCAGCCTCCTTCAGGACAGATCCACCTCCTCCTCCATGGGCTCCTCCGGCAGCGAGTCCTTTTTGGAGCCCTCTGGGGATGGTCCTCGCTTGCCTTGCAGCATCCCCTGGGCTCTTCTCACACAAGCTGCCCCTGCAGAACCCCCCTATCAAAACCTTGCCACATAAGACAAATACTGAAGGATACCAAGGGACTGGTCGTGTAGTTGCAGTTTTATTCAGAGAGATCTTCCCCAGGGAAGCTTTGCGGCTCCCTGGCTTTTCACGGCCAGCAGCGCAGTGCTTTTAGCCTAGCCCATCTTGATGCGGGTTGCTGCTGTACTTGACGTTGCAGGATCTCTATGGTCGCAGCTGCCAGGTTACGGACTGATGGATGGGTGTCACATTGCATTCGGAGGACTGCGACAGAAAGACACAGAGCAGAGATGAAACCTGTTGACCTACAGAGACCATCCAGCATCACTCTGGACCGTGCCAACCCCATCGTATACTTCTAGGGCCAGCAGGAACAGGTCCGGCTAGCACGTCCCTTTGCCCCTGCAGCATTTCCCTGGAGCAGGACAAGGCTGCAGACTGCATGGGCTCTGCCCCCTGTCACTTGGTCCCAGCACCCCCAGCACTGCCCTCACTCACAGGTGATGATCGCATGCAGGTCTTCTTTGTCTAGGTCCCTGGAGTGCATTGCAGCAAACGCTAGGAAAAGAGCACCAGTCAGATCCTGCTCCCCATCACAGCCCCTGGTATAGACAGGCGCTGCCCCCTGCCCCCAACCCCCCTGCAAGCACAGTGCCCAAGGAGGAACCTGAGCAAGGCACACACCAGGCCCACGTGCATGGGCAGGGGGCTGAGGGAGGCACAGGGCTCCTGGGGGTACAATCAGGGGCTTCAGGGCCCACAGGGCTGGGCCTTGCTGCCAGGGCAGGGCCCAGACAGGGAAGCAGGGCCTTGGCTTACCGATGAATTTGACAGCCTTCTGTCGCAAGTTGGCCTGAGCATCCTTCAGGTATTGCAGGCTCTGCTGCAGGTATCCTTCCACCCTGCTCTTCTTCTGCTTGAGCTGGAGAAAGCACAAGGGCACAGAGCTCACAGACCCTCCCCAGCCAGCTGGACGACTCCCTCCTGCCAGCACCCCCTTTCCCCTTTCCCCCAGGCCATCCGGAGCTCCCAGCCAGGAGCTCTGTGGGGCTGAGGTTTGGAAAGAGTTGGGAGACCCTTCTGTCCCGCTGCCAAGGCCCAGATGGGCTAGGGTCTCCTCCCGCATCCTGGGGGTGGGGAAGGCAGAGGGGCCTGCAGAAGAGCCCTTGGGGCTCTGTGCTGGAGGGAACGGAGCCACGATGCAGCAGCAGGCGGGGGACTCTGGGCTGGAGCAGCCTGGGCATGTCAGACAGGCTTGTCCATATGGGGCCTGGGGCTGTGTGGTTCTCCTTACCAAGTACTCCCAAATCTTAATGACGTCTTCGTTCTGAGCCAGCTGCTCAAGCTCTTTCCACTTCAGGAACTTTGCACAAGCAAGTAGGACTACTGCAGAGACCTGTGGAGAAGCAGAGGCAGGGAGATGGCACCGCACACACATACCTAAAGTGTCTGATTGCCTGCTGCCCTGGCCCCCCCATGCTCAGAATACCCTTCTGGTGTCAGCACACCCAGTGCCCTCGTCAATGGCCAGGTCTGAAATCTGTACCTTGGCCACACTCTCAGTCTCGTCACTCATCCGGAAAAGCAGTGGAATAATGGCCCTGTGCACGGTCTTCTTCATTTCTCCTTTTTTCCACCACAGCACAGACTCCATCAAGTCTTTGAAGAGGAGCATGGAGCATTCTCGCACCTCACTGGACACCTGTTAGGGAGGACAAAAGGAGGACTTCTCCAACTGCCAGCCTCCCCCTGTCCATGGGGAGCAAGGGCCGTAGGGTGGCTGATGTGAAGGGTGAAGCCTCGTGTTCGGAACAAAGGAGCTGGAGGCCCGCACAAGGCAAAGCAACAGGTTTCCTGCACGGGGTGCCTGTACCATGGAGTGTGCTACAAGCCAGCCCACTTTTACTAGTAGCTGCACCAGCTATGTCAAAGCAGAGCTCCCCTGGGAAAGGGCTGAGGAGGATATATGGCTGGCCTTCGGTAAGGCTTCTGGGGCACACTCTGTCTCCTCAGCTTCTGCCTTTCTGCCTCAGCACAGGGAACTTTTGGCTGTGCTGAGTTGTCTACCTGACAGCGAGAAGCCCTGCTGGACTGCAGAGCCCAGAAGACAGCCCACAAGAGTCCAGAGGAGCAGAGAGAGGAGAAGGCCCGGCGTGAGTGCTGCCCGCAGGCCTGGGCCGAAGGGCAGTGCCATTGCAGGGTGCCCGTCTGCGGGGCTCAGTCACCAACAGCAGTCTTACATCGTTAAACAGAGGCAGGAGTCTCCCAGCCAGTGCCAGAGCGATGGGGCTGGCCTCCTTCTTCTCCAGATGACGAATCACGTTTTTGAAGATAGTCAGGGCCTTCATGTTGATGTGCGTGTTTTCATACTGCAGAGCCTCCATGACTTCTGGCAGCAGGACCTGCACGTCCGTCACCTGTACAGAAAGACACCGTATGTTTTTAGTCAAGAGGTGGACAGCCACCCTGGCCAGGATGCTCTGGTTCCAGAGCACCAGCCTCCTGCTCACTTCCTGGCAGCTGCCATGGGAATCTCACCAGCAACCTTCCATCAGGCAACAGCCACGAATGTGGTGATTAAGTAGCTGGGAGAGCAGGGCATGGGGAAGGGAGGTGATGAGAGCAAGGGCTCCATTTCCCCCCCTGAGTCACCCGCTTTGCACATGTCCCCCAGGGAATCCATCTGGAAAGCTCCTGGGACGCTGCACAGGCAGCCACCAGGCCCCACCGCCACCATCACCCCACCTCCTGACTCCCAGCTAATGACAAGCCATGGTGTTGCCTCCTGTCCCAGCACCAGGCTGCCAACAGGGCTTTGTTTGGCAAAGTCCGACTCACCATCTGAGATGTCTCCGAGAGCATGACGAGGGCTCTGAGCACCAGCCAGAGGATCGGCAGGCTGCTAAGACTCAGAAGCGTCAGGAGCTTTTTTGGGTCACATAAATTCAATAGTACATGTTTAGTTGGATGCATCATCTGAAAAGAACACAGCCGTGAGAGAGGGGCCGAGCCTGCAGCATGCCCATCACCACGCAGCTCCTGGCTCCCCTGGCAGCTCAGGGCAGGGTGTGGGGGACATGCACCCAGGTGCCTGTCCAGATGCTCATCCTGGGGCAGCTGTGCCTGCAGAAGAAAACAGGGCCCCTCTGTGCCCTGTGCATGGCACCACGCGGCACCTTTTCTTTGCCTGCTCCTCCTGCCCTCTGGCTGTCCGCAGCCTCTTGCTGCCATGCCTCTGAGGAGCAACAGAGCAGCATGAACTGGCACAAAGCAGGCTACAGGTGCTACTTGTCCCCGGCCTCACAGCCTGCCCAGGCTGTGCAAAGACCATGGCTCTGTCCCAGCCTCAGCCATTGCTGTGATAGTACCCCTGGCCCTGCCACTGCTGCAGCTTTCCATTCTGAAGGGCAAGGTAGGGGGATGCCGGAGATGGAGAAAAGTGAGCACTGCCTGTAAAGGGGTAGGCTTCGTCTTTGTGCACAGGGACCCCGTATGGCTGATGTAGGGGGGCTGGTGCTGGCCCTAAGGGGCTGTGTCTATGAGTCCTGGAAGAGGCGACAGTTTGGGGAAGATGGGGCAGGGAGAGGACTGTGCCTCTCCTGGAGGAGCACACACAGCCCTGAAGAGGAGCAAGGTGTGTTCTCTGGTTACTCACAGCGAAGTTAAGAAGGCTGGTGTGCACAGGGTGGGCTTGCAGAGACGCGCACACCCGTTTGTCCTGGAGAACATTCTCTAGCTCCTGCAAGATCTTCTCTGAAGTCATTGGAAAGGAAAGCATCACCTTCCACATGTCCAGCGTAGTGCTGCAAGCCCAGAACACTGTGTTGGCAGGGCTGCCCTGGCCACAAAGCTGTGACCCAGACAAGCCCCGCAGGTCCCAGGCTATCCTGCAGCCCTGGCCCTGACCCGCTGTGTGCTTAGGGAGCTGTTGGGGTGGTACCTGTCAAGTGGCGGAAGGTTGGTCAGCACGCTTATGAGAGCTTCCCTGGGAAACTGGTTAGTCAGTGCCTTCAGTACTAAGAAGAAGCTCTGCCGGAGTAAAGATGTGCTGTCGCTCCTTTTCAGGTTTTCATGGAGGAATCTCAGAATCGTTTCCACCTGGAAGGGACACAGGAGAGAACGTGGCTGCCGCTGGACTGCAGCCAGTTGCCCAGCTGCCACTGGAACTGCTGCTGGGTATGAGAGGCAGGATGTGAGCAAGGGATGAAAGGGCTCAAGGGCAGGGCAATCCGCTGCTTACATCCATCAGCCAGGAGGCAGAGTCTCTCGCGGCCACTTCCAGCGTGAACTTGGCCCACTGATTCTTCTCGTCATCGATGCAGCAGTCTCTAATGGTCTCAAGTGTCCTGAGGACAATGGTTGTCCTCTGGGAAGACTGGAAGTATTTTCCAATTGGCTATGGAAGGAAAAAAAGGATGAAAGGGAGGAAGGGAGAAAGGAAGGGAGGGAACACGACATGACATGACAAGACATGACACAATAAGTCAGAGAGCAGCACCTGGGGAGGGAAGATCAGGGGGAAGGAGAAAGAAAGACCCTCCCTTCAGGGCAGAGCTGTGCTGACGGCCCCCACCTGTGCCAGCTTTGCCTTACAGGCACCCCTGAGCTGCAGGCTGCTCTGGAACATAGGGAAGGGCAGACAGCCTGGCTGGAGGGTGCCTGTGTCCTCACCTCGTGATGAAAACGGGTAGAAACGAAACCAATCAGCCTCCAGATCCTCTCCATGGCTCTCTCCTTTCCAACTTTGTTCTGAGAGCTCGTGAAGCATAGCAGCACCTGCAGGAAGCAAAGCTGCTGGTCTACTCTGGGAGCTGACAACTGCTCCAGCAGAAGCAGCACTGCTGAACTCCTGGCTGGAGTCACAATGTTCATTAGGGATTCCCAGAGCTGGAACAAAGCCCTCAGTGGGTCACTGAGCCATGGGGTCCCTTCACACAAATCCCAAGGCCAACCCTGTAGCCAGGCAAGTAGGCAGATGCCATGCCGGGGAAGGCCTAGCTCCTTCCCATTCCCGCCCCCAAAACAGTTCTCTGTCCCCTCTCCATGAAGGCTGACTTTTGGAGCAATGTCCTGGTTTCAGCTAGGATAGAGATAATTTTCCTCCTCCTAGCTGGTGTGGTGCTGTGTTTTGCATTTAGGGTGAGAATAACGTTGATAACACGCTGATGTTTTAATTGTCGCAGAGCAGTGCTTACACTAAGCCAAGGACTTCTCAGCTTCTCGCTCTGTCCTGCCAGCAGGCAGGCTGGGGGTGCAGCAGGAGCTGGGAGGGGACAGACCCAGGACAGCTGACCCAAAGTGGCCAAAGGGGTATTCCATCCCATCTGACGTTACACTGAACAATTATGGGGGGGGCTGGCTGGGGTGGGGGGAGCGGGTGCTCAGGGATAGGCTGGGCATTGGTCAGCAGGTGGTAAGCAATTGCATTGTGTATTATTAGTAGTACTATAATCATTATTATGATTATTTTCCCTTCTTTTCTGTCCTAATAAACTGGCTTTATCTCAACCCTCTGGCCAGGTTAAACCACTGCAGGCAGAAACGGCCTGGGTTTATGCGGTGCCACAGGGATATGTCTACTTGGAGGACAGGAGAACAGAGTTTTGGGGCTGGGCTCCTGTGCAGGATGGGCAGGTCCCAGGAGAACTCTACCCTATTCACAGCTGGGAAGGAAAACACAGGGGACAAGGAAAGCAGGGCGATAGCTCCAGATGCTGCCAGTGTGGTGCACAAGGACAGGGCTCAAATTCTCTCAAATTCACCACTGCTTTGGTGCAAGGAGAGCTCTGGGGGCAGAGGAGGCCCAGGAGTGCTGCGAGGAAGCTGTGCTGTGACACAGGAAGGACCTGTGGAGGGCAAGGGACGTTGACAGCAGCCAGGGGACAGCGGGGCCCTAGAAGAGCTTGGTGGACAGACCCTGGCTCCCCTGAGTGTGCTGGGCACAGGCCTGGCAGGCACTATGGTCTGTGTGCATGGCACAGGGGGCACTCTTCACTATTATATGTCACCTTGCTCTTGGGTGAGGAACAGCCACTGTGAAGCCTACACTGTGAAAACTACCAACCTGCAAGATACTGCACAAATTCACCGTGAAGCTGAAGGTGGGAGGGCTGATCAGCAACATCTGCAGCATGATGTCCATACTTTTCAGGGTCTGCAAGAAGGACAAATCTTTGTGTTGTCAGGCTTTCAGTGGTTCTTCACAGCTCCAAGAGAATGTGCTAAACTCCCCCTTGTACTGGGTTTACATAGCATGGTTTTGGGGGTCTGCAGGGGTGGCCTCTGTGAGTAGGAGGAGCAGGAGCAGTTGGTTTGGGGGCATCTGCTACCTATGGGAAACGCATGTTGGAATAGTTTGCTCCCGACAAATGGACCCCATGGTACGGAGCCATATTGGAGCAGTTTTTGAAGAGCTGCTACCTGTGGGACGCCCACACAGGATCACTTTGTGAAGGATGGCATCCCGTGGGAGGGACCCCACAACAGAGAAGGGGCAGAGAGGGACCGTGAAGGAGCAGTGGAGACAAAGCGTTATAGACTGACTGCAACCCCCATTCCCCGGCTCCTCTGGGGACGGACGGACGTAGAAGAGGGTGGATGGGGGAAGGCATTTCCAGTTTTTTTTTGAGTTACTGCTCTAGCTTGTTAGAAATAGGTAATACATTTTATTAATCTTCCTACTCTGAGCCTGTTTTGCCCTTGATGATAGTTGTTGAGGGATGTCCCTTTCCTTAGCCCAAGCCTTGAGCCCTTTCCATCGTATTTTCTCCACTTTTCCCTTTGTGGAGGGGAAATGAGAGAGCAGTTGTGGTGGAACTCAGATGTCCTGCAGGGTAAAACCACCACATTCCTTACTGCCAAGGAAGGACAGCTGCAGCTCTGCGCGCTGCCCGGTGGAGGCCTCAGGGCAGAAAAGGTGCTGTGTGCAGACCAGGCCTCAAGTGCTGGATACAGCCAGGCAGACGGAAAGGGTGAGAGGGATGTAATGGGGTGAAGCAAGGCTGAGACCCTGCCCAGCAAGGATCTTCAGTCATCTGTAAATACAGGCAAGCCAGGAGGTAGCTCAAAGAGATATGGGGGCTCCTGTAGCTCACCCAGCACGTACCGTATCGTAGAGGCGAATGTCCAGTTCCTCTTTCGGAGGAAGAAGGAACACGCTCTTGAAGGATGCAAGTAACAGAAACATCATTTCATCCTCCAGTACCACCTCCACTGTGCTGCAAAGAGAGGGACACTGGTGTTGGCAGCAGTGCCTCCATGACAAAGGGAGGTGGACACAGACCTCCCATAGGCAGAACTCCAAGGGAGGGATGGGGAGCCCTGCTGGGATCAGTGTCCTCCATGAGGCTGGCCGGGGCAAGAGGGTAGTCCTCACACCTCCCAGCAGAGAGCTTCAGTACTCCCTTTGTCCTCTGGACAAGCCCTGAGCAGGGGAGAGCAGAGGCCCTGCCTGGATGGTGAATGCCTCCTTGCCAGGGTCAGATCTGCCAGGACCATGCCCTAGGGATATGCCAGCTGAGCCAAGGACAGGGCACATACCTCAAGGCAGAGATAGCAAGCATGGCTTGCTGCCGCACCACTGTGCACAGCTTGTCCCTGGGCTCCTCGTCCAGCAGCACCTGCAGAGCAAAACCGGGATGGGACCTGGCAGCCGTTGATACCCAGCGCCAGCAGAGCCAGCACTGCTGGGCAGGACGAGAGGAGCCCTGGGGTCCCCAGCCCAGCACCGGCACCCAGAGTGCCCCCTGCGCCTTCCAACACTGAGGTCCCAGCAGCATCCACAATCTCACAGGGAGCAACTCAACGTCCATGCATTTTGTCTCCAGTCACCCCTGCCCAATGCCCAGAGAGCCTCGCCACCTTCCCCAGCCCGCCACACGTCCCCTCACCTGGATGTTCTCTGCCAGCATATTTCTGAAGCAGAAGATGTCCAGGCCCTCTAACAAGCCCTTCTCTTTTGCGGTTGTGCACACAGTGACGATGTTCCTCAGGAACTTTATCTTCTGCACATCATCCTGGCAGCCACAGAGATACCAAGAGGGAGTGTGAGGAGGGAGCCACAGCCAGCAGGACCGCAGCACTGTGGGGTGCGGAGCTGTGTGGGATGCCTGGAGGGCAGCAGCTCTGCCCAGCCAGCAGCCTTCCATCAGCCTGGCAGCAGAGCCGGGGCACGGCCAGGACATGCAGGCTCAGCCGCCATGGAAAGGGCTGCTCTTACCTTTTCTGGGTTTTTGACGAAGGCCTCGATGAAGTCCACAGCTTCCTCTTCCTCTTCGTACACAGGTAGCCAGCTAGCATCTAAGACAGAAGGAGAGCAAGGATTACTGTAGAGGGGCTTCAGGATGAAGCAAGGGAAGGGGGCACTGGCTTCAAGGAGGGGGCACGGCTGGCCCCAGCCCTGCGCACCCCAGTGTAGACTCACTCACCAGGCTGCTGCGACTCCACCTCGAAGGGCTCCAATACAGAGCTGCTCTCATCGGAGCTCTCACTCTCTTCCCAGGCCACCCTGGGGTGGCTTGGGGGTCTCTCCTCCATTGCGAGTGATGAGGGGTGAGGGTGAGGAGAGGGCCGGCTCGGGACGGCCACCGGCAGTGGGGAAAGACGTGGGCTGCACTTGGGGGCTCCTCGCCAGTCCCACTCGCTCCTGTCCTATCCCCTCGCTGTCCTGACGGACACTGGCGGGGCTGTTGTGCCAGCACCGGCTATTGCCAGGTAACAGCAGTGTGGGTCACAAAGGGTCCTCTTGTGATGTCATGCCCCCGGTTGGGTGATGCTGGCTCAGGGCCCTCCCTTGTTCTCAGCTCCTCTCAGGGCTGCTCTTGCATGCAGGCCCAGGAAATGGCTCCATAAATTTTCATATTGTCTTGCAGTTGATGCTATTTTTAGGAGCCAAGGAAAATGGGAGAATTTAATGCATGCTCAAGGGTTTTACATCTTACTGTGATCAAAAGACCCAAGCTGATTGCGGGCTGAGTGTTGATCATATCATGACATGCATTCAACCGAAATCTAAAGAGAGGACTGAGCTTCTTTATCTCCCCTAAATGAAAAGCGATGCAACTGATTCATGAATATTATTCTCCTTAGGGCCATTTAAAAAGAAAAAAAATCCGTATATTTCATTTGTAAAAATATTTGCAGTAAAGATCTGTGTACTTAAATAATTCTATTTCATGAGGACATAAACCTTTAGTTCTATAAAGAACCTTTAGTTCTTTAGTGTTATTTCATGTTGCTTACGTTCTAGAAGAGGTTAAATTTTAAATACCTGCTTTCTGAACCGAGTTATATAGCACATTACTTACTGTATGTGTTTCCTGTCGTGTTGTTTGTCACTTCTGGGGGTTGGTACATTTTCATTTTTTCCCCTATAGTTAAATTGTTTAGTTAATAATAATCTTTCCCTAATATTTTTTCCCTTTAATTAAATTATCCTTATCTCAACCCGTGAGTTGTTCCATACTTTACTTCTTCCCCTCCTCATCTAGGGACGGGAAGTGAGAGAGTGGTTGTGGTATTTAGCTGCCTAGCACAGTAAAACCACCACAGTCCATTTTGGCGCCTAATGTGGGGTTCAAAGGGTTGAGATAAAAGAACTGATTAAAACACTTACAACTAGCACACTTACTTGCTAGTCACCATGTTCAGTGTCATGTTAATATTGGCTCGTTTGATCATATGTCATGCAATCCGTGTCATGTTGTCCTTTCTCCTCTATATCCAATCTGAGAATGTGCTACAATCTGTGTTCATTTTTTATTTTTTTTAATTCACTGTGCTGCCAAGCACTGGCCTTGAGTTTTGTCTGGCATTCAGGCTCTGCACTGTTATCATTTGGGTCTCATGGAAACTATCTTTTAGAGAATATTCAGAACTACACTGCCTTCTTTTCCTCATCTGGATGTCAGTTTATGAATAATATCAGGAACGGTACCTCCTCCTTCTTTCACAGTGGGCTAATTACAACAGTTTTGGAGTATTCTGAATATCCATGTGTAACCCGTATATTGCTATTTCTGATTCTGAATAATGGGTTTCCTCTTCTCTCTAAGATTAGTCGATTGTTTAGGAAGCTTACCTGGGAATCTGTCTTGAAACAGTCTTGTGACGGGTGGCAACATGTGTGGGAGGATATAGGCAGGTACCTGTCATGAGTGGCTCCTCCAATAGTTTTGAACTTCTCCCCTGAACAAATGCAAAATCCTAAAAACCTGATGGAACGTTTGAGAGTCACATGTCCTGACCCTGATAATGCCGGAGAACGACAGCTTGCAGCATTGTCCTGGGTTTTGGCTTACTCCTATCAAACACCGTTTAACATCATCCAGCACCTTGAAGAGAGAGAGGAAGTCTCTGATTCTGATGACCAGATAACACATGCTGTGGCTGACCCAGAGGACCAACCATGGTATCAGTCGCCCCCATAGTCAAGTCAAAACAATAGAAACGGAAGTCAGCTTGTTTAGTAAGGGAAGAAGCCTCTCCTAAGAAGGAGGGAGAAGGGGAAAGGGCAGGCATCTCTAAAGCAGAGCCATCACAAAAACAGCAGGAAGATGGAAATCATAAAGGAAACAGAAACCACTTGATCCCTATCCCTGAGTGAGTTGTGAGAAATATGAAAGGATTATAGTCGACGCCCAGGTGAACACATCCTCACCTGGCTGCTTCGATGCTGGGGCCAATAGCCAACAATTAGAAGGCAATGAAGGCAAGCAGCTGGGATCAGTACATTGATGACATCCTCGTGTGGGGCAACACAGCAGAAGAAGTTTTTGAGAACAGGAAGAAAGTAATCCAAATTCTCCTGAAAGCTGGTTTTGCCATTAAAGAGAGTAAAGTCAAGGGACCTGCACAGGAAATCCAGTTCTTGGGGGTAAAATGGCAGGGTGGACGTCGCCATATTCCGATGGATGTGATCAATAAAATAACGGCAATGTCTCCACCAACTAGCAATAAAGAAACACAAGCTATCCTAGGCCTTGTGGGATTCTGGAGAATGCATGTTCCAGGCTATAGTCAGCTTGTGAGTCCTTTATATCGAGTGACTTGAAAGAGAAACTATTTTGCAGCAACAACAGGCCTTTGAACAAAACAAACAAGAAATAGCTCGTGCGGTAGCCCTTGGGCCTGTCTTTACCGGACCAGCTGTGCCAAACATACTTTACACTGCAGCTGCAGAGCATGGGCTCACCTGGAGCCTCTGGCAGAAAACCCCAGAAGAAACTCGACCTCTGGGTTTCTGGAGCTGGGGCGATCGAGGATCAGAAGCCAATTACACCCCAACTGAAAAAGATATATGGCATATGAGGGTGTTCGAGCTGCTTCAGAAGCTGTAGGTACAGAAGCACAGCTCCTGTTGGCACCACAGCTACCAGTGTTACATTTGATGTTCAAAGGGAAAATTCCCACTACACACCATGCAGCTGATGCTATGTGGAGTAAGTGAATAGCATTAATTACACAGCAGACTCGAATGAGAAAAGCTAATTGCCCGGGAATGAGTTGCCAGAAGACAGAAAGCAGGATGTCTTTTTACTGACAGATCCTGCCGTGTGGTAGGGAGCCATCGGAAATGGAAAGCTGCTGTGTGGAGTCCCACACGACAAGTTGTGGAGGCCATGGAAGGGGAAGGCGAGTCGAGTCAGTATGCAGAAGTAAAAGCCATACAACTAGCCCTAGAGATTGCTGAAAGAGAAAGATGGCCCGTACTATATCTCTACACTGACTCATGGATGGTGCAAATGCTCTGTGGAGGTGGCTGCAGCAATGGAAACAGAGCAACTGGCAGCACAGAGGTAAACCTATCTGGGCTGCTACCCTGTGGCAAGATATTGCTGCTGGGGTAGAAAACCTGTATGTATGTCATGTAGATGCCCACATGCCCAAAAGTCATGCTACTGAAGAACATCAGAACAATGAAGAAGTGGATCAAGCTTCAAAAATTGAAGTGGCTCAGGTGGACCTAGACTGGGAATGTAAGGGTGAACTGTTTGTAGCTCGATGGGCCCAGGAAACATCAGGACATCTGGGGAGGGATGCCACATACAGATGGGTTTGTGATCAAGGGGTGGACCTGACCACTGAGGTCATAACACAGGTTACCCATGAGTGTGAGACTTGTGCTGCAACCAAGAAAGCCGTGAAGGTAAAATCTCCCTGGAACAGGGGGAGGTGGCTAGGGTTTCAATATGGTGAGGCCTGGCAAATTGACTATATCAGACCACTCCCACAAACCCACCAAGGCAAACAGTACGTACTCACCATGATAGAAGCAACTACTGTGTGACTGGAAACATACCCCGTAAACCATGCCACAGCCTGAAACACTATCTTGGGCCTAGAAAGGCAAGTGCTGTGGTGTCATGGTAGACCAGAGAGAATTGAGCCTGACAATGGGAGTCATTTCCGAAACAATCTTGTCACCTCCTGGGCCAAGAGGCATGGTACTGAGTGGGTGTATCACATCCCTTATCACCCACAAGCCTCTGGGAAGGTTGAGAGGCACAATGGACTGTTAAAGACTATGTTAGGAGCATTGGGTACTGGGACATGGAAACAATGGGACATAAATCTACCAGAAGCCACTTGTAAGGAATATTTCAGCAATTTGTGTCAATAGAGGGCTTGAAAGGTACACCTTGAGTCTCTGATATCTGGGGGTGTTTCAAACTAACTGCTAACTATTGTGACTATTGTACGGGACACTACGCAAGTCTCTGATATCCGCCAAGAGATTAAGGAGAAAGGAAAAGCTGAAGGACGACTAAAAGACAAAGCTTGCAGGGGACGCTGCACAAGTCTCTGACATCCGGCCAAGACGGACAAAGGAGAAGGACAAGAAAAAAAGCCTGGGAGGAAGACTACAAGCCTTCAGCACAAGAGACCCCCAGAGGGTCCACTGGAGACTGATACGCATGCACCAGTGGGAGGGTTTGGATTCTGGGAACTAATTATACTAACCCTGTTTTTTTTAGAAGTAGTAATGAATATGTATTAGCCTAGAAACATAAAAAACAACCACCTGCTGTAATTTGTGAGTGTGTTGGAGGAGCCCAGATTCTCCTCACACCCAGCGCTGTTTCCTTGCCTTTTATTGACCCCATAAATAAATCTTATAAAGCTAAATTGACTCAGAATTTATAACAATTTGGTGACCCCAATGTGATCCTTTTGGGTCCCAAGGCTGTGAACAGCTAAGGGAGGTGCCCCCACCCTTGTTTCGTTGTGGCCCTTTGCAGGAAGCAGTAAGGAGCCCAGCAGGATTACGAACATAAGAAGCAAGTAAAGAACAAAGAGCTCTCCCCTCCTCTGGATTAAACCCGTAATTCTGCACGCGAAGATCCTGTTCTAAATCACTCAGTCCCAAAATAGGATTATAATCAAAGTTTACAATTTATTAAAAGAATAGAGGTAAGCAAACAGCGCTGGGTGCATCGGGAGTCTCTGCTCCACCTAGACGCACACCAGTTACATCAAGCAGCTGATTTTTATGCTCCTAGGCTGATACATATTCATTACTACTTCTAAAAAAAATGGGTTATTATAATTAGTTTCCAGAATCCAAACCCTCCAACTGGAGCATGCGTATCAGTCTCTGGTGGTCCCTCTGGGGGTCTCCGGGGGTCTTTCATGCTGAAGGCTCATAGTCTTCCTCTCAGTTTTTTTTTCTTGTCCTTCCCCTTTGTACTCCTTGGCAGCATGTCAAAAGCTTACACAGCGTTCCCTGCAAGTTTTGTCTTCTAGCTGTCCTTCAGCTTCTTTCTTCTCCTTAATCTCCTGGCCAGATATCAGGGGCTTGCATAGTGTCCCATTCAGAAGTCATAACAGTCACTAGTTGTTAGCAGTTGTTCTGAAACCCCCAGACATCAGAGACTTCAAAGAAAGAACATACAAACACAAATAGCTCTTTATTGACACTTCACGAATTGTTAAAACATTCCTCACAGGCCATTCACAGAGACACTCCAGTCACATCTATAGCAGTGCTAAATCAACCACAAAGAAGGCAAAAAGGCTGTAACTGTTAGGAATAAGAGTTCGGAATCAGTAACAAAAGCAAATAGGCTCATGGATTTGAGGAATATTTCTGAAGATTTGATAAATTGACTATAATGAGGGGGAGACTGGGACACGGGGAGGAAAGGGAAGAAACCACATCTGTGGAAGAACTACATTGCCAGTGCAGGACTCAGAGACAGACAGAACTGCTCTCTATTGACATGAATCAGATGAACATATCTCACAATCCGAATGAAGATTTATCGTTTTGTGAGTATGCCGTTCGGTTGGGTGGATTCAGTTGTGTGACTGTGTGTAAGGGTGTGATTGAGATGGAACTTAGTTCCGAAGCGAGTGCGGAGGCCTTCTAACCACAGTTCCAATATCCCGCAAGGGAGTCGGCCGGTGAAGGACTGAAGTGATTGTTCTAGGTATTTGTGGGTGGGATAACACTCACAAGACACCTTTACATACAGGCACAGGCATGAGTTTCAGAACTTTTTTTTTGTATAAAAAGAAGTTCCAGGAATGGGTCAGGGACAAAGCAGATCCTTAGACTCAGGAGGTTTGAGGAGGGGCCTCTGGTTTAAAAAGAGCGAAAAATTACCAGATACTCCGCTGGATAGTCCCTTAGGGCTGTTAAGATATTGGGATAGTTTTAGAAGCACTAAACATAAGGATAAGGCAAGAATGATTCATTTTGTATGGTTAAAAAGCCAAAAGAAACCTTAAGATCCCATGTACATGTATCTTAGTCGATATTTGGGTCCACAGAGGACTGGGTCTGTCAGGCATTGAACATTTATGTTAATAGTAGAATACCCATGGATCCAGAAGAGAACAAGTATGCTGCAGCCTAGTTGGGACTAACGGTATTGCCCACCACTCATATATTTAATTTAATTACAAAAAGGAGGATGAAGAAGATAAGGAGGGGAGGGACCCCCTAGATAATTTGCCTCCTCCATATGACCAACCTTAGAAAATATTTAAAGAAGATTAGGGGTGTCAGGGGCTATACCTTCTGGGGACCCAAACATCTACAGAGCCCTTGATAAAGTTATTAATAGGTCCCCACAAAGAAGTTTGATTTCTGGTAGATACGGGGGCTGAAAGATTGACTATTCAGAATATACCAAGGGGACTGAAAAAAGGGAAAAAGCAAATGTCTGTGGTAGGGACAAAAGGATGTCAATATTCCCTGTGTCAATATTAGAAAACGTCGAGGTGGAATCTGAGACCCATGTGGGTCTTAATGATCTCCTGCTTGTTCCAGAAGCAGAATATAACCTATTGGGAAGGGATTTGATTATCAAAATGGGCTTAAAGCTTATAGGGGAAAATGGGAAAGTCTGGTTATATGCATTAACAAAAGATGAGGGCGATATAGATCCCCGAGTATGGTATAAGGAAGGGGAACTGGGAAAGTTGGAAATGGAACCCCTAATGGTAGCAATAACAGAATCCCAGAAACCTATAAAACAGTATCCCAATCCATTAGAAGGAAGGAAGGGATTAAAACCAGTCATAGACCAGCTATTACAAGGACGGTCTTTAAAACGTATGTCCCACCATAATATGCCTATATTACCCGTAAAGAAAGCTGATGGGACATACCATTTGGTCCAAGATCTAAGAGCTGTGAATTGAAGAACAGTGACTAAATTCCCGGTAGCAGCAAATCCTTATACACTATTAAATCATTTGATACCATGTTGTGGTTTAACCCGGCCGGCAGCTGAACATCACACAGTCATTCACTCACCCTCCCCCCACCCTCTCTGGGATGAGGGAGAGAAATGGGAAAGTGAAGACTGTGAGTTGAGATAAAGACAGGTTATTAAGACAGAGAAAATAATAGTAATAACAATAATGATGATAATAGTACTACTACTAATGTGTACAAAACAAGTGATGCACAATGCAATTGCTCACCACTCGCTGACTGATGCCCAGCCTAACCCTGAGCAGTCCAGCCCACCCCAGCTAGTCACCCCTATATTTTGTTTAGCATGACGTCAGATGGTATGGAATACCCCTTTGGCTAGTTTGGGTCAGCTGTCCTGGGTCTGTCCCCTCCCAGCTCTTACTGCACCCCCAGCCTGCCTGTTGGCAAGACAGAGCATAAGGCTGAGATGTCCTTGGCTTGGTATAAGCACTGCTCTGCAACAATTAAAGCATCGGGGTGTTATCAACACTCTTCTCATCCCAAGCCAAAACACAGCATTCCACCAGCTACTAGGAAGAAAATTCTGTTCTAACTGAAACCAGGACACCACTCCTCTGTTGACGCAGCCCAGGATGCATTTGGCCTTTTGGCCTGCAAGTGCACGCTGCTGGTTCATGTCGAGCCTTTTGTCCACCAGAACTCCCAAGTCCTCCTCTGCAGGTCTGCTCTCAATGAGTGCTTCTCCTAGTCTGTCTTCATATCTGGGATTTCCCTGACCCAGGTACAGCACCTTGCACTTGGACTTGTTGAACCTCATCAGGTTCACGTGGGCCCACTTCTCCAGCCTGGAACTTCACCTGAAATGCAGAAGGAAAAAAGGACATTACACTTTCATACCAGTATCAGTTCTAAATACTTCCAATGAAAAGTTATACAGAAAAGTTATAAACATTATGTGGGGTGCTTTTTAACCCAAGTAACAAAGATCTTCCTTGTACTGTATCTTTCACTATAAATAGGCTAGGAGGAGGAAGAAATACGTCCACATTTTGCAGACTGACAACTTGGCTTACTGAGAAAAAGCATATTGCCTGTCTTAAAAACTGAAATTCAGATTCCTTTCTCTTTTCCTCTTCTGTCAACAGTGCAGCAGCAGATTTAAATACATCTAAATGAACAAGATCTACATACATCTTGCATTATCTAGTTGGTGTTCCTTTGTTTCTCTATTATTTATCCCTGTAGATTGATTGTTCACAGATCATGTTACACTAAATTTACTGTGCATTTATTAACTTTAAATTTATTAACTGTTTTGAGACTAGAAATACTTCTTGCCTTTAGTTTTCATTAGTTTAATTAGCTATCGATAGTTTAGCTGTTCATAAATGAAAGGAATGGCCTATGTGAAGTCTGAAAGTTTTCCCACAATTTTATACCTCTTTTTGCTTTATAGTCTTGGCCATATTGCCAAAGACTCATTAAGGTAGTGAAGCTTAATTCTTCCCCTCCTACAGACATGATTTCTTCAAAACAATGCTGCTGTGCATTCAGAAGAGATACTATGGGGCAAAAGCTCAGCCAGGTGTTTCAGATCTCTGGATAAGGTTTCCATCTTCCAGACTCTCAGCCATGAAAACAAAATCTTTTAACGGATTGATTTCATTTTACTAAAGATAATAATCAAAGCTTCAAGCAGCCTGGAAACCATGTTACCTTCTGAAGAAGAAAGAGGACATTCTGGTATTTCATAAGCCGTCGGTGCTTGAGGAGAACTTGAACTCATTTCCTTAGAACTGCTATGAGATGATCCCCTTACTGCAGCAGTAGCTTTAAAATAAATATCTGACTGAAATCACAAAGAACTCATCATTAGTACAGCAAAACTTTCTTAAACACTTGCTGAAGAAGAGCTTAAATGTTTGTCCACTATGTTCTATTGCCACTGTTGCTGTATTGCTGCTAAGTTAACTACAGCTGGCCACAGAAAGGCTATCTCACTGTAAATGGGGAGAACTTCTGTGATGTTCAGAAGAGCATTTGCCCTGTAAATAATCAAATACTTCAGCTCTGCATTACTGCAAGCAATAAAGGACAGTTAGATCAATTCTGATTCTCACTGTACTCACTACAAGCTAAGAACACACAAATTAACAGTTAATGCAAATCAGAAAATGTGTCAGTTTTGGTTTGGTTTGGGCTTCAGCAACTCTTTATGTGAATTAGGTCCCAACACCTCACAAATAGGCAAACATGCTTTTCTCGTGTCTTACCCTTGATGCTACAAGCTGAAGCTCAGGCACAACTGCTGTGTGGACTAAGTTTCCACTCACCACTAATCGGATCTCAATGGAATCAGTAGTGAAGGCAAGGATAGAAGGGAAAGCACAGACTGCAATGAAACAAAAATTATTTTGCAAGGAAGAATGATTAATGTAAATGTTTCTCAGATGCTCCCTGAAAACAATTCTTGACTATCTGACCTACTCTGGTATCTCCCTTTCCTATGACAAGATTTGTCTACTGTACTGTTGGACATTCAGATACAAGCCTGAAGAAAACTTCACTCTCCATGCCTCGCAGAATATAAACTGAATGGAAAATAAAAAACAGAAAAAAAGAGAAAGGAAAAAAAAAAAGTTTATCAGAGGAAAAACTTGGCCCCAAGGCTCCACTTATTAAAGATACCATATGCAGAATCTTAGCTGAAGTGGCATCATGAATGCAACACACTTAGAGAACCACAGAATCATCTAGGTTGGAAAAAACCTTCAAGTCCAACAATCAACCTGACCTACCAAGTTCCATCATTATGTCCCTTGGTGTTGCAGGAAGCATGGCTGAAAGCACGACAGACACCAGTAGAGTCAGATCATGCTCCATTTTATTGCCCGAATAGCCTAACTTTTATAGTGAACTTAACAGGGGCGGACAGTGTTTCACACAAGATTATTGGTCAAAAGCACTCAGACAAACAACTACAAGAAAACAACCCCGCCTGCAAGAAAACAACCCCTCTTGTGATTAGCAGTCACGTAGACCTTGTCCTTGAAGCCAGAGGCTGGTAACAATATTTTTCTAAATTCCTCAATTGGGCGATGTGGGAACACTGTCATGGGAACTTCTCATAGTTGCCCTGGTAGCTTGGTTTGCTCAGCTGCAGCAAGCCATGGGATTTTTGCTGTTTCAAAAAATCCTTCAACACCTTGGTGTTATGTCAACACCTCTCCAGGGATAGGGATTCCACCACTTCCCTGGGCAGTCCATTCTAACGGTTAACCACCCTCTCCATGAAGAAATTCTTATTTATAGGAATTTATTAACCCATATTTATTAAATTTTATTATATTAAAAATAGATTTATGTATTGTAAATTATTTTTAATTTGATATTTATTCTTATATATTCCTAGCACACATGCTGCAATTCCACCAACAGCCAAGTGCAAGCCTAAACAGTAATGAAAAAAGGGTAAAAGAGGTATGTTCTTACCAACAGCATAAGGAACTTGATTCCAGCTAAAGTGAAAGTCGTAAGCCGATGACTGGACGAGTGGAGAACCTCCATTAAAAGGATACACCTTTCTATATTGGCAAACATCTGTAACAAAAAAAGGAAAAAAAGAAACCTCCAATATCTTACAGCACAAATGACAAACACCAACATTATAGGTAGATTTTACAGAAGTGTGGATAATACACAGATAAATATCAAACATTTATGTAGAAGACCCTCTATATCGAAACAGACCATAAGGGAAACGTGCTTCCTTTGTGAATACATTTACAAGATAAAAATAGTAGAGCTACATTTTAATACCTTGTCAGATTTCACAACGTAAGTATTGTTCTGTTTCAGCAACCATCAGCTCCTTACTTTGTCTATGGATGGAGGAATAGTTAAGAACATTTCTGAAAGTGATGTAAGCAGAGCTGTACCCCTCTGACTGTAAGAACTACCCTTCAAGCAGCCACATACTAGCACAGTTTGTGTTCTTTGAGGATTGTAATACACATGGCATACTACAGATACCAAGATTTCATTAATCATATAACTTGTGAATCTACTACTTCTCTATTTTTAGGTAAAATCTCTTTTTTCTTTTTTTTTTTTTCTGTAATTGCTGTCCTTAAACTTAAACTAACTTTATATCCACAAGTGTAAAAAAAAGGTCTTGTTTGAAATCCAAACTTAGAACACTGTCAAATCATGTGTTTTCATACTTGTTCCATGATGATACTTTCATAATTGTAAAACTGTCACAAGACCATAAGAGGTTTCCCTGTGACAGGGCCCTACAAATAGGGATTCAAGTTGCTGCAACCCTGTGCAACAGGCTTTAAGACCTTAGGATCAACCAACTTTGTTAGCTTTGGCTCTGTGACGAGCCTACTAGAGTAGGACTGATTCTGCACAGAAGTACAGGTTTGGGAATTCACACTGCTCTGTCTCAGACCTTTTAGTTCTGAAGCAGTACTGAGTGAACCAGAACTAGGTAGGATTTGTTAAACTACCGAAACCAATGAGGCCTCACAGAGCATACAAAGATACACTTTAGAGACTTTTTCCCTGTGGTACCAATCTAACGGCCAATGCTAGAATACGTAGATGTATTGATCCTGTTTCCATCAATGCTCTCTTTAGAAAGGCAAATAGGACATGCCATCTGAAACAGAAAGTTGTGCTTTGTCCTTCAGCATCACTTCATAAAGAACGTTTCATACTTGTAACTTTGATTTTCCTGAGGACTGAAAGCAAAACTACATGCGTACAGCACAGAAGAGCATATCCATATGAAATCCAAGGCCGTTTTATAAAAAGAGATTAAGAGAATTACAATTTTAAAATGTGCCAGCACAAAGAAGTGTGCAGAAGGAAAGAAAGCACAGTGACAGAATGGGAAAGCAGAAAGAAGAAAAGGGGTGGAATACTAATTTGTACATGTCCTAGAAACACCCAGTGTGAGACTAGGCAAACAATAAGATAAAGTTGAAGAAATAGGACTTTTGTGAGTAAGATGGTAATGTCTGTCCAATTACACACACCACAATAAAACAGTACTTCCATTTCTAGTCCTTCTAATATGCACTTAAATTGAAAAAAAAAAAGTATTTCGAAATACTTTCCATGAAACACTGAAACTTTAAAATACAGATCTAAACTCCAATGAAGAAAGAATTACATGTTGAGATATTATCATTTCCAGTCTTCCCTAACTACTTACAGTTATAACATAATAGTAGGCCAGCTTCACCATCTTCATATACATCAATAGCTGCAACAAAATTTACCTGCAATGATAATAGGAAAGGGTAATGATCAGGCAGATAGGATACTGATGTTACTATGACCAGGTTTTGACTAAGAAGCAATCAAATCAGTTGGTGCACAATTACAGATAAAAGAAAAAAAAAAAAAACTATTTCTTTTTTGTGATTCATTTTCAGGATGCCGATAGGATGGAAATCAATTTCTTTTGTATTCAATGCTGTATTTCAGTAATGCCTATTCAATTTTGTACCTTCAGTATAAATACATACCTACAGTATAAAATGATACAAACATACCTAATGTACTTGACAATATAAATTTTGGGAAACTGAGTTATTCCAGGGTAGCTTTGAATTAACATGCTATGCTAAAAATAGCAATTCTTTCCAAAAAGTGAAATCTAAAAAGCTCGACTGAAAATCATGACTGGCAGAAAGATCAAAAGTGCCAATTACTGGATCAAAACCACTAACAGGTACATTGATTGATGTGGATGTACTTCAAGAATTACTGAATAAGCTGAATTTAGAAACTGAGAACCACTGCTGGATAAACTAAAATGGTTTTTGCATAGCATAGGCTACTTATATTCTCATACTTTAATCCTGTATTTGTCTTTTACAGTTAAATTAAAAGAAAAGCAAGACACCCATAAGTAGTAGTATATACATTCAGAAAAGGAGACCTCCCTCATGAAATACTTATGACTGGATTAGACAAATGTCTCCTAGACCACACTATTTGCTACTTGGGCAGGGCTGGAGATTGACTTCATGAACTTCATGGCTTTCCTTTGTGCAATAAAGTAGGTGTTCTCTTTATTTAAGACAAATATAAGGCAAGAACTGTTAAACAGACCTGGAAGCTTATATATATCTATACAAAACACATTTTGACCCATCCTTTGTAGCAACTGAAAGACATTTCTGCTTTGTGACCTGTGGAAATAATTTGGTAACCAATTTCAACAACACAAAAATCACTGGCACAGATCTAATTAACTTCCTGCTTTGTCTGTGTTCTCAAAGGAAATAAGGGTTACTGGGGAAGAGAACAGAGGGGGACGATTCTTGACTGTCCACATTCTTTAATTGTATTTCCTTCTTAATCCAGATTAAAATAGATTCCCATTGCTGTGGAGAATCTTAACACTGTATTGCCAATGCTAGGAGTACCAACCCTCTTCATCATCAAATCTGAATAAAAACACAGATGATTTAAAAAAAAATCAACAAGAAGCATCAAATCAAAAGAGATGTCCCTTATACCATTATGAGCAGAGAAGTCAACAGAACACAAGAGTAACCCTGTAAAAGGTTCTTCTTTTTTTTTTTTTAAATTACGCTTAAAGCTATACATTCACATCCATATTAAGAAATTATTGAAATTATTTGATTTTCAAAATGCTGAAGATCATTATCTTCCCAGCAACAGGAAACATCTGAACCCTTTTCCAAAAATCAGGATGTTTACTTAAATCCCAACCTTATGTCCCAGTTAGTAAGATACAGTTAATGTATTACTTGGCTGGGCAGCAGTTTAGAACTAAAAGATATACACAAATATTTCAGTTTTAGTACATGCAAATAGGCAAATCTGAATGAGATAATGGTGGCCAAAACCTGAAATTATTTTGCTGCAACCTCCTAAAGAATAAAACACTGAGACCATGAAGAAAAGACAAAAATCAAAATATTGACTAAGGAAGGAGAAAAAATGGCTTTGCATTTATACTGACAACAATATTCCAGAGCTTGAAACACAGGCTCTTTCCTAATATGTCATACCTTGTAACTACCTCTCTTAGGAGTGATTATTATCACACATTCCAAAAGGAAAAAATGCCTCAGAGTACTCTAAAGGAGAAGTTAAAAAAGTGAAAAGTAAAGGAGAAGAGAGGATCTCCGTAAATGCTGCTCCCAGGAGGTCAGCACAGCATGGACCAATTCTGCAAGAAAATAGTTTAAATGCTAGAAATTTACTTTGTTTGCTTCAACATGATGCAGACTATAGGACTCCCCAATACTTTCATTAACTAAATCAAACTGATGCCGATACGCCGCACAGATCATATCGTCACTGTCTCCAGAAGGTCCATCCACCAGTGTCGTAACCACTGGAGGGTCAGAAAGGCATATTTCCTATGAGATAAATAATAGTATTATTCTCTTTTTCAGGCTCTTAGTGTGAATATTGCATTACTCCATGAATTTACAAGGGTGTAATCTAAGCAGAGAAGCATGATACAGAACAAGATGACAATTTAAGAAGTCTGAAATATTTCTTTGGCATATCAATGATGGATCTCCATTGTATTGCTTTTCACTTACATCTGTCTGGAGGTTCCAGATGATAAAATGCATGCTCTTTGCCTTTTTCCTCCACTAGCTGAGTGCTGCCCAGTCTGTAAAAGTGATTAGTGATTAGATTACACATACCCAGATGTACTGGAACTCATCTACTGGAGATTCAGGTAATGACGGCAGAGAGCTGCTGGTTAAACTGTTGCATGGATTGTATTTCTTTATGATGAGAAGTAGTTTGTTCCGAATAGCCACAACAATCCTCAGTTCACTGCCATGGTGAGTATTAATGGCATACAAATGGCAGCCTAAGAAAAAAAAAAAAATTTAGGTTGTAAGTATTTGGGGTAAAGACTGTTTTTTTTTATTTTTTAATTTTTGTTCTGTATTTGTATGATGGTTAGTACAATGGGTATCTGATACCTGAGCACCACACAATTACAAACATCCCAACAGGATAATATTAAATTCTAGAAAAAGACAAAAGGCAGTAAGTCTTTTGAAAACTATTTTCCCCCTTACTCCTTTTGCAAGTAAAAGAGTAAATATATGTTTTTTTCTTTACTATTCTGTAGTTTCCAGCTTTCCAAGGAAGCTTGATGCTGAATATCGGAAAATGTTTACATCTACTAAAATAATCTGCAATACCCAAAATATTCTAAGCATTACTAATTAAAAAAGATTTGCCATTGTTCTTCTACCTCACAGTGACCTTTATTTCAGTCTTACATCCATGCGTAATTTTTCTTATACCCCTCAATCCCGAAAGCAACATATCTGTTTTTCACCAGAGCTTTTCATCAGCAGTGATTGCCAAGTAACATGGTATTTTTTTACCAAGTTCTCAAATGATAGGCTGGACCGTACCCTATGTTATTTTCACACATAAGCTTAAAGTTTGAATTAACTGTCCAGAGATAAAACTAAAGGTGAATACCTACAACAGCCTCAAGGGAGCTAATAAACCCTGGCAACTACTGGCACAATACCACAGTGGACACTTTTCATACAAGATAATAAAGCTACCTTTTGTTCTCTCCAATTTATTTTCTCTGCAGTCATATTTGCTTCTTATCATCTGCTTTGTTTCTATATCTTTTTGGACAACACTCAATCTGAAGACAAGGAGACGAGAGTCTTTTCCTGAAGATGGAGAAAGTCAGGAAACAGCAAATTAGAAAAAGACAGCGGTGGTTTGAAATTAATACTTCCAAAGAGATGAATCACCTAACAGACAGCATTGCCATAAAAGCAAAGTTAAACAATTTTGCTTCTCTGAGTGTAAGCAGCAATGTGACAGGAAGACTGCTTGTGAACTCTATCTAGACTCTACAGTTCCAGTAAGCAACCCTTTCAGTTCACTAGCAGAGTTTCCCATCAGATGGTGCTGCGGCAATAAATAATAGGAGCCTCAAAACAGTGAAACCTACACTGCTAGAAGACGGTGAAAATACGACAGATACAAACTAAAGGCAAGGGAAGAAGGGTTAACTTTAAATTCTGGAACCATCCAGCCTAGCAGCTGATACCTGGATCCTTAACAGAGTCTGAAAACCTTTTGGATGCGGACTGGTTTTGCTTATCAGTTCTTCAAAGTTAGGCAAGTTAGGTTCAAGGCATATTCCAACTGCAAAAATAGCACAGCATCCACCACCACGGCTAAATGTTTTTTTCCACAAAGATAGACATGCGTGGAATACACAACTCCGAAATTTAAAATAAATAAATAAATAAATGACACACTACTATTTGCAGTTGGAAATAAGCTATTGTTAAGAGTAGTTTCTTAACTAAAAGCCAAGTTTCTTAAAATGCAAGTAAAACAAGATTTTCTGACAAAAGAATACTCTCTTACTAGTCTAGCTGGTATAGCTGGAAACATAAGCATGCTTTCTTAATATACATGTATAGTCAGCGTGGATCCAACCGTAAATACAAAAGCAAGATCACATGTGCTGCCTTCAATTCTGATAATAGATAAACATGAATCAGGGCAGCTTCTGGAACCTTTATGACCTTCTTTTCCCATAGAAAGTGTAAGAGAAAAGAAGATGCAATGTTTCCTTAAGTCCACCACAACTTGAAACACTGATCAACCAGCAAATTCTTACTGTCAACACTGATAAAAGGAAAATGAAATATATGCAATCTCTCTCTTTTCAAGAACTTACATACAAGAATGCGTGCTTCCATGAATGAGTTCATGGAGGAAGAATGGCAAGCAAAATTCACCCTTTTGAAAGGAAGGCTAGAAAGCATAAGCTAAATCAAATGTTCAAGAACAGCGTTACTACTCATTAATTCAGCTCTGCCTCTTTGTCAGGTGTGTCCTATAGGATGCATCCTAGAGATTGCACTCCTCAATGCGTTCCTCTTTCAGGATACTAGTTGTTTTGCAAATGTCCCAAATAACCCCACTGCGGTGTTACATCTGTGGCTGCTCATGAAACTGACTATCAGCCAAGCTTTTCTTTGGTGTCGTTTTTTTTAAGAGAGTTTTTCTTCACCTCCTACAGACTTGATTATTCCAAGTGAAGGAGCTCTTCCTCCTTCCCCCTCACCGTGTCTAGGTGTTTCACAAAATAAGTTGTAGCAAAAAAATAAACAAATATGTTTGGAGGACAAAGTGGATCCACTTCTATAACTCATCTCTCATTACTAAGACAAATTTAATCAACATTAGAAAAGAGAGCACTGCTACCAAAGCAATTTCTGCATCTGTCATTAATACCAGATGTATTGTTGGTGCCTGAAATACCCCCTTCTTTTGGTATGCTGACCTGAAAAATCTCAGTGATAGCATTATCTTCAGTTCTAGTTTCACTGTTAACATTTCCTCTCTCTCAGAAATGCAGAGGGTAGTAGGAAGCAGTAGAAACAGGATTTTCTTCTGAAATGAGCTACCTTAAAGTGATCTCAAACCTGGTTGTTAGAACTGAGTGCTGGATAATACCACATTCTATGGAAACATTTTCATAACACAAACATCAGTCTTTCTGCTTGAGTCTTAAAATACCAGTTCTACATCGATGCACTTGAAGTCCATCAGAAGGACGCATTTAAAGTACATACAAAGTTAACCTTTTAATATATTATTGTATCCTAAAAACCCATAGAGTCTTTAATACCAATTTGTACACCCAATATAAGATTGCTTTTACCCATCTAACATTTAACTAGACTAAGGCATAGTCTGAAAATAAAGGGCAATGAGAACTTCCGCTCCAGATCTCAGTTTCACTATGGTATACAAATACAAAACAAAAGGCAAGGATACTAGCAAGAACAAAAGTCCTTTCTCTCCTCTAAATGATTCAGAAAGCACCCACAGCAGCATTCAAAAATCTCTTCAACTTTTTACACAAAAACTCTTTATCAAAATATGCTTGAAGCATCATGAATTGATGCCAGTAATGCCTAATCCTGTTACCTCAAAATGGCTTGTAACATCTCTCTCTTCAGGTTTAACCAATCATCACAGCGTTTTGACTATTAAATGCAATTATCTATTCTAGAAGTTTCATAAACTAAGCTTCAGATACAACTACCCTTTTCAGATCTTCAAAAATGTCACCCACCCGCCAGGTGTCTTCAGAGATGACTGCAAATGCCTCTCAGGTAATCTCAGCTGGTTCTGCAAGGGTTCCAGGATGAATTTCATCAGGTCCAGCCAAAATGGGCAACTCCCAATGATATGAAAGGAACCACATTTTACCCTTAGCTTGGGTAAATGTCACTTCAGCTAATATTGAGCAAACAGACATAATGTGGTAAAGAACAATAAAACAACCAGATTTCTAATTATTTTATCTGTGTTACACATACAAATCCTGTTCTTGCACTGTCCGTATTCACTTCACAGACTTTTGGGTAAAAAGTACCTAATTGAAAAAGTGCATATTTTAGGGACATTTAATCCTTTTGAAATGAGGGTAAAAAAAAAAAAAAAAAGTTGTTTGGACAGATGTTTTTTTTTTTTTTTTTTTTTTTTTTAATACCAGAATATTCAAGAGAATATAATCTATAGCACTAGAATGTGGTTACACATCACAGAACAAAAACCAGTAACACATTTGGTAGAACAGTGACAGCATAAGTAATTTCCTCCACGTTTTTGTACAACTGAACAAACACATTATTCAGCTAGGGAGATTTCCAGAGTGTTGAGTTCTAAGAGTAGCTGGAGACCATCTATATACTGGTGGATGACAAATCTGACATGCACCAGTAATATCTACCTTCAGCCCAGAAAGTTAATCATATCCTGTGCTGCACAAAAAGAAGTGTGGCCTAGAAGGTCGAGGGAAGTGATACTCCCCCACTCCACACTGCCCCTGTAAGATACAACCTGGAGTACTGGGTTCAGCTCAGGTGCCCCCAGCACAAGGACACGGACCTGTTAAAGTGGATCCAGAGAAGGGTCACAAAAATTATAAGAGGGCTGGAACACCTACAAGAAAGGCTGAGAAAGCTGTGTTCTTTTAACCTGGATAAAAGAAGGCTCTGAGGAAACGTTATTGTGGCCTTTCAATACTTAAAGGAGGCTTATAAGAAAGAGAGAGAGAGAGATTTTACAAGGGCACGTAGTGACAGCACAAGGCGTAATAGTTTCAAACAGAAAGACGGTAGATTTAGCAAAGAATTTATTCCTTATATCTAATCTATGAGAGTGGTGAGGCACTGGAACAGGTTGCCCAGAGAAGATGTGGATGTCCCATCTCCTGAAGTGTTCAAGGTCAGGCTGGATGAGGCTTTGGGCAACCTCATCTACTGAAAGATGTACCTGACCATGGCAGGGAGGTCGGACTAAAAGGTCTTGAAAAGTTGTTTCCAACCAAAACCATTTGATGATTCAATATGGCCAGTTTCAGGTTTGCTCTGAAGCATGATTCTAAGCATCTAGAGATTTTTTTCTACACCTTTTAGAAAAACAAGCAAACAACAAACAGTACTTGTTGTATGCATTCTCTTATTCTAAATGAGGCATCTAATGCACTTGCCACTGATAAAAACATGATTACCTCAAGACACTTACAAACCCTAAAGCCATAGGGCATGTATGTAAGCAGCCCAGGGGAAATCAGCAAAGGGAAAGCAGTGGAAAGATCTGAAAAGGAGAACAATAAACTCAGAGCTCAAAAACCTAATTACCATAATTAAGAATAGCTATGTGATGTGACAAAAGGTGATTATATAAATCTAGTGCTGTGGGAATTAAAATTCTACAGCATGCTTCCAAGTTAAAAAACAAAAACAACTCTTAAAGAAAAGCACCTAGGGCATTCCCTTCTACTGGTATGTCTGCCAAATAAACAGTTAAACAGACATTCAAATAAGAACCAAATAACAAGGACCTCTCCTACCTTCGTCTATTCGGGCAATCAAAAGATCCACAGCTTCCAACACATGCATCTGCTTTATTTGGAGAGTTTTATCAAATACTTGAACTGATGGCTGACCATCTGAAAAAGAAAACACACATATTTCTTTAAAATTCTGCTAAAATTTGGTAGTCAATGGTTCTAACTATTTCTTTCTAATAAAATAAGTCTTGTTTTTTCTCACGAAAATGAAACATTCTGCACAAAGCTCGTATGTATGCTGCAGCATCATAACCAGTACTTCCTTATAGGAGTGCTTTATCATTGCCATGGATGAAATTATGCAACTGAAGCCTGAAAGGGACCTTTCTTTCGAAAGTCTGAAAATTTTCACTGATAACTAACTTCATTCCCTTAGTACTAATGGCCTTATGTGGCACACAGAAGATAAGAGGTCAAACTAGTAAAAGCACTGCTATGGAAGAAAGAGGCTTTCATCACCACATAAGCCTTGTGCTTCATGTTCATTAGTATCATCAAGGGCTAAAAAATCCAGACGCTCCTTGAGTTTGGGTTTGACTTCATAAATCTTTTCAGATGGCCAAGATAACAGCATCTGAAATAACAAAACATTCAGAAATCTGCACAAAAATTGGCTCCAAATAAGAATTCTGATGCAGAGAAAAAATCTGCAGCTAGATTACATAAACGTAATAGATTCACTTGGATTGGTACTCTCCTTGCAGGTGAGGACTTACCAATTACCTAAACAGAGCTTATGAACATTTATTTTGAAGAAAATGGTCAGATACAAAAATAATTGACACAAGAACACAGCATCATTTACTAACCATCAATTAACAAGATGCCAGCGTCTGTAGAAACCAGCAAGGACTGGCCCCAGGAATCTGCACAGACAACTTCATGAGGAAAATTACTGCAGAAAGATTGGGACTCCCAAGGCTATGATGTAACATAAGGGATACGTATTAATTATGCTAAGAAATACTGACCATATAGACACGAATGAGATAAGACAGTGACATGTAAGAACACGTAAATACTTTTGGCAGGGTACATTTCTTAAAAGTATATTTTTTGAATTTGAAATAACAAAATCTAATTAATTTTCTTGCAGAGAAATACTCTCCCTCCCAATTGGATTTGGAGACTAATAAGTATGATACACTCTTGGAACACTGGAATTAAAACCCAAGCAGCTGATATTCAGTGCAACCCTGGAAATTCCTTATTAAACAATTCAAATACAGATTTAAAATATATGCACCACCATGCATATACAGTTTGATTTCATTTCATGGTTCATTTGTGATATTTAGACATGGTACTGCTAAAACTACCTTTCCCCCAAATTGTTCTTTTGTCATGTGTTCTCTGTACTTACCTCCTAAGTTCTGTCCCCTCTCCCCTCTCTTCTCTAATATTAAGTATTAAGCTGCAGTCTGAAATTCTACAAGCACTTCTGAAGCTTCTATATATAAGATGCACCTAGAAAAGTGTAATTTACATTTTTCACTCCTATGCCTTGTAAAAAAAATGTAGTTACAGGAAATAAAAACACAACTAAATTTTGCTTTAAACTTGATAAAGATGTTAAAATAATCAAAAGATGATTGGTTATGGAAAATATTATGGTTTTTTGTTTGTTTGTTTTGTTTTGTTTTGTTTTGTTTTCTTTCATGAAATATGCAGATATAAAAATATCCAGACTTGCATTAGCATGAGAAGTACTACTACCTTCAGGCTCATCCTTTATTCATTTGCTATGGGCTGAAGAATCACTTTAACACACTATACGTTACAACTTTGCTGCTATAGTATCTAATCAGAAAAGTAAATAAACAATATATACAACTGATATACAGTGCTATGCTCAACTGAATTTAGTGTTTTTTTTTTTTTTTTTGAACTCTCCTTACACAAATGGGTTCACTCACCTCCTTTTTAGAGAAGCTGGTGGTTGCCAGGGTAGGTGGTGTATCCCCTTTCACAGTGGTTTTCAATTTCAGCGCCTAATACAAACAGGTATTTTAATTAAATTAAGGTTTTGTCACTAACATATAACCTAAAGCCTAAGAAGAAAGGACAACTTAGGATGACAAAGTAGTTTACAGCTTGGAATTGCTATTACAGTTATTAAGAAAGAAGGGGAATTATCTATACCCTGAAGAAAGACTGCACTGATCACTATGGAGCTGCAGCCAAAGCCTACATAGCTTATAAAAAAAAGGAAGCTCAAAACATGAAGTGTCCAACATAGTAATCAACAGAACGACAGCATGAAATCATAGAACGGCTTGGGCTGGAAGGGACCTCAAAGATCATCCAGTTCCAACCACCCTGCCATAGGCAGGGACACCACTCACTAGATCAGGTTGCTCAGGGCCTTGTCCAGTCTGGTCATGAACCAAGGATGAGGCATTCACAACTTCTCTGGGCAACCTGTTCCACTGCCTCGCCACCCTCCAAGCGAAGTATTTCCTCCTAACCTCTAATCTAAATCTCACCACTTTTAGTTTAAAGCCATTCCCCCTTATCCTGTCTTTATCTGCTAAGAATAGTTGTTCCCCATCTTTTTTTTTACGTCCTCTTTAAGTACTGCAAGGTTGCAACGAGGTCACCCCGGAGCCTTCTCTTCTGTAGGTTGAAAAGCCCCAGCTCTCTTAGCCTTTCTTCATAGAAGTGTTCCATCCCCTTGAGCACTTCTGTAGCCCCCCTCTGGACCCGCTCTTAAAAGATAAACATCCTTCTTGTTCTGGGGGGCCCTGACCTGGACACACGACTTCAAGTGGGGCCTTAGAAGGGCAGAATAGAGGGAGACAATCCCCTCCCTTAACCTGCTGGCCATTCCTCTGTTGATGCAGCCCAGGATTCAGCTGGCATTCTGGCCTGCAAGCATGCACTCCTGGCTCATTTCAAGCTTTTCATTCACCAGAACCCCCCAGCCCTTCTCTGCAGGACTGCTCTCAAAGAGTGCTCCTCCCAGTCCGTCTTCATGGCCAGGATCGCCCCAAACCATGGAGGCCATGTTGGGTGCGCAGAGCATGCCGGGAGATGCAGTTCTCGGGCCCTGGACTTCCTGGAGGCCATGTTGGGTGCCCAGAGCATGTCGGGAGATGCAGTTCTCCAGCATGGGCTTTCGGGCGGCCATGTTGGGTGCCTCTTTTGTTCAAAAACACTGCTGCAAAGCTCATGTAACCATCTCCTGATAAGCTGCTAAACTTATCAAAGTGTATCAACATCCTGCCTTCCTGTCACATGCTGGGCCAACATGACCAAATAAAAAAAAGAAGTTGAACCACAACGCCGAGGAAGACTACGGCCTTCATCTTCACGAGCACCAGAGGGACAGAGACAGCCCCCCAGCAACAGTGCGTGCAGTCGCAGAATATACCAGGATGTGCTGTGTAATCCCGGAATTACCAAGATATAAAAAGGGACCCTGGCGGGGGTGAGGTGCGTGCCGTTGGCGGAGCCGAGACTCCCTGGCCGCACAGTGCTGTTTTGCTTGCTGTTGCTTACTCAATAAATTCCTTTCTATGATTAATGCAATGCTCTCTGAAAATTAATTACGGGGGCAACTTATAACAAAAGGAAATGCATTTTTTTTTTTACAAGCTCTTATGCTCCAAAGTTCAGGACCATGGAGTCTGTGATATGGGGTGTTATCTTTTCATTTTACTAAAGAAACTGAAAATGGCTATCAGTAAGAAAAAAGATGAAAAATGGATGCTGACAGTATAGTTTCGCTAAGGAGATAATGTGACATTGAGAAAGCATGTTTACTGCGCAATATTTGTTGGCATGAGAGTCATCAAAGATAGCAAGACATTCAAAAGCAGCTCTAATTGAAAATAGTGGCATGGTGTTAGCACAATGAAATGGACCACAGAAGCCTTATGACAGAAACACAAGGGTATTCTGGCTCCGAAGTAGGGCAGTGCTGATGCGGTGGACACTACTATGTAATTGTGTGCTACAATAGCAAAACAGAAACTTTGTGATGGAGAGAGGTTGGTTGGTTGTTTTTTGAATCTTTTCACTGCTTGAAAGCTTGGCAAAAGTTAGGTTTAGGGTTAGAGGTTTGTGTTAATAGGGGTTAGGGTTAGGCCTAATATTAGGGGGGCAAGGACAAACCTTGATATTAAGGGGAAAGGCAAGAAAAGGATGGTGGGGGACACAAAAATTGTGGGGGGGAACCCCTGAAATTGGGGGAGAATCCCCAAAATTGGAGGGTAACCCCAAAACTGGGGGTGCGAAGCCCCAAATTAGGGGAAGGAACCCCCAAATTGTGGGGAAGAACCCTGTAATGTAAAGGTGATACACCAAAATTGAGGGGAAACCCCCAGAACTGGATGGGAACCCCCTCCTCCCCCCACCCACCCAAAAAAAAAGGGAGGGCATAGGAGGGCACAAAACGGCGTCCTACAGCAAGCTGCGAGGTTCAATTTTCCAGGGAACTGGAAAATGTAGTTTTTTGGCACTGGGTTTCCAGGACGCCATGTTGGCTTCCCAGAGCATTGAGGGAGGTGTAGTTCTCCTACTGTGTAGAAGCCGCTTACTGGGCGGCCATGTTGAGAATACGGGGTTGTTGAGAATACAATACAACCCTAACGGTTGCATATAGCAAACAAATCCTTCATCGTCTGACCCGAGAAGCACTCTCCATTCATGGAGTCAAAGATGCAGTGCAACTTGGAAGTGTTTAGAATTAAATCAACAACTTTTTTGCTGTGGCATGTATAAAAAGCACGGGCAGAGCTTGAGAATTCAGGCCATTGACTGTTTGTGTCACAGCTCTCACAGGTGGTTACAAGAGAGGAAGCAGAAGATCTCTGCCATTTGGAGAAGCTGATAGATCTAATCATTCCGCGTGGTTCATCCCAGCTAGTCAGGAATATCCAGAAAGCTGCTAAGGGAATTCTATTGATGGGACGCAGTGAAGGGATCTGTCACGTGTACGTGGACACAAATGCCAGCATTGAGAAGGCCATGCGAATAAGTAAGCTGTGAGAGGGTGACTTGGATACCATGAGTGTAACTGAACTTCACATTTGGAATGTGTGTGGCATGGTTATAATAATAACCGCACGTAATAATAATTGATATGCTCTTCAAATTCTTTGTCATAAATGTTACATAACCAATTATTTAGTCTTAAACCTCAGTCAGAGACTCAGTGTGAATATCCTGCTGCATTTCATGCTCTGGAAACACTCTGAATTCATCGAGACTTGCTGATAACCCCGTTGTTTGATCAGATCATCGACATGTTGAGAGTAGAACAGGTTAGTCACGTATACTTGTGTTGGTTTCTGTTTTGGCTTATTTACTTTTTTTTTTTTTTTTTTTTTTTTTTTTTTTTTTTTCCATTTTGGGAGCCTTTGGTCTTGCTGACATAGCCCTATGTAGTTGTATGATAACATAACACTTAACGTTACCCACATGTCTCTTTGTACACCTAAATGAGCTTCTGGAGAGCTTTCTCGGCTTCTCCATGCAACCCCAAGCTTTTCCGTGGAAACGGTCTGAAAGCAGCTTCTTCAGGGTGGCTGCATGCCATTGCTGGGATACTACTACTTCCTTTCACGTGGCAAAAAATCATTCTCTGCCTTGGAAGAGTATATCCGCAACCCTTTCTCTGCTATTCTTAATTCTGACTCAGTGGCTGGCAACCTCCCGGACCCGAAGACCATTCTTATTAAATCTATTAACTTACCTTCTTACCTCAGTCATTTCCCATTTTATATTTCTCCTTCTCAAATCTGCTTCATCCACATTGTTTAAATGTTTTGCCTCACTTGCCTTTATTCCCACCCATTTTCCTGCCCGTTATTTTCCCCTTCCACTGTTCCACAGGAACAGTGAAAGGCCACTATCCTACATAATCGCTTTGACATGTGTAATGTTTTGTAGCAGAGATGCATCAGGAGAGAAATATTTGTGAAGTACTTTAATTTACACTTAAAACACATATTTTTCAGATAGCATTTACACTTGGCAAATAGCGTATACAAGCAGTGATTCATGCAGGAAAACATGGTAAAATAGACAGGTCATGTTTTGGTGATGTTAAAAAGGTCATACTAAGAGAAATATGTCTTTTTGTTTGTTTGTTTGTTTGTTTTTTGGGGGAAGTGAAGGGTTAATTTATGGATTTGCTGTGACGACTGGTGGATTTCCACAAGCACCCAACAGCTCCCGCCCCTTAATACAGGGGGGAGGACTTGATGTTACTGTTGTCTAATCTGACTTCAGAACAGTAAACATGTAAATTCATGTCAGGGTTTATCAACCAAATTTATAGTTGCAGAAGAAAATGCCAGCTTACAGGCACCTTTCCTGAAAGCCTTCAAAGGTAGGGGTTCTAATCAGCAAGTCTGAAGTATCATAGATTATCCTGAGTTGCAAGGGACCCATGAGGATTACCAGGTTCAACCCCTAGCTCCACACAGGACCACCCAGAAATCAGACTATACACCTGAGAGCGTTGCCCAAACACTCCTTGAATTCCAGCAGGCTCAGTGCCGTGACCACTGTCCTGGGAGCCTGTTCCAGTGCTCAGCCACCTCTTGGTGCAGAACCTTTCCCTAACATCCAGCCTGACCCTCCCCTGCCACAGCTCTATGCCATTCCCTCAGTTCCTGTCGCAAGTCTCACAAATGTGGGTTAACCCCAGACCAGCAGCTAAGCATCAGCCAATGCATTGTTCACTTTTCCCTTCTGCTCTCAAGTGGGAGGAGGAAGAGCAAGAAAGCTCGTGGTTTGAAACAAATATATTTTAGTTAGCAAATGAAAGAGGAAGAAGAAAGGGAAAAACAAAACAAGTGATGAAAATACAGTCACTCACCACCTGCCACGAATAGATCAGTGTCCAGCAATGTCCTGAGCAATGTCTACCTTCCTCGAAAGTGCCCTCCCCTCATTTTTTATTGTTGACTATGACATTATATGGCACAGACTATCCCTTTTGTCAGTTTGAATCAGTTGTGGTTATGTCCTCTCCTAACTTTTAGCACACCCTTGACCTACTCACTGTGGGGGAAAAAGAGAAAGCCTTGAAACCGGGTGAGCACTGTTTAGCAACAGCCAAAATAGCGGTTCGTTTAAGGCGCAAATCCAATATATAGCAGTGTAAGGACTACTATGAAAAACATTAACTCCATCCTGGCTATACCCAGAACAACAAGCTGCACTTTTCACCTGTTATGCATTGGTAAAATCTACAGCACAAAATACTTCTGTTATTGCAGGTGAAGATTCATGCTGGCCCAAAGTTTGCCTCTTACTTGACATTCAGCCCCTCAGAAGTGAAATCTCTCCGCACTGAATATGGGGATCTGGGGTGCTGCATTGAGGTTGTGGACAGTGTACAAGAGGCTGTTGAACATATCCACAAGTATGGAAGTTCTCACACGGATGTTATCACAGAGAATGGTTTGTGACCTAATATGTTTTCTTAAGCTTCTGCTTTGGTTTCACTGTGGGATCTTGTTATTAGCATAACTACTTACATTGCAGTAGTTTCTTTTATCTTGGTTCTGTAGTAAGCATAATCAACCGGAACCCTAGGAGCTACATCTATCTATAGTTGTGTTTAATTCAAGGAAAACATGTTGTGTGCCGTTATTCCGTGAGGTGAAGGCATGTGTTTGAGCAACTGGCCAACGACAAGTCAACACATGCTCTTGTCAGGCAGGCTGCTTTGTGTTCTTGTATTGTACAGACTTACCACATCAGACAGTTTTGCAGAAACGTCTCCTGAATCATGGAGATGCCTTTAGGCCTCTGAAGGAAGAAGAGGTGAGCTTCTATAGAGGGAATATGGATAGTGGGAAAGATCATTCTATATACGCTTTGTCTTCCCACGTCACTTTTAAGTCTTGCAAACAAGGACCACAAGCGTTTTTCCCCATCTCTCCCAGTCCTTTATTTCCCCGTTCCGCATCTGTAGCGTAAAAGCTGCATATATCTCAGTTCCCAGTTTGTTGCTCCTTTGATGTTGCAAACTTCTGTTCCTATGTGCTGCTCTGTGCTTCTTCCACTCCTCCACATGAGGTTTGAACACTCTGCCACTTCAAAACGTAGCTAGAGCTGCTCCCAGCCCAAGGATGACTCTCGATACAAGCCTAAAACTTCTGAGAGTCAGCTACAGTAAGGTCATTTTGATTTGTGGCTCATCAGTGTGAGATTCAAGCAGGCATCTATTTCTGCACCTTCTGCAGAACTTAAATGAGTAGCACCGAAAAGCTTGCTTTTGATAGTGTAAGCCACTACCTGGTGCACCAGCGATTTAATTGGGTGTGTACTGGAGATAGAGCTCATCTTTAGCATTCGTCCCATTGATCTGGGTGACTGACTTGCAGCTTACAGCTGAACTTGTAGTTTAACTGTCTGACTGCAAATTGTAGCTTGGGGCTGCTGTCACTTCTCCCTGGTCGTAAGACTATCCCTGTTTGCGAGGTCTAGACTGTAGTAAGAATTAGGCATCTTTTAACTTTCTTCTTGTCTTTGCAAGCTCCTTGTAATATTTACAGTTGTGTCTATGTGCTAAATGTACTCTGAAGAAGGTGTGCGTGAGCATGTTTTAATCCAGGCTGTTAAATGCTGTCTGATAACATTGCAGGTGAAAAGTTCTGCTATTGTATCTGTTCAGGGTATGAGGCTGTGCCTGTTGGACTGCACGATCATGCTGTATGTACTGTATCCTATTTTCTGCTCTGCTTCTTTTTCAGAGAAAACAGCGGAGTTCTTCCTCCAGCATGTGGACAGTGCTTGTGTTTTCTGGAATGCCAGTACCCGATTCTCTGATGGATATAGATTTGGACTCGGTAAGTGCCTGTGGTGTGCAGGCAACTAAGCACCACAAAGCCGTTTGCTCACTTGGCAGTGTGGGAGGAAGGAAAGACTGGAACAAAACTGAGTATCAGTTACCTAAGTAAACAGGTGCACACACTAGGAATTGCAGAAGACATGGGAAACATTAATTCCTGAGGTAGAAACTACTAGAAATCTCTGCAGCAGGCTTGACCATGCAGTGCTCTGCATGCTAAAATATTCTAATTAGGGTTTTATAAGATCATGCAGTGGTCTCTGTAAGAAGGGGGGAGGGGGGGAAAGGATGTAAGATTGCGATCTTGACTAATTTAATTTAGTTCTTATGGTTCAAAGGGTGAACCCTCAAACAAATGCCTGATATATGTAAGACATGCGTACCTTTCTGGCTCACTTTTCTCTCTAAAAGTGAAGCTGTAACAGACAGAAGTATAAACACTGCAATTTATAATAGTTAAGTTCCTCTAATCAGAACAGATAAAAATCACTTCTGACACCTGGGGAGGAGTGAAGGAAGGGAGGTCACACTGAATGACTGTTTCTACATAAAGATGCAGAGCTATATACTACAAAGTTGAATATCTTCCGAGGATCAGCTTTACCTTGTGTGTTTTCTACAGGTGCTGAAGTTGGAATTAGTACTTCTCGTATCCATGCACGTGGACCAGTGGGAATTGAAGGACTCTTAACTACAAAGTGGTTACTGAGAGGGGACAATCATGTTGTTTCTGACTTCTCAGAGCATAGGAGCATGAAGTATCTCCATGAGAGCCTACCTCTCCCTCAGAGAAATACCAACTGAGAACATGGTGAGAAAATGCAGGGGTAAAATGTTTTTTGAAGACATTCGGGCTTCAGGGTGCTCCCTGTGGGGAGAGATTTGTTTTTCCTCTCCGGGAGCATTGTTCTTGGTCATTGTGCAGTACAATGAATATGAAGTGATCCTATCCGTGACACACATTATTTGCTGCTGTCTGCTGCTGTTTCCTTAGATAGTATCTGCAAACTGACCTTGCTTTTGCCAGAGAGGTTTCATCAAAACGTACAGATACCATAAGGAGAAGTTTAAACATCTGCTGCATTCTTTTCCTCCCCTTTCTCCCTGCCAGCAAGGATGCCTGGTGGTAGAGTGTAAGTTTTTCTCACTGTCTTTACTTCGAAAATCTGTCTTGGTGAACAAACTTGGTAGCTTTTCTTTGGTCGTGTGATCATGGCAGCTCTTGAAACCTCTAAAGCTTTAAGACACTTACTGTCAGTTTGACCGCTCTGCGATTTCTATGCATTTGGAACGTATATTTCATTAATGTTTTGACCAAGTAACCTTTTTTATCTAACTTCTTTGTATTTTTGACAACTGTAGATAAATAGCACAACTGTATACAGCGTGAATTTTGTTACCTATTTCTACCAGACGTTTATTTCTCGTGGGTTTTATATGAAATGTAATCCCTCCAAACCAGTCATCCAGATGCAGCACTACTTTGAAGTTTAAAAGAAACCCTGAATAAATGCTTCCTTTTGCATACTGGAAGAAGTGAACTCACATGTGCATGCTGCAGCCAGGGGCTCAGTGCAGCCTTCCATAGGTCAGGGTTGTGGGAGTGTCAAGGTGGGTGGGGAGGGAGTGGAATGGTGCCATGCTGCAAATGCTGGCAGGGCAGGGAGAGGGATGGGTGCAGGCTGCACAGGGACATCCTCTGCTGTGCATCCGTTTCTTGCTGCTAACTTGCCTCTGCACGCTTTGTTGACTGCTGGCACGTGTATGGTCCTCCACGTAGTGGCACACAGGGCTTGTCTAGGCATCTGGGTGTCTGCTGGGTAGCCACTCACCCATTTCGGACCATTGCACTCTACTCTGGAACCCTGAGAAACCCATTATGCCCCACACTCCTCTTGTGCTTCGATGCTCTCCTGAGACTTTGTGACAACTGCTTGCGCTGAACCTGCACACCATTGCAACCACAACTGGTACTGCCCATCAGTGACAAAAGCACTGCACCCAGGTTTGTACGCCTGCAGTAGCATTCCCTGCAATTCCTCTGTCCAGCTACCGCTGTTACTCCTTCCTCTGTCCCACTTGTCTCTTGGTCTTTTTTGATTCCTCTGCCCTTCTCTGCGTCTGTCTTCCTCTATCCTTTCCCCTGTTCTCGTGACATTTAATCTAACTTCCCTCTTTTAGTTTAAAAACTCCCTTGCCCTGTCATTATCTGTCTGAGCAAAAAGTTGCTCTCCAACTTTTTTTATAAGCTGCCTTTAGGCACTGAAAGGCGGCAATCGGCTCTCCCTGGAGCTTTTTCTTCTCCATGGTGAACAACTGCAGCTCTCTTGGCCTGTCTTCAGAGGGGAGAATCCCCATCGTTTGTTCTAACTTTGGCCGTGTTAACCGTTTCCATTAATGAGGAAACGGTTAAGGCAAATTACTCCACAACTACCCAAAGCAGCAGCGATAGTGAGAAGCCCACTTCTGGCATCCATTTCTCAAGCACGGACGGATGGACAGGCAGAAGGACACCGCTTGATGCATTGCCCGCCAGGGGAAGGGGAGTTGCTGTGTATCCGTGGGTCTAGGTTCCGCAGCTGGGTGGGTGCGGAGAGGGCAGGGGCTGGGGGGGAGGGGGGGTTGTCCCCATGTCTGTCAGCCACTGGCCCCTTGGAGTGTGGGGGCAGCCCTGCTGGGTGGGGTGGGGGGCTGCCTATTGCGGGACCCGGGAGGGCAGCCCTATGCTGTCTTTGCTCCCTGGCCCGGGGGGGGCTGCTCTGCGCAGGCGGAGCGTGGCCGGGGTTGCTTGCGGTGGCGCAAGTGTGTGGGGGGACTGGGGGTCACCGGCTGGACCCCCAGGGCAGGGGAGGGCGTTGGGGAGGCCGGGGCAAGGCAAGCAGAGGCGGGGGTGGCGCGGACCGTGTGATGGGGCTGCCGGGCTGGCTCCGGGGTGTCCGCAGCGGCGGGCGGCTGGGAGGGTCTTGCCCCGCAGCACGCTGGGAGTTGTGGTCCTCAGGCCTTCCCGGAGGGAAGCCGCGCTGTGATTGGCTGGGGGGGTGGAGGGGGGTATAGAGAGGGCAGCAGGAGGAGGGGCCCTCTGGGTTGGCTGGACTGCTCTGCCCCGAGGCATGCTGGGAGCTGTAGTTCTGCGGTACCGGGCGGCCACGTGGGCTCCGGGCTGCGCGGCCGGGCTTTCCCCGGGCTGGGGCTGGGCTGTGTGCGCCGGGAGGTGCAGGTTGCTGCTGGGTGTAATTTTAAGCTTGGAAATAGAGGGGGAGTGAGGGAAGGAAAAAAAGCAAAGCCTTACAGAGCCTCAGCTCCACCGAGGAGTGAATAATAGTCTGTCTGCTTCTGGAAGAACAGTACTGATGTATCAGCAGACTCATATGCAAGCTGATCCAAACTGGGTGCACCTCGGGTGTACCTTGTCTATTAACTATCTCTGACATTGTGCCGCCTCAATAATATCAGTGGATGTACCCAGCACCACCTTGGGGCTACATAGAACGTGGAAATTTCTAGTACGTTAATGTTACTCTGTTAACAAAGCTGACGTACTATCTGCTTGCTGTTTCTATTTTTTTTTTTTTTCTGTTCAGTAGTCTTCTCAGAAGTTGTTGTGGACATGTCATGTATCTTTTCTGTACTTCCAGGATTCATTCATCAGGAAAGACGACCATGAAACCCGATGGCTGTGGACAACCAGATGGTTGTTGCAGATGCTTTTGGTCAACTTTCTCTTCTTAGCTCGCCTTTTCCTATATCTTGAGTTGAATTTTTGTGCAGTGCTATGTTTGCAGTGGTAACGTTGTGGCTGAGGTGTTTTTGATTAAAAATGATCTTATCTGTAATAGTTAATTCACTGCATGTGGCTTTGTGGAATGACTCCCACAATCATAACATTTTTCTTCTTTATCACAGATATGAGAAAAGCTCTTTTCAGAGATGGAGAAGGAATTAATTATAGCTCTGCCTTATCCTGTGAGACCAGAAGACATGGAGTAAATGGAAATTGCGATTCTCAGGAGACACACTAAGAGTCTTGGGTTCCTTTTCTGCCTTCCCCCTAAGGCCTTGGGTACATTGGGTTCACCCTGGGAAGGGCATGTTGCTCAGGGCAGTTATTTCCTACCTGAGACAACGTGGGGTGTGTTTTTCTGCTGTTTTTCAGTGCGGTTCGCACTGCTTCCATTATTGAGAAAATGGTTTGGGAAGATGTCTGCCATTTCTCAGGATTTTCTGCCACTGCCTGCTGGCAGAAAAAATCAGTAAAGCAGGTGGAGCCATGTAGGACTTCCCCAAGGTAAGCCTTCAACGGACGGGGACCCCTAAACTCATGCGCTGAGCATTCAAGACAAATGTCTGTGGCACAAAGATCAAGGATGACTTCTCAGAGGTAAGCAGCTTTCCTTTTGTTTCCCCATCCTCTCAGGAGCTGTCTTTACTATGGTTGTACACACTTCAGGCTCACAACACTTGTTTTCTCCTCTACTTAGTATTGCTAGTCCCTGCCTGGTGGTGGGTCAAAGTCTACGGGTTGATGTGTTTCCAAGTTAAAAGAGATAAGTACATCTATTTAAGGTGACAATTAGTAGGATCATTTAAAGTAAATTAATCTATATAGTAGTACATACCTTTATTGCATGCAGCTCTTCTTCAGGTGAGTAATTCTTATAGCATAAGTAATTCTTTTCCCATGTTTCATTCATGATGTTTGTAGCGTGTCTCTTTATGTGTGTGTTTGGCCTGGAGCTGTCCTGCCTGGCAATTAGCGATGGTAGCTAAAGTGGTGTTCCATCAGTGCAATAATACATTGTGCTGACTGTTTTGGAAAAGACATCTGGTCTGTCTCTGGGCGAATACTCAAGCTCTGGGCGAGTACTCAAGGGCAGCTGGCACAGAGTCTTTTTGCTTTTTTTTTCCAGAAGTAGGTAAACATTAGGAGGAACTGGTCAAAGGAAACAGCGCTTTCTGGAACCATCAAGTTCTTGTTCAGCAACTTAGTGACTGGTTTGATCTACTTCACAGATGTAGAGGCAAGTGGACTGCTCTTTTGAAATAATAAAATTAAAAACATAAAGTTTGTCAAAGATGGCAGTGCATGTTTGCAGTCTGTTTATTGCTTTTGCCAGTGGTAGATAACATTTATAAGGAATCGGTCAAAGGAAAGAACGCCTTCTGGAACTGTGAAGCTCTGTATTGGCAACTCGGTGACTGGGAGGAAGACTATGATCCTTCAGTACGAGAGACACCCAGCGGGACCACCAGAGACTGATACGCATGCGCCAGTGGGCGGGTTCGGATTCCAGGAACTAATTATAATAACCCTGCCTTTTCTAGAAGTAGTAATGAATATGTATTAGCCTAGGAGCATAAAAACCATCTGCCTGTTGTAACTCATGTGCGTCTTGGTGGAGCAGAGACTCCTGGTGCACCCAGTGCTGTTTGCTTACCTCTATTCATTTAATAAATTGTAAACTTTGATTGTAATCCTATTTGGGATTTAGTCATTTATTACAACAGATAACCTTGTAAAATGCAGACAACTGATTAAGGAGGTATTGGGGAGGTATTGGGGAGGCAAGGATGATCCCCAGACATGGACTGTATATCTCGAAACAAGACACTGGAACTCATGATAAGGAAGCGGCAGACGGACAGAGAAACGAATGTAAGGACTATAAATCTCGAAACTGGACATTGGAATTCATTATAAAGATACAACAAATGGGAGAATTAGCAACAACCAGCTCTTGCAATTAAGAAACATGCCAATTCAGCAGATTCCTGACCAAAGGTGAAAAGTACACTGTGAGGAAGACTCGGGGTCTTCCTCCCAAAGACCCCTGCCCACGTCCCAAAGACCCCTGCCCACAATTCTTGGAAGGCTCTGCGCAGGCGCAAGGTGCCAAAAGACTAATTAGCATGAGAAACGAGGGAAGGCGGGGATAGGTAATGCATATGTATAGGTGCTTGTAGAATATTGATAGATTGATTGTATAAATTCAAGACTGCTTTCTGCTTTGAGTATGCACGATAGGTGGAGAGATCCCCCGTGCATCCAGCGTTGCAATAAAGAATATACCACTTAAAGGAATTTCGGCTTCGATCTTTGAATCAATCCAGAATCCTTACCGCCATTAGGTGGAAATCACGGTGTAAGAAACATTACCACCTCAAAGAGTAAAAGCCTCAAAAGAAATGTGACTTGTAACAGGCCAGCAGGTGTGTATTTTCTGTGAAGCACCAGATAGAGTATGAACCTTGATTGCACAGTTAATGGGGAAACAGGGGAGGGTCCCAGTCCTTGGGAGGAAAAAAAAAAGTATATAAACTGTGTATGGAATTAGTAGGCACCCTTCTGCTTTCGGGACGCCCGCCATCGTAATCTCGAATAAAAATGCTACTGTACTGAGATCCTCTCCTGAGCCTATGTTACTGGCTACAGATTGATTCACGGTTTTAAGGTTTCAGGGATAGGGCACTAGGGTTGGGTTTCAGGGTAAGCGTTCTCAGGGTTCATGTTCAGGATTTTAAGGTTTTTAGGGTTGGAGTTTTAACGGTTAGGTTTTTAGGGATTTGGGGGTTAGGGTTTTAAGGGTTTCAGTATTAGCATGTTAGGGTTTTCGAGCTTTTTGTGTTGTAGTGTTCATAGGTTTTTTAGGGTTAGGGTCTTAGGGTTTTATTTTTGGCCAGTTATTTAGGGTTAGGGTTTTAAGATCTTATTATTTATTTATTTATTTATTTATTATTATTTTTTTTTCAGGTTAGGTTCTCCAGGGTTAGGGTTTTGAGTGTCCTAATTTTTTGGGTTAGAATTTTGAGCGTCTTAATGTTTTGGGTTGGGTTTGGGTGTTGAGTGTCCTAATGTTTTGGGTTAGGGTTTGGAGCATCCTAATATTTTGGGTTAGGGTTTGGAGCTGTGGGAATAGAAATGTTGTTTTTGCAGAGTTACACTGTTTAGAAGGAGGGAATGCAGTACTGAGATATGTTTATAGTGATAAGAAAGCTTAGCAGGCGACCTTGTAAAATGCAGACAACTAGACTCCTTAGGACAATTAGGTGAAAATCACAGTGTCAAGTCAGATAAGTGAAGAAACATTACCACTTCAAGCAGTAAAAATGTCAAAAGAAATTTGAAATTTAACAGGCCGGCAACTGAAGGCCATGCATTGTTTGTGAAGTATCAGATAGATTGTGAACCTGGATTACTCACTCAGTGGGGAAACAGGGGAGGGTCCTGTCATCAAAAAGTATATAAACTGTGCTTTGGAACTTGTAGGTGCGCTCTCTCCTGCTTGTGGGGCGCCCGCCATTGCAATTGCAAATAAATTACTACTTCACTGAGATCCTCGCCTGAGCCTAAGTTATTGGCTACGGAGTGTTTCTCACAATTTGGGGGCTCGTCCGGGAGCCAGTCACCTACTGGGGAGCCCCACCGCCGCAGCAGCAGGAAGGCATGCCCCGCTGATTTCAGCGGTCCTGTGCATCGACGGTGGCGGTTCTGCGGAAAGCTGACAGAGGGCCCGAGACTGGTTAAAGAGGCAGGATCCGTGAAGTAGTGGGGAAAGGAAGAAGGTAGGCACTCCAGGTTTTTAGAGAATCGATCCGGTAACTCTGTGCACAGACCAAGGTAAGAAATATTAAGTATTGCCTTGGGGGTCGGGTGATCTGGTGTATGGTGTATGGGGAAGTGCTGGCACTACACCAGGGGAATCTGGTGTACGGTAATCCTTGCACGGGGAAGTGCTTGGAAGTACACCAGGGAATCTGGTAAACTCAGGTGTGCGGTAACGCTTGCACAGGGAAGTGCTTGGCGGTACACCCCCATCTTTCAGTACGTTGGTGTGTGGTACACTGCAGAAGGGAAACTTCTGTAGCACTTACTGGCGAGGGTTAGGAAAGATGGGAAATATGAGTTCCAGGGGACAGGGAGATATCCCTGGGGGAGTGCCTACCGACTGTCCTTTAGGAAGGATGCTGAGAAATTGGAAAAATAACCCCAAAACTAAGGAGAAAGATAGGAAGAAGATGGTTAAATATTGTGTATCAGTCTGGACAAAAGAACCGATTAAGGGAACTGCAGTATTTTGGCCAAAATACGGGTCTGACAAAGATTGGGTATGTCAGGCCTTAAACTTGTATGTTAATAACAAATTTCCATTTTCGGAAGAAGAATCAGAGTATGCAGCTTGTTGGATACAAGGATCTAATTTGATTTTAAGCAAAAATCAGAATAAAGAGGAAAAGAAAGGAGAAGGGACAAGTGATAAATGGGACCTTTTGGATAACTTACCTCCTCCTTATAACCCCCAGGCTGCAGCAACAGCAGCAGTCACTGTAACACCTTCTCTAAGAGGAGAAACAGGAACTGTAAATGACATTAACTCTGGGAACAGGGGGTACCCCAGACTTGTAAAAGAATTGGAACAATGCAAAAAAGACCTTGAGAATTTTCCACTCCCTGGTGCTAATACTACTAACACTACTAATGAAGCTGCTATGTATCCTCTCCGTGAAGTGCCGCTGGGACCTAGACAAATAGGATATGTAAATGCCCCCCTTTCTAGCCGAGAAGTGCGAAATTTTAAAAAGGAAATGAAATCTCTGATTGAGGATCCCATTGGTTTAGCAGAACAGTTAGATCAGTTTTTGGGACCCAATCTATATTGCTGGGGAGAAATGATGGCAATTCTGAATCTGCTATTCTCAGGGGAAGAACGAGGAATGATCAGAAGGGCAGCAATGCGGGAATGGGAAAAGGATCATCCTCCAGGAGATGGAGTGATCCCAGCAGAACAAGTTTCCAAATGTGGACCCCAATTGGGACAACAATAATATACAGGATAGGATTAATATGAGAGACTTGAGAGAACTAGTAATTAGAGGAATTAGAGAAGCAGTACCTAAGTCTCAGAATTTTATTAAAGCATTTGAGGTTCAGCAGAATAAAGATGAAACCCCAAGTGATTTCTTGAAAAGGCTTAGGGATAGGATGCGAAGGTATTCAGGAATGAATCCTGATGACCCTGTAGCGCAGGGTCTTTTGAAGATTAATTTTGTAATGAAAGCGTGGCCGGACATACAAAGGAAACTTCAGAAATTGGAGGGATGGAATGAACAGCCGTTAGAAAGACTTTTGAGGGAAGCGCAGAAAGTGTATATCAGAAGGGAGGATGAAAAGCAAAAACAAAAGACGAAAATGATGGTCTCCACAGTGAATCAAGTAGTGGGGCAGAGAATGGGGAACCGATGGGAAAACGGGTTTCAAGAAAAATGAGGTTTGGGATGGAATCAGGGAGAAAAAGGAAACAGGAATGTGAGATCAAAGTGGCCACTGCCTCCTCAGTCACGGCAGCTGCAGGGAAGATGTTATAAATGTGGGAAAATAGGACATGTTAAGCGAGAATGTCCTGAATGGAAAAGGGAAGAAAGATTGTTTACCATCATAAACTCTGAATAGGGGGGTCAGGGGCTCTTTGAACAGTGGTCCCACCCAGAGCCCTTGATAAATTTAGAAGTGGGACCTAATAAAGAAGAGGTTGTATTTTTAGTAGATACAGGAGCAGCCAGATCCTCTTTAGTTTATAAAATTTCGGGACTCAATTTAACTAATAATACTCTACGAGTAACAGGGGTAGAAGGATTTGGTATGGTAGTGCCACTTTTTCAAACTACTGAATTATCTTGGGAAACTAAAACCGTCACTGGGCAACTGTTATATGTACCTGAAGCAGGGACCAATTTATTAGGGAGAGATTTAATAGTCAAATTGGGATTACAATTGAAGACCTGTGAAAAAGGAATAACAATCGCAATGAACTTATTAACAGAAAATGATGAAAAAGAAATAAATCCCATGGTATGGGTAAGAGAAGGAAATCGAGGAGGGCTTAACATAACTCCCTTAAAGATAACTGTTCAAGAAGGGAGCGGAATAGTTAGACAGCGACAGTATCCTATCTCTTATGAAGGAAAATGGGCCTGAAACCTATAGTGCAAACTTTAGTTAAAGATGGTCTTTTGGAGCCTTGTATGTCACCATATAACACTCCAATTTTACCAGTACGAAAGCCAGATGGCTCATACCGATTAGTACAAGACATAAGAAAAGTTAACGAGATAACACGGAAGCGCCACCCTGTGGTTCCTAACCCTTATACCCTGATGAGTAAAATCCCTTATGAGCACAAATGGTTCAGTGTTATAGATTTAAAGGATGCCTTTTGGGCATGCCCATTAGATCCTGGAAGTCGAGATATTTTTGCATTTGAATGGGAAGACCCTGAGACAGGTCGCAAACAGCAATATAGATGGACTGTTCTGCCTCAGGGATTTACTGAATCTCCCAATTTGTTTGGGCAAGAATTGGAAAAGATTTTAGAAACATTTCATATTCCAGAAGGGGTGACATTGTTACAGTATGTAGATGATTTATTGGTATCTGGGGAAGAAAGATCAGAAGTAAAAGAAGCCACCAATAAACTTCTGAATTTTTTAGGAGAACACGGGCTAAGGGTATCTAAAGATAAATTACAGTATGTAGAAAAATAAGTTAAGTATTTGGGACATTTAGTCTCTGAGGGTAGATGGAGAATAAACCCTGAGAGGATTCAGGGAATTGTGCAACTTCCTCTCCCCAAAACAAAGAAAGAGTTGAGAAAATTTTTGGGTTTAATTGGATATTGCAGACTGTGGATAGAAGCGTATGCACAGAAAACAAAGAAATTATATCTCAAATTATTGGAGGAAGAACCTAATATACTGAACTGGACTAAAGAGGAAGAAGAAGTAATGGAAAAGTTAAAAAAAGACCTTATTACAGCACCAGTCTTAGCTCTTCCTGCCCTAAAGAAATCATTTTATCTTTTTATAACTGTAAGTGAGGGTGCTGCTTTGGGGGTGTTAACCCAAGAATGGGGAGATAAAAAGAAACCTGTAGCGTATTTGTCTAAATTGTTAGACCCTGTATCCCAGGGATGGCCAGAATGCATTCAGGCAGTAGCAGCAACTGCCTTATTAGTGGAAGAGAGCAGGAAATTAACCTTTGGAGGACAATTGATTGTTGTTACCCCTCATCAAGTGAAGGCTATTCTCACTCAGAAAGCAGGAAGGTGGCTGACAGACTCCAGAATACTAAAATATGAAGCTATACTAATTGAAAAGGATGATTTAACTATAACTACAGAATCTATTTTGAATCCTGCCTCCTTCTTGTCAAAGGGAATTGAGGATCCAATAAATATGGAGCATAACTGCTTAGATTTAATAGATTACCAGACAAAGGTAAGATTAGATTTACAAGAGGTGCCTTTAGAGGAAGGGGAAATATTGTTTATAGATGGATCTTCTAAGGTGGTACAAGGAAAGAGATGTAATGGTTATGCCATCATTGAAGGAACAGATGGGAATGTCGAAGAAATGGGAAAACTGCCTAGCAATTGGTCAGCTCAAACCTGTGAATTATATGCATTAAATCAAGCATTAAAATTATTAAGAGGGAAACAGGGAACTATATATACTGACTCACGGTATGCATATGGGGTGGTACATACATTTGGAAAAATATGGGAAGAAAGGGGCTTAGTAAACAGCAAAGGAAAGGAATTAGTCCATGAAGAATTAATTAGACAAATTTTGGAAAGCCTGTTACTACCAAAGGAGGTTGCTGTAGTACATGTGAGAGGACATCAAACAGGAAACTCCCTAGTTGAATGGGGAAATAGGATTGCAGATGAAAAGGCTAAAGAAGCAGCTTTGCAATTGGAAGTAGAAGCAAAGCTGCTTCTTGTACCTGAAATAAAACCTCCACCTGAAAAGCCAATATTCAGCAAAAAGGAAATAGAAGCCTTTAGGGAATTAGGAGCAAAAGAGTCTGAAGGGCGGTGGACTCTCCCTGATGGGAGAGAAATGGTAAGCAAACAGATAATGAGAGAAATTTTAGCTGTTCTACACCACGGAAGTCACTGGGGAGTCCAGGCAATGTGTGACGCTGTATTAAGGAAATATATATGTATAGGCATGTATACTGTAGCTAAACAAGTGTGTAATAGTTGCATAACATGCCAACGAGTGAATAGGAAGGCTCTATGGAAACAACCCCTGGGCGGACAGGACCCAGGGCTTCGACCTTTTCAGAGCATCCAAATAGATTTTACTGAATTACCTAAAGTAGGCAGATTTAAGTAATTGCTGGTATTGATTGACCATTTGTCAGGATGGGTAGAAGCTTTTCCTTCAGCATCAGCAACAGCTAGTGTGGTGATAAAGGTAATCTTGGAACAAATAATCCCTAGATATGGGATTGTTGAAAATATAGATTCAGATCAAGGAAGTCATTTCACTTCATCTATTTTACAAGGATTAATGGGAGCTTTGGGAATAAAATGGGAATTTCATACTCCATGGCATCCTTCTGTCAAAGCTTGTTTTAGAGACTAAGCTTCCCTGGACAAAGTGTTTACCTTTAGCACTACTCAGAATTCGAACTGCTTCTAGAAAAGATATAGGAGTTTCACCATATGAGATGTTGTTTGGACTGCCGTACCTGGGTAGAAACGGTGAGATACCTATTTTTGAAACTAAAGATATTTTTCTCTAAATTATATACTTGGATTATCTTCTTCCTTAGCATCTCTCAGGGTTCGTGGACTGTTGGCTCAAACTCCACCTTTGGAATTCCCAGTACATTCATTCCATGCAGGAGATTGGATCCTGATACGCACCTGGAAAGAATCAAAACTTCGGCCTGAATGGGAAGGACCATTCCAAGTACTGCTAACCACTGAAACAGCCGTAAGAACTGCGGAAAAAGGTTGGACTCATTATACTCGAGTGAAAGCATCTACCGACCCTAGCGCCTGGGAAGTTGTTCCTACAGAAGACTCATTGAAAGTTAAAATCAAAAAGAAAAATCCCGTAATAGACTCTGAGCAGGATAAAAGCTTATAATTATAAACTAACCCTTTATTTTCACAGGTAACTAAAAAGGACAGACCTATAACAAATTGAATTGCTCCCAAGAGGAGTTTATTATAGTACATCCTATTTTTAATTTTTATTTTATTTTATTTTATTATTTTTTTTTTTTCTGGTTGTGTATTAATAATTATTTGGAAGCCTAGGATTTAATAATGATGATAGGGAAAAATCAATTATTAATTTTGTTTCTGGTAACTATAAGCCTCAGAGGAGGCCTCAGTCAAGTGGAAACTTGGAAAAGATTTGACCAAATGATAGCAAAGACAGGGTATCCTGTCAAATTATGGGTGAATGTGACAGAGAGTTATGCGCCACAATCTATTACATTTGATGCTTGTGAGGTGTTAACTTGTGGAGATTTAAATGCTCAACGACAATTGAGCAAAGAACATAAATATCTCTGTCCTGAACCTAGGACGGGCAACATGTTTGAAGGACCCCCTTGTTCAGATTGGGCTGATGTGTGGTGGACGACCAATCATAAAGGATGATCATATACACCCACACCTATCTACTTTAAGAGATTAAAGGAACAAATTAACATATTTAAAGGAATGGTTCAGCCCAACTGTCAGCATCTACAATGTAATCCAATAACTATAACAATTAATCGGGCTGACTACCTTACAAACCGTACTTATGGTCTTGGAGCAGAAGTAACTGGACGAGACCCAACAGCTAGACTGAGAATAGCTGTAAGGGAACAACTCTCTCCTGCCATCATAGAAAGGGAGAAACTCAAGGAGAAACTCAAGGAGAAAGCAGGAGAGAAAACAGGAGAATCTCTTCAAAATAAGGCAGTTGTCACAGTTAAAGAAATAAAAGATCTTAGACAAACATTTGAGATTGAAACAGGGTATGGAGATGTGAATGCCTGGATAGAATGGGTCAGATATACTGTCCAGAGTCTCAACCATAGCAATTGCTATGCTTGTGCCTCAGGATGGCCGATTGCCCAGATAGTGCCCTTCCCATTGGGGTGGACCGAAGACTCCCAAGGAATGCGATGTATGACTGCGTTGTACCAAGAAAAGATTGCCTGGGGAAATGAAACCTGTAAGTCTCTCTCTTTGCTATTCCCTTCCTTGCATAATAGCAATATCAGAGCTCCCCCTGTATTCTCCACAGCCATAGATAACCATACAGCCTGCCTCTCACGGCAGGGTGTGAGTGCTACCCGGCATTTGGGAGAATTTGCCTTGTGCACGAAGACCTTGAATGCTACCAGGGACTTGATGGGAAATTACTCAAGACTTGAGATCCCCAGGGCAGATCTCTGGTGGTACTGTGGAGGGAAGATCTTACGGTCCACCCTACCATCTAATTGGGGAGGCACTTGTGCACTTGTTCAATTAGCTATACCCTTCACCCTGGCATTTGAAAGAGAAACATCACAAATACCCAGAAGAAGTAAAAAAGGCTTAGGAATATCATTTGATGATAGAGTATACATAGATTCTATTGGGGTACCTAGAGGAGTTCCGGATGAACATAAAGCTAGGAATCAAATTGCTGCGGGGTTTGAGTCACTGTTCTGGTGGGTAACAATCGATAAAAATGTGGATTGGATTAATTATATTTATTATAATCAGCAGAGACTCATCAATTATACCAGGGATGCAATAAGAGGAATCGCTGAACAATTAGATGCCACCAGCAAAATGGCTTGGGAAAACAGGATAGCATTAGATATGATGCTCGCGGAGAAGGGTGGTGTATGCGTGATGCTGGGCAACCGTTGTTGTACTTTCATCCCTAACAATACTGCCCCGGATGGCACAGTAACAAGAGCATTGCAAGGGCTTACCACCCTTGCCAATGAATTAGCAGAAAATTCGGGAGCAGACACTTCCATCACAGGATGGTTGGAATCTTGGTTTGGTAAATGGAAAGGGATGGTAATGTCCATATTTACATCCTTGATTGTAGTAGCAGGAGTTTTGACAGCTATTGGCTGTTGCATTATCCCCTGTGTAAGGGGACTTGTCCAGCGGTTAATTGAAACTGCATTACTGAAACAAATGACCATGAATCCACCACCCTACTCAGATAAAATGATGATATTAGAGGAAATGGAGAGCAAAGAAGGTGAAGAAGAGGAAGATATTTACCAAATTACACCATAAAAATAAATAAATAAATAAATAAATAAATAAATAAATAATAATATATATTTTTTTCTGTTTTCCTTTTGCAAAAATCAACAGTTTATAAAAAAAAAGGGGGGGGGGAATTGTGGGAATAGAAATGTTGTTTTTGCAGAGTTACACTGTTTAGAAGGAGGGAATGCAGTACTGAGATATGTTTATAGTGATAAGAAAGCTTAGCAGGCGACCTTGTAAAATGCAGACAACTAGACTCCTTAGGACAATTAGGTGAAAATCACAGTGTCAAGTCAAGTCAGATAAGTGAAGAAACATTACCACTTCAAGCAGTAAAAATGTCAAAAGAAATTTGAAATTTAACAGGCCGGCAACTGAAGGCCATGCATTGTTTGTGAAGTATCAGATAGATTGTGAACCTGGATTACTCACTCAGTGGGGAAACAGGGGAGGGTCCTGTCATCAAAAAGTATATAAACTGTGCTTTGGAACTTGTAGGTGCGCTCTCTCCTGCTTGTGGGGCGCCCGCCATTGCAATCGCGAATAAATTACTACTTCACTGAGATCCTTGCCTGAGCCTAAGTTATTGGCTACGGAGTGTTTCTCACAGAGCGTCCTCATTTTTTGGGTTTGGGTTTTGAGCGTCCTATTTTTTTGGGTTTGGGATTTGAGCATCTAAATTTTGTGGGTTTGGGATTTGAGCATGTTAATTTATTGGGTTAGGGGTTTTAGGCATAGGTCTTCAGGGGTTTAGTGTGGTAAATAGTTTGGATTAGGTCTGTAGGGGTTTCGAGGATTTTTAGGGTTAGGGCTTGAGGCTTTTTTGTGTAAGGGCTAAGGTTCTCTGATTGGCCATGCTGGCTCTCCAGGGAATGCTGGTAGTTGTAGTTTTCCGGTACCAGGCTTCCGGGAGGCCATGTTGAGTGCCCAGAGCATACCGGGAAATGAAGTTCTGGGACTCCGGATTTCCGGGAGGCCATGTTGAGTGCCCAGAGCATACCGGGAAATGAAGTTCTGGGACTCCGGACCTCCAGGAGGCCATGTTGAGTGCCCAGAGCATACCGGGAAATGTAGTTCTCAGAAACTAGGGTTGGGGTTAGGGGCTAGGGCTGGGGCTAGGGTTAGGGTTTAGGGTGAGGGTTGGGGTTACGGTTAGGGCTAGTGAATGATGGTTCTATGTTTACAGATGGGAATGAGCGTGTTTAAACTAATTCCAGTTCAAGAAGTTTCAGTTACTTGCTTGGTGATATTGTCAGTTCAATATTAAAAGCTGCAGCAAAAGCACAGGGATTTTTGCTTCGTCTGGCATGTTTTTGAAATAAAGCAGATTTAAAAAAAGAAACAAACAAAAAAGAAAGAAATAAACAAAAAAAAAAACCATCACAGCTGCTGCTGTGCCTGCTCTCTTCCTACTTTCTTGTGCTTTGCCCCTCCCCTTTACCACTTTATTGGGTTTGGGTGCTGGGCGGGGCCAAAAGGTATATGAGCCCCAGGCATGGCATTAGAGAGCTTATTCTGCCTGGGCTGCTCCTTGGAGTAAGTGCTTTGTTTTTCCATCAGTCAGTTGCAGGGTTGTTTAGGCAGGCTGGAGTCTATGGATTTCTGTATTTTAAGTGCTTGGAGTTCGCTTAATAGAGGAATATTAAGTAGAGGCTGCTGGCTCACTGTTCTTTTGGGATGGGGGGATACTCTTCTGTTTTTGAGCTATATGTTAATCTCTAGATGTATGCACCCACATGTGTAACTCTCCAGAGGACTAAAACCAGCTTGATTACATGGTACAAGAGGCTCAACCACGTAGGTGCAGTATTACCAAGAGTCTGAGCAGGATCAGCTTTTTCATCTGCAAAGGGTAATTCTGTGGCTACCTCTGTTGGAGCTGCTGTGCATTCATGGCCTTTTGGCATTTGTTGACTTCAGGGTGTTTATTTATTTATTTATTTTTTCTAGCTCTGGTCTCTGTGTTGAGTTTTCTGTAAGGAGCTATACTGTTTGCATGTACATTGTGGATATGACCTTCTCTCTTTGTTTCTTGTAGCTCAGGGCATAGGCACAGAAACTTGAACGAGGCACAAGGGTGAGTGGATGTCAGTGGGGACTCTGAGTTTTTTGGTGGACTGTGTTAGTCTGCTTCTAGAAACACCCCAGTTCTCTTGTCTGCACTCTGCATTCTGTTGAGCTAAGTCATATAAATAAGTAAAGAAACCACAGCTACTGCTCCTCCTCTTTCTTTTTTTTTTTTTTTTTTCTTTTTGTATTTTCCCAGGTGATTAGCATCTGGTTCCAGGTGGGACCTAATGGTAACTCAATTGCAGGTATGCCATGAGAGAGCTCCTTCTGCCTGGGCTGCTCTTTTGTGTAGGTGCTTTGTTTTTCCTTCAGTCAGTTGCAGGGTTCTTTAGGTGGGTCAGAGTCTATGGGCTGATGCGTTTTCAAGTAGAAACCGGTACGCACATCTTTTTGAGGTGGTAACTGGTAGGATCTGTCATAGTAAAGTAATCTAGTAGTAGGTGTCTGTATTGCATGCAGCTCTTCCTCAAATGAGTAGGTATTACAGCAGTTTTACGGATAGCATGGTGATGTTACTTTGTGTGTTTGCTTTGTGGTTCTGGGTCCCTTATGATTTTTGCAGAATTACGGGGCTTTTTATGAGTCTTTTCCTGTATGTCAAATCTTATCAAAGTCACAATGTTGGTGGCAAAGTGATGGAGCAGGGTTTAGGAGAAATGTATGATGGAGGCTCCCTGTGTGAGCATGTATCTGAAAATGGCAGCAGTAGACATGTAAGGGGCAGTGTGTTTCAGGTTTAGGAGACAGTTTGTTACATTTCTGGAGCTTTTGCCTGTGGTTTTGCTGTCTGTCGAGTCTTTAGACCTTGCAGCCTTCTAGTCTTGATGTCCTTGAATTGACATATTAGAAGTATGTTTATGAGGGGTTTCCAGGTAGTTGTTTTTGGGAAACAGTGGGGTAATGTCTCTTGACTGCTTAAGTGCAGTAGTGCCTAGAGAGTGAGCAGGTTCACCTTCTTAATGTCTAAAGAATAAGTCTATTCAGGCACACTTTAGCGCAGCACCGCCCGGGCACATTTCTCAGGTGGAGCTGCTGAGCAGGTGAGGGAAAGGAGCTGGGAACAGAGAGTTATTGCACAACTATATGTTGCATCAGTAGTAGTGAGCGTTGTGCAGGAGGTGGGTATCAGGGTTGGCATGGTAGTGAATGCTGGTTCTCTGTTTTTGCAAGTGATGATGAACATGTTTGACGTAATTCCATTTGAAAAAGTTCCAGTTACTTGACTGGTTGTGTTGTCCTTTCAATATTAAAAGCTGTAGCAAAAGCATGGGGATTGTTGCTTCTAGAAACACCCCAGGTCTCTTGTCTGTTCTCTGCATGTTGGTCAGGTAAAGCAGATTTAAAAACAAAAAACAAAACAAAACAAAAAAAACAGCTACTGCTGCTCCTGCTCTGCTCCTACTTCCTTGTGCTTTGTCCCTCCCCTTTTCCAGGTGATTGGGTTTGGATATTGGGCGGGGCCAAATGGTATATGAGCCCCAGGCATGGCATCAGAGAGCTCCTTCTGCCTGGGCTGCTCTTTGGGGTAAGTGTTTTGTTTTTTCTTCAGTCAGTTGCAGGGTTCTCTAGGCAGGCTGGAGTCTGTGGATTTCTGGATTTCTAAGTGCTTGGAATTCACTTAACAGAGGGATATTTAGTGAAGGTTGCTGGCTCACTGTTTTTTGTGATGGTGGGATACTCTTCTGTTTTTGAGCTATATTTTAATCTCTAGATGCATTAACCTACTTGTGTAATTCTCCAGAGGACTAAAACCAGCTTGATTGCATGGTATGTGTGGCTTGACAGCGTAGATGCAGCATTACCAAGAGACTGAGTAGGGTTCTATCAGAGTCTCCTCTTTCCTCTGCAAAGGGTAAGTCTGTGATTACCCCTGCTGGGGCTGCTGTGCATGCATGTCTTTTTTGGCATTTGTGGAGCTCAGTTGGTTGTTCTTTTTTTGTGTGTGTATGTTGTAACTTTTTTTTTTTTTTGAGGGGCAAATAGTGTGTGTGCTGAGTGTGGTTGGCAGGAGGAGGTGGGGAGCTGCTCAGGACTGGTAGGTTTGGTTTCTAGGAATATGCAGCATCCTTCCTGTGCGATGTGATTGATTGTTGGGCGGGAATGTTCTAGCTTGTGTGTGTTAAGCAATGTAGCTTGTGTGTTGTGTGGCCCGGGCAGAGTTTGCTGTGGCGCTGTGAGCAAAGAATCTCATTTAGAGCTGTTGAGCAACTGAAGTAAAGGAGCTGGGAAGAGAGAGGTATTGCAGCAGTGTACTGGGTCTGGCTGGAATGTTAACTTTCCTGGCAGCAGCCCATACAGTGCCGTACTCTGTGCTTGTAGCTGGAACAGCAGTGTTATCACACCAGTGTTGTGTCTACTGCTGAGCAGCAGTGGCACAGCATTGGGCCTTTCTCTAACCCTCCTAGGGGGTGGGCAAAAAGTGAGGAGAGAAACATCACTAGGGCAGCTGACCTAAACCAATCAAAGGGATATTCCATACCATGTAATGTCATACTCAGCAATAAAAGTGGAGACAGGAAGAAGAGGGGAGGGGTGGGCTCTCGTTGAGAAAACATTGGTCCTCCTCTCGAACACCGGCTATGTGCGTTGAGGCCTTGCTTCAAGGACGTGGTCAATCATGGCTCATTTGTGGGAAGTAGAGAGTAATTTATTTCCTCTGGACTTCCATATAGCCTTCATTTATTTTATGTTTGTTTTCCTCCCTTCTTTTTATTTTTTCCCTTTCCCCCTCCCTTTTCCCCTCTCCCTTTTTATTTTCCTTTAGTTAAATTGTTTAGTTCATAATAATCTTTATTTAATTATTATTATTATTTCAATTTAATTAAATTATCCTTATCTCAACCCGTGAGTTGTTTTTTGCTTTACTTCTCCCCCTCCTCATCTAAAAGAAGGGGAGTGAGAGAGCGGTTGTGGGGTTTAGCTGCCCAGCATGGTAAAACCACCACAAGCAGGTACGCTGTGGCTATGAGGTGCCTCAGAGTGTGCTTTTCTCCTGTCTTTGCAGGTGCTCTGTGCAGTCGTGGACAGGGAAGGGAAATCCTAATGTCATGAAGCTCTGAGGGAAGGTTTGTGTTGTCAGCCTGGTCATCTCTTATCCGAAGCAAAGGGAAGATTGATTGGTGTTTGATTGTTTTGGCGTATAATCTGTTCTGTACCTAGATTTTTCTTTCTACGTAAAAAAAAAAAGTTTGAGCTATTTCCAGTTAAGCAATTTCCAGTTACTTGCTGGGCCGTATTGTCCTTTTAATATTCAAAGCTGCAGCAAAAACATGGGGATTGTTCCTTCTAGAAACACCCCAGTTCTCTTGTCTGCGGTCTGCATGCTTTTGAGCTAAAGCAGATTTCAAAAAAAGAAACAAGAAACACACACACACAAACAACAACAACAAAAAACCACCATTGGGTCATTTGTTGTGAATGCAATGATCATTTAATCCCTTTGTTTTCCCAGGTGGTGTGAATGATACTGGCTGCACTGTTGGAGCTTGGATTCGGAGAGGAAGAGGTGAGCACAATTGTATGTTGCATCAGTACTAGTCAGCATTATGGAGCAGGTGGGCATCATGGCTGGCGTGTTAGTGAATGCTGATACTCTGTTTTTGCAGATGATGATGAGCCTGGCAATTGACTAAGATGACAATCAGTGCCTGTGTATTTCTTGAGGCGGAGGGAATTTACCATGCAGCAACCTGAGAGCTAAGTTGGGGGGCACCTGGCATTTGCATATCTGGGGTGGCTAATGGGAGCTGGGAGTCAGAGCAGCATGGAGCCAGCTGGCTGAATAGACTTGGTGCCACTGTGAGGGTGGCTCAGGCTGGGTCACGTTCAGGCTGCTTGTGGCTGGGTCACCAGGCTAATAGAAGCAGCGGGATTATTTTGTAGCGTGAGTGTGTGCGCCAGGCAGGACAGTTTCCTTCTGTTCGTCTGTCTTGTAGTGTTGCTTCTGCAGCGTCTGTTCTGCGCTTCTCGGGTCTTGATATCCTCCTGGCTTTTTAGACTGGACTGACTAGACATGCGACTTGATAGCAGTGCTGAAGGGCCTCAATGCTTGTTTTGTCATTATGGCTCTGATCTGAGCACTTCTTGTCTTGCAGTCACTGCTTAAAGTGCAGATCTGTTTCAGGTCTTGTGCATCATATTCGGTTTGAGATTGTGTCTGTTTCCATCCTCACTCTTGCAGAAGTCATCTGGGCTGCATCAGGAGCTCTTGCTTGGGAATTGATGTCCTAGCGTCTTCTTATGGGGTTTTCAGTCCCCATCCTTCTGGTCTCTTGTCTTGAAGGCAGGCTTTTTAGGCCTCTATCATCGCAGTTCTGGCAGTTGCTTCCAGTCGCGTGTCGTGACATTTGAGTCTCTCCTGGGGTCTGCTGCAGAGCACCTATTCTGACTTGCTGTTGCCATAGAGCTTCCCTCTGGGGGTCACTTTTTCTTGTGCCTTTTGTTGTGTGTTTTGTTTGTAGTGTTTGTGGTGTGCCTGTGTGTGCATGTGTTTGGTCTGGAGCTGTCCTGCCTGGCAGTTAGTGATGACAGCTAACGTGGCAGTGCATGGGTGTACTAATACATTGTCCGGACTGTGTTGGCGAAGACATCCAGTCTGCCTCTGCGCACGTGCTGAAGGGCAGCTGGCATAGTATATCTGTTTGCGCACAACTGCTTGTTTACCTCTATTCATTTAATAAATTGTAAAATTTAATTGCAATCCAATTTGGGACCCAGTCATGTATGACAACTGGGGGCTTGTCCGGGAGGGCTTTGGTTCCTGAATTCTTATTTGATCTAGGAGAGGCGCCCCACCATTTGGTGGCTGCTGTTCGAGTCAGGTCGGGACTAATGGCATCTTGAACCTGAATAAAGGTAAGCAAAGGTTTTGATTTTTTTTCAGCTCCCTTGCTGGCTGCAGCACTATATTTTGCCCGTAATTCTGCGTGTGAAGATCTAAATGAAGACAACAGTCGTAAGCGTTTAATGCATATACTGTTCTGTTGGGTGGGTTTCAGTTGCCTGTGTGTGTAAGAGTGTGACTGAGATGGAATTTAGTCCCGAAGTGATTGTGGAGGTCTTCTAACCGCGGTTCCAATCTCCCGTGGGGGACTTGTCCAGTGAAGGACCGAAGGGATTTCTATAGGATTTGTGGGTGGGTGATAGATCTTAAATCCTCTGTAAGACACTCTTATTAAGGTAACCAAGGGCTGTGGGAATTGCCACAGTAACATTCCTAGATGGGTCAGACAAAATCGAAGACCAGGGACCAGAAGAAAGGGAGCAAATTACCAGACATACCACTAGAAAGTCCATTAGGAATAACGGTTAGAAATTGGAACGAGAGGGGCCCCAGAAAAGGAAAAAGTAAATAAAAAATGGTCCAGTATTGTGTGATAGAATGGCCAAAGGAGCCTTTAAGGCCACATGTCTTTCGGCCTGTTTTTGGATCCTTTGAAGACTGTATTTGTCATGCCTTAAATACACATGTTAATTCAAAGGAACCTTTTTGCCCTAATCACTAAGAAAGTGATTATGCAGGATTATTGATCAGGAGGACTTCATGTCCTTTTCCAGCCTCAATATTTACACTAAAAGCAGATAAGAAATTTGAAGAAGAAGAACAGGAAAAAGAAAAAGATAATAAATGGGAGCCGTTGGATAACCTACCATCTCCATATCCTAACAATCCACCTCCGGTGGTATCTCTAGCAGTACCACCTTTGCCCCTGCTTCCACCACCATCAGCACCAGAATGAGACCGACCTCCGGCTGCATGCATGAGAAGTAGGACTACCATATCTGAGAGAGCTTCTCTATATCCCTTAAGGGAGGTAACTGGTGTATAACTGGGTTGGAGTTTTAACAGTTAGGGTTTTAAGGGTTTCAGGGTTAGCCTGTTAGGGTTTTAGAGGTTTTTGGGTTGTAGTGTTGATAGGTTTTTTGGTGTTAGGGTCCTAGGGTTTTATTTTTGGTCATTTATTTAGGGTTAGTGTTTTAAGATGCTTTTTTTTTTTTTCAGGTTAGGTTTTCCAGGGTTACGGTTTTGAGCGTCCTAATTTTTTGGGTTTGCGTTTTGAGTGTCCTACTGTTTTGGGTTAGGGCTTTGCACATCCTACTGTTTTCGGTTGGCTCTGGGTTTTAAGCATATTAAGTTTTGGGTTATGGTGTTGAGCGTCCTAATGTTTTAGGTTAGGGCTTTGGGTTTTAAGCATCTTAATTTTTGGGTTAGAATTGTGTGTGTCTTAATGTTTTCAGTTTGTGTTTAGAGCGTCATAAAGTTCTGGGTTTTGGTTTGCGTTTTGAGCGTCCTAATGTTCTGGGTTAGGGCTTTGCGCATCCTACTGTTTTGGGTTAGGTCTTTGGGTTTTGAGCATCGTAATTTTGGGGTTAAGGCTTTGAGCGTTCTAATTTTGTTGTTTAGGGCTTTGAGAATCCTAATGTTTTGTGTTTGGATTTTGAGCGTCCTCAGTGTTTGGGTTAGGGCTTTCAGGCATAGGACTTCAAGGGTTTAGTGTGGTAAATCGTTTGGGTTAGGCCTTGTAGGGGTTTCGAAGTTTTTTAGTGTTAGTGCTTGAGGCTTTTTTGAAAGGGCAGTAAGTGCTTGGGTTACAGTGAGTGCTGGTAAATGTATTTCTCGAACACTGGGCCTGTGATTGGTCAAGCCAGCTGCCTAGGGAATGCAGGTAGGTTAGGGTTAGGGCCTTAGGGTTAGGGTTGGGGGTAGAAGGTTAGGGGTTAGGGTGAGGGTTAGGGCGGTTAGGGTTAGATCTGCCATTAGGGTTCGGGTTAGGGTTAAGGTTAGGGTAGGGTTAGGGTTAGATCCGTGGGCAGCTGTTACTGTTAGGGTTAGGGTTGGGTTAGGGTTAGAGGGTTAGGGTTAGATCTGCGGACAGCCGTTAGGGTTAGGGTTCGGTTTAGGGGTTAGGGTTAGGGTTCGGGTTAAGGTTTGGGTTTGGGTTCGTGTTAGGGTTAGGAATAGGGTTAGGGTTTAGTGTTGGGGTTAGGGTTTAGGGTCTTGGTTAGGGTTAGAGTAAGGGTTAGGTGTTAGGGGTAGGGTTAGAGCAAGGGTTAGGGTTTGGGTTAGGGTTTGGGTTCGGATTCGGGTTAGGGTTGGGTTAGGGTTAGGTTAGGGTTAGAGGGTTAGGGTTAGATCCGTGGGTAGCCGTTAGGGTTAGGGTTAAGGTTGGGTTAGGGTTAGGTTTAGAGTTAGGGTTGGGTTAGGGCTAGGGTTCGGGTTTGTGTTCAGGTTAGGGTAAGGGTTAGGGTTATGGTATGGGTTAGGGTTGGGTTAGGGTTAGGTTTAGGGTTGGGTTAGGGTTATATAAGGTTAGGGTTAGGGTTTGGGTTGGGTTAGGGTTAGAGGTTTAGGGTTAAATCCACGGGCAGCTATTAGGGTTAGGGTTGGGATAGGTTTAGGGTTAGTGGTTAGGGTTAGATCGTTAGGGTTAGTGTTAGATGGTTAGAGTTAGGGTTGGGTTAGGGTTACGGTTAGGGTTAGGGTTAAGGGTTAGGGGTTAGGGTTAGATCCGCGGGCAGCCGTTAGGGTTTGGGTTAGGGTTAGTGTTAGGGCTACGGTTAGGGTTAGATTTCGGGTTACGGTTTTGGTAAGGGTTAGGGGTTAGGGTTAAGGGTGAGTGGTTAGGGTTAAGGTTCGTGTTCGGGTTAGGTTTAGGGTTAGGGTTCGGGTTCAGTTTAGGGTTAGGGTTGAGTTAGGGTTAGAGGGTTAGGGTTAGATCCCCGGGCAGCCGTTAGGGTTGGGGTTGGTTTAGGGTTAGGTTTAGGGTTTGGGTTAGGGTTAAGGGTTAGGGTTATGGTTAGGTTAGGGTTAGAGGGTTAGGGTTAAATCCGCGGGCAGCCGTTAAGTTTAGGGTTAGTGTTAGGGTTAGGATTAGGTTTAGGTTAGGGTTAGTGTTAGAGGGTTAGGGTTAGATCCGCGGGCAGCAGTTACGGGTAGGGGTAGGGTTAGGTTTAGGGTTGGGTTAGGTTTACTTTTAGGGTTAGGGTAAGAGTTAGGGTTAAGTTTTGGTTTATGGTTAGGGCTGGGTTAGGTTTAGGGTTAGGGTTAGTGTTTAGGTTAGGGTTAGGTTCAGGGTCGGGTTACGGTTAGGGTTAGATCGTTATGGTTAGGATTAGGTTTAGGGTTAGGTTAGGGTTAGGTTTAGGGTTAGAGCGTTAGGGTTAGATCTGCGGGAAGCCGTTAGGGTTAGTGTTCAGGTTAGGTTTAGTGTTAGGGATAGGGTTGGGTTAGGGTTACGGTTAGGGTTAGAGAGTTAGGGTTAGATCTGCGGGCAGCCTTTTGGGTTAGGGTTAGGGGTTGGGTTAGTGTCAGGGTTTGTGTTAGGGTTAGGGATACGGTTAGTGTTTGGGTTAGTGTTAGGGTTCTGCTTAGGGTTCGGGTTAGTGTTAGGGATAGGAGTAAGAGTTAGGGTTAGGTTTAGGGGTTAGGGTTAGGGTTTGGATTCGGGTTTAGGTTACGGTTAGGGTTAGGTTTATGGTTAGGTTTAACATTAGTTTTTTCTTAGGGGTAGGGTTAGGGTTCTATTAGGGTTAGGGTTAGTTTTAGGGTTAGGATTGGTTTTAGGGTTAGGGTTAGCGTTAGTGTTCTATGGTTAGGGTTAGGGTTAAGGTTAGGGTTAGCGTTAGTGTTCTCTTAGGCTTAGGGTTAGGTTTAGGGTTAGAGTTAGAGTTAGGGTTAGAGTTAGCATTAGGGTTAGGATTAGGGTTTGGTTTAGGGTTAGGGTTAGCGTAGGGTTTAGGGTTAGGGTTCTCTCAGGGTTAGGGTTAGGTTTAGGGTCCGGGTTAGGGTTAGGTTTATGGTTAGGGTTAGCATTAGTTTTCTCTTACGGTTAGGGTTAGGGTTAATGTTAGGGTCAGGGTTAGCGTTATGGTTAGCGTTATTGTTAGGATTAGGTTTAGAGTTAGGGTTAGAGTTAAGGTTAGGGTTATATTAGGGTTAGGGTTAGTTTAAGGGTTAGGGTTAGCGTTAGTGTTCTATAGTTAGGGTTAGGGTTACGGTTAGGGTTAGGATTAGGGATAGCGTTAGTGTTCTCTTAGGGTTAGGGTTAGCGTTAGGTTTAGCGTTAGTGTTCTGTTAGGGTTAGCGTTAGTGTTCTATTGTTAGGGTTAGGGTTAAGGTTAGGGTTAGCGTTAGGGTTAGCGTTATTGTTAGGGTTAGGGTTCTACTAATGTTAGGGTTAGGGTTAGTTTTAGGGTTAGGGTTACGGTTAGGGTTAGTGTTCTGTTAGGGTTAGCGTTAGGGTTAGCGTTAGGATTAGGGTTAGGTTTAGCGTTAGTGTTCTCTTAGGGTTAGGGTTACGGTTAGGGTTCTCTTAGGGTTAGGGTTAGGGTTACGGTTAGATTTAGGGTTAGGGTTAGGATTAGTGTTAGCGTTAGGGTAAGGTTTAGGGTTAGGGTTCTCTTAGGGTTAGGGTTAGTGTTTGGGTTAGGGTTAGGGTTAGCGGTATTGTTAGGGTTAGGGTTAGTTTTTGGGTTAGGGTTAATTTAGGGTTAGGGTTAACGTTAGTGTTCTATAGTTAGGGTTAGGTTTATTGTTAGGGTTAGTGTTAGGGTTAGGTTTAGGGTTACGGTTAGGATTAGGGTTAGGGTTAGCGTTAGTGTTCGGTTAGGGTTAGGGTTTGGATTAGGGTTAGGGTTAGCGTTAGGATTAGGGTTAGGTTTAGCGTTAGTGTTCTCTTAGAATTAGGGTTAGGGTTAGGGTTAATTTTAGGGTTATGGTTAGCGTTAGTATTCTATTGTTAGCGTTAGGGTTAGTGTTAGGGTTAGAATTACGGTTAGGGTTCTCTTAGGGTTAGGGTTATGGTTAGGGTTCTCTTAGGGTTAGGTTTAGGTTTAGGGTTAGGGTTAAGTTTAGAGTTAGTGTTAGGGTTAAGGTTAGGGTTAGGTTTAGGGTTAGTTTTAGGGTTAGGGTAAGGGTTAGGGTTAGGGTATTCTTAGGGTTAGGGTTAGCGTTAGTGTTCTCTTAGGGTTAGGGTTAGGGTTTGGGCTAGGTTTCAGGTTAGGGTTAGGGTTATGATTAGGTTTAGGGTTAGGGTTAGTGTTAGTGTTCTCTTAGGGTTAGGGTTAGAGTTACCGTTAGGGTTAGGGTGAGGTTCAGGTTAAGGATTAGGTTGAGGGTTAGGGTTATGGTTAGGGTAAGGTTTAGGGTTAGGGTTAGTGTTAGGGTTAGATTTAGAGTTAGCGTTAGAGTTAGCGTTAGGGTTAGGGTTAGGGTAAGGTTTAGGGTTAGCGTTAGGGTTAGGGTAAGGTTTATGGTTAGGGTTAGCATTAGTTTTCTCTTAGGGTTAGGTTTAGGGTTAGGGTTAGTTTTAGGGTTAGGGTTAGCGTTAGTGTTCAATTTTTAGGGTTAGCGTTAGGGTTAGGGTTAGTTTTAGGGTTAGGGTTAGCGTTAGTGTTCAATTTTTAGGGTTAGTGTTAGGGGTAGGGTTAGGATTAGGGTTAGGGTTAGGGTTACCGTTAGGGTTAGGGTTAGGTTTAGGGTTAGGTTTAGGGTTAGGTTTAGGGTAAGGTTTAGGTTTAGGGATAGCTTTAGGGTTAGGATTAGGGTTAGGTTTAGGGTTAGGTTTAGCGTTAGTGTTCTCTTAGGGTTAGGGTTACGGTTAGGGTTCTCTTAGGGTTAGGGTTAGGTTTAGGTTTAAAGTTAGGGTTAGGTTTAGGGTTAGGTTTAGGGTTAGGGTAAGGTTTAGGGTTAGGGTTAGGGTTCTCTTATGGTTAGGGTTAGGTTTAGGGTCTGGGTTAGGGGTAGGGTTAGGGTTACGGTTAGGTTTAGGGTTAGCGTTAGGGTTAGCTTTATTGTTAGGGTTAGGGTTAATGTTAGGGTTCTATTAGCGTTAGGGTTAGTTTTTGGGTTAGGGTTAATTTAACGTTTAGGGCTAACGTTAGTGTTCTATAGTTAGGGTTAGGTTTAGGGTTAGGGTTAGTGTTATGGTTAGGGTTAGGGTTACGGTTAGTATTAGGGTTAGGGTTAGCGTTAGGGTTAATTTTAGGGTTATGGTTAGTGTTAGTGCTTTATTGTTAGGGTTAGGGTTAGGGTTATTGTTAGGTTTAGGGTTAGGGTTAGGGTTACGGTTAGGGTTCTCTTAGTGTTAGGGTTAGGGTTATGGTTAGGGTTATGTGTAGGGTTAGGTTTAGGGTTAGCGTTAGGGTTAGGTTTAGGTTTAGGGTTAGGTTTCTCTTAGGGTTCGCGTTAGCGTTAGGGTTAGGGTTAGGGTTAGCTTTAGTGTTCTCTTAGGGTTAGGGTTAGCGTTAGCGTTAGTGTTCTCTTATGGTTAGAGTTAGGGTTAGGATTCGGGCTAGGTTTCGGGTTAGGGTTAGGGTTATGATTAGGGTTAGGTTTAGGGTTTGTGTTAGGGTTAGGGTTAGCGTTAGTGTTCTCTTAGTGGTAGGGGTAGGGGTGGGGTTAGGTTTAGGGATAGGTTTAGGGTTAGGGTTAGGGTAAGGTTTAGGGTTAGGGTTAGGGTTCTCTTAGGGTTAGGGTTATGTTTAGGGTCCGTGTTAGGGTTAGGTTTATGGTTAGGGTTAGCATTAGTTTTCTCTTAGGGTTAAGGTTAGGGTTAGTTTTACGGTTAGGTTTAGCGTTAGTGTTCTATTGTTAGGGTCAGGTTTAGGATTAGGGTTAGGGTTAGGGTTACGGTTAGGGTTCTCTTAGGGTTAGGGTTAGGTTTCTTTTAGGGTTCGGGTTAGGGTTAGGGTTAGCGTTAGCGTTAGTGTTCTGTTAGGGTTAGGGTTAGAGTTAGTGTTCTCTTAGGGTTAGGGCTAGGGTTCGGGTTAGGGTTAGGGCTAGGATTAGGGTTAGGGTTAGGGTTAGTGTTCTCTTAGGGTTAGGGTTAGGGTTAAAGTTAACGTTAGGGATAGGGTTAGGTTCAGGTTTAGGGTTAGGTTGAGGGTTAGGCTTATGGTTAGGGTAAGGGTTAGGGTTAGGGTTAGCGTTATGGTTAGGGTTAGGTTTAGGGTTAGGGTTAGGGTAAGGTTTAGGGTTAGGGTTCTCTTAGGGTTAGGGTAAGGTTTAGGGTCTGGGTTAGGGTTAGGTTTATGGTTAGGGTTAGCATTAGTTTTCTCTTAGGGTTAAGGTTAGGGTTAGTTTTAGGGTTAGGGTTAGCGTTAGTGTTCTATTATTAGGGTAAGGTTTAGGATTAGGGTTAGGGTTACGGTTAGGGTTACGGTCAGGGTTCTCTTAGGGTTAGGGTTAGGTTTAGGGTTAGGGTTAGGGTTAGCGTTAGGTTTAGGGTTTGGGTTAGGGTTAGGTTTAGGGTTAGGTTT